>NC_134881.1:40377368-40382368 GCF_041734735.1 Babylonia areolata | reverse complement strand
TTTTAACGTACTTAGGACACCACCTACTAAGCCCCCTACTAACGACAATAATGGCTTAGTCGCGGAGCCAGACTGAGTGAGCGTCCCTCCCAGAGTGGAGACCGCCACCACGTCCCTCAGACAACAGCCCTCCATGAATCTGCCGACACTGACAGGAGGGCAATATACTTTTATACTACCTGTATAATTCTTTGCTCCCCTTTTTGCTGCCTTGTCTGCTTGTTCGTTATAAAGGAATCCACGAACGTAGAGAGAAAATGCATGATGGAGAGGCCTTAGTTTTACATATGTATTTTTCTTCTTCTTCTTCTTGTTTTCTTGCTTTTACATCTATAGGACACACAAAAGACGTGGGACGGGGACTGGCCCGAGTTGTCTGCCTGTTTCCAAAACTTGGTGCTGAGTTGCGGCCCTTGCCTGGTCCTGTGGGCGGAGCTGCTGGTTTACTTCCCCTGGCTGCTGTGCCAACAACAGAGGGCGCGGCAACGGGACAGCGGGTTCAGAGAATGGCTGTTCTGGGCCAAACAGGTCAGTGTATTAGTGACTGAGGCAACTGCTTGGTGAGAAAGAAAGGTGTCGTTTCCCGTGACTGCTAAAACAACAACAACAACAAAAACAAAACACAACAAAAAAAAACCCAACTATTTGTTCATTTATTTATGTATCCATTGCTCCACATTTCGCTGGGTCTTGTGTGAACGAACAATGGATGTCTGCCAGTGTTTCAAGGAGATGTCAAAGTGTGTGAACTTGAACTGGTCCATATATTTTGCAGCACCACATCCAGGCTGCTTTAATAAAGCAGGTGGCTGACTAATGCACTGGTCTGACATGTTGGTCAGGCTTTGAAAGCCTAAAAAAGTTTTTTTTTTAAATAAAATAAAAAAAACTCTACAAAAAAACAACAACAGATAAATGAAAAATAAGAAAAACAAAAACAAAAACAAAACAAAAAAAACACACACCATATTAACCTCACACTCCTCCCAAAATATTGTAGAAAAATTAAATACAATTACACACACACACACACACACACACACACACACACACACACACAGAGAGAGAGAGAGAGAGAGAGAGAGAGAGAGAGAGAGAGAGAGAGAAATGAGATCACTATCCCTCGGAAATCACTCGTGCACTCAGTGTCAGGATATCACACCCCTTCGCTCCGGCCCGGCGCATCATGCACGCCTGCTCGCACGCACACACACACACACACACACACACACACACACACACACACACACACACACACACCAACTTCAGATAACACTGGCCAGCATAATTATACTTTGCTGCAAAGTTTGCAAAAAAAACAAACAAACAAAAAAAAACCCAACCACACACACACCGGGACATTACATAAAGCTCACTTTGTTTACACACGTAACGGGCGCAATAGCCGAGTGGTTAAAGCTTTGGACTTTCAATCTGAGGGACCCGGGTTCGAATCTCGGCAGCGGTGGCCGCGGTGGATAAAGGGAGGCGATTTTTCTGATCTCCCAGGTCAAAATATGTGCTGGCCTGGTAGTGCCTGAACCCCCTTTCATGCGTTATACGCAAGCAGAAGATCAAATATGCATGCTTAACATCCTGTAATCCTTGTCAGTGTTAGGTGAGTTATGGAAACAAGAACATTTCCAGCATGCACACCTCGGAAAACAGAGTATGGCTACCTACATGGCGGGGTCATACACGTAAAAGCCCACACGTGTACATACGAGTGAATGTCGGAGCGGGAGTTGCAGCCCACCAACGAAGAAGAAGTTGACACACGTAAGACTAAAAGGAAATCGGTTGTGTTTGATGTTCATCTTTTCAGATGTCGGCCATCGTTCTGCTGGTGCTCTGCCTCATCGAAGTATTGATAGCACTTGGTCACGTGGGAGGGTCACGTGACACCGATACGTCATCAGTGGCTGTTGCAGATGTTCTGGCTCCTTGCTTCCGGTCGGCCAGCATGGTGTGTGTGTGTGTGTGTGTGTGTGTGTGTGCGCGCGTGTGTGTGTGTGACAGAGAGAGAGTGTGTGTGTGTGTGTGTCTGTGTGTGTGTGTGCATGCATAAGTGTGTGTGTGTGTGTGTGTGCGTGCGTGTGTGCGTGTGTGTGTGCGTGCGTGTGAGAGAGAGAGTGCGTGTGTGCGTGCGTGTGTGCGTGCGTGCGTGCGTGCGTGCGTGTGTGCGTGCGAGTGTGAGAGAGAGAGAGAGAGAGTGTGTGTGTGTGTACATGCATAAGTGTGTGTGTGTGCGTGCGTGCGTGCGTGTGTGCGTGCATGTGTGTGTGTGTGTGTGTTCGCATATATCTTTCTTCTCGTCCGTCTCAGCTCTCTTCTTCTTCTCCTTCGTTCTAGAACGCCTGTTCTGTCTGCCTGTCTGTCGGTCTGTCTCTCTATCTGAGTCTCTGTGTAGTTTATGATATACTGACTGATGTAGTGATAAATAGTTTGCTAAACACAGTCACACAGGACAATTGTCCACATAACGTGTTGCGTAAACGGCTGTTTTGAAACGAAGCCACAATAATTACTGGAGATGTAGCAATGTATATCTTCTTTGTTACGTTCTCTCTCTCTCTCTCTCTCTCTCTCTCTCTGTCTCTGTCTCTGTCTCTCTCTATCTCTCTGTGTCTCTCTCTCTGTCTCTATCTCTCTCTGTGTGTCTGTCTGTCTCTCTCTCTCTCTGTGCGTGTTCGGTGTTCCAACGTGCGTATTCTCATAACTGTATCATTCCACTTTTTTTCATTCCTTTTTTGTTTTTTTTTGTATGTTTCTTTCTTTTCTTTCTTTTCTTTTTTTCTTTCTTTCTTTCTCTCGTTCTTTGTTGTTGTTTTTTCTTCTTCATGCTATTCATTATTTCATTCATTCATTCTTTCTTTCATCCTTTCCTTCTTTCTTTCTTCTTTCATTTCTTTCTTTGATTATTTCATCCATTCATTAATTAATTAATTCATTCATTCTTCTTTCTTTCTCTTATCCTGTCTTTCTTTCCTTCTTTCTTTCTTTCTCCTTTCACTTCTTTCTTTGATTATTTCATTCATTTATTCTTTCTTTCTTTCTGTCTTTCTTTCTTTCATCCTTACTTTCCTTCTTTCTTTCTTTCTTCTTTCACTTCTTTCTTTGATTTTTTCATTCATTTATTCATCCTTTCTGTCTGTCTGTCTGTCTTTCTTTCTTTCGTCCTTCTTTTTTTCTCGTTCCTCACCCTTCCTTTTCATTTTCGTCGACCGACTGCTTTCATCACGATTAACTTTCTTCTCTTTTTTTAATTTTTTATATTATTATTATTCATTCTTTCTTTCATTCTTTCTTTTGTTCGTTCGTATGTTCGTTCGTTCTATTGTTTTTTGTTTGTTTTTGTATTTCTTCTCATCACCCTTCCTTTCTTTTGCTTTTTTGTCGACCGACATTTACCACCACGTTTTAATTCAACTATTTCCATCCAGAAAGCATCCTTCTTCGTGATCTCATGTATTGATTTGTTCTGTTTCCCCGTCATCAACGTTTAATTTGGACTCTTCCATCCATCCATCCATCCATCCATCCTGACATTTCTGTGGCAACAGGTGATGGTGGTGGTGGTGGTGGGGGTGGAGAGGGGAAAGGGTACCCCCTTCCCCTCCTCACCCACTCTCTTCGTTTTCTGGTTGCTGGTTGTGGTCACGGATTTGGTGTGCGGGGTGGTGTACTTCGGAGTTCGTCACGTTCAGGTTTGATGTATTGCAAGGCTTGCGTTTTATTTTATTTTATTTATTTATTTATTTTTTTTTTTAACCCTTTACCTGTTTGTTGTTGTTGTTGTTGTTCTCGTTGTTATTGCTGCTGCTTTAAGGTGTTTTTTTTTGTTTTTGTTATATCTATCTATCTATCTATCTATCTATCTATCTATCTATATATATATATATATATATATATATATATATATATATATATATATATATATATATATAGGGGAGTGATGGCCTAGAGGTAACGCGTCCGCCTAGGAAGCGAGAGAATCTGAGGGCGCTGGTTCGAATCACGGCTCAGCCGCCGATATTTTCTCCCCCTCCACTAGATCTTGAGTGGTGGTCTGGGCGCTAGTCATTCGGATGAGACGATAAACCGAGGTCCCGTGTACAGCATGCACTTAACGCACGTAAAAAAACCCACGGCAACAGAAGGGTTGTTCCTGGCAAAATTCTGAAGAAAAATCCACTTCGATAGGAAAAACAAATAAAACTGCACGCAGGAAAAAATACAAAAAATGGGTGGCGCTGTAGTATAGCGACGTGCTCTCCCTTAGGAGAGCAGCCCGAATTTCACACAGAGAAATCTGTTGTGATAAAAAACAATACAATATATATATATATATATATATATATATATATATATATGAATGGGAGCAACTGCATTTCCATTCCTTGAAGCAGTATCTGAGACATCTTGGTTGATGAGAAACACTAGGGAGACAGTCGCAGACAGAGAGAGAGACAGATAGGCAGAGACAGACAGACAGACAGATAAAAGAAAGGGTGGAGACTGAGGGATGGGGAGAGAGAGAGAGTGAAGAGAGAGAGGGGGAGGGAGAGAGAGAGGGAGGAAGAGGGAGAGAGAGAGGGAGGGAGAGGGAGAGTCTATCGCTAGTCCCTTGGTACAGGCTAACGATCTGACAGCACGACCCTTCACGCTGTACTACGACGGAAAGAGAGACAGAGACAGAGACACAGAGAGACACAGAGAGACACAGAGACAGAGAGAGAAAGAGAGAGAGGGGTGGGAGGTGGGGGGTGGAGGAAGGGTATCATGGTGAAGACGAACGCACAAAGGAAAACAGCGATCATTATTTTCAAGAAACATAGATGATGATGGCATTATTCACACTCTTTTGCACTGAGATAGATAAATTGATAGATAGAGACAGACAGACAGACAGACAGAGACAGAGAGAGGGAGAGAGAAGAGAAAGAGACAGAGAGAGACAGAGAGGGGGAGAGAGAGAGAGAGGTGGGGAGGGGGGCAGA
>NC_134881.1:40347368-40372368 GCF_041734735.1 Babylonia areolata | reverse complement strand
ATATTTTCTGTGTTTATAGCACAGGGGAATTTTGCACTTTAAATTGACTGGCCGTGAAAGGGATAAAAGGGCGGAAGGAGAGAATTGTGCCCCAGCCTTCAGTTTCCATACCGACACAGTGGATAGAACTTCATGGCCTCGATGGCAGTTTGAGGCTATGGGACCTTTATTAACCTGTAGCATTCTAACGGCCATACTGTTCCAAAATATAGAGGTTTCAATTTCAGTTTCTCAAGGAGGCGTCACTACGTTCGGACAAATACGGTACACCACACCTGCAAATGGCCTGACCAGCAGCATAACCCAATGCGTTTAGTTGTATTTGTTTGTATTTGCATTTGTATTTCTTTTTATCACAACAGATTGCTCTGTGTGAAATTCGGGCTGCTCTCCCCAGGGAGATCGCGTCGCTACACTACAGCGCCACCCCTTTTTTTTTCGTATTTTTTCCTGCGTGCATTTTGATTTGTTTTTCCTATCGAAGTGGATTTTTCTACAGAATTTTGCCAGGAACAACACTTTTGTTGCCGTGGGTTCTTTTACGTGCGCTAAGTGCATGCTGCACACGGGACCTCGGTTTATCGTCTCATCCGAATGATTAGCGTCCAGACCACCACTCAAGGTCTAGTGGAGGGGGAGAAAATTATCGGCGGCCGAGCCGTGATTCGAACCAGCGCGCTCAGATTCTCTCGCTTCCAAGGCGGACGGACCGCGTTACCTCTAGGCCATCACTTCACATTTAGTCAGGCCTTGAGTGCATGCCTGTCATATTTGCGTACTTATCAGAGTGGATTTCTTCTACACACATTTGCCTGGGGACAACACTCTCGTTGCCATGGGTTCTTTTTCAGTGCCAACCAAACTTCTTCTCCCAGCAACAAGACGTTCGGATGGATGTCTCAACGACGACAACAGTCCGATGTGGATGAAAGCACGCCTCTCTTGTCCACCGTGGGAGGTGAGACGTGTGTAGTTATGGTCATAGATGTAGTTATAGTCATAGATGTAGTTATGGTCATAGATGTAGTTATGGTCATAGATGTAGTTACGGTCATAGATGTAAAATCTGACTTGTCTGTATGCGTGTATATGTGCGTGACTGAAACCTGACTGAATGACACAGGAAACGAATGATGAGCGCCCAGTGGTATATGTCAGGTAGGCTGACTGTTGCGCTTAGAATTTGGTTTGTTACCGATGATATAATAATAATAATAATAATAATAATAATAATAATGGTATTTATATAGCGCTGAATCTTGTGCAGAGACAAATCAAAGCGCTTTCCCACCAGTCATTCACACGCATGCATATGCGCTATGTAATTATTCACATCACCAATGTTATCATCAAACAACAGCAACAACAACAAGAGAGGCAAGGCCTTCAAGACTCACTTGTGATAAATTAAGTCCCCTAGCATTAATTACAGAGTAATTTCCCTTTTTTACTATCTGCACCAAAACGTTTGCAAAATAAATGAAAATTCCATGCTTAGCAAAAGAAGTTCCTGTTTGAACAAAAAATGATAATAATGACTCCTCTTGTTGTTGTGTCAGAATAAGAGGTCAGAGTGCCAAGTTTAGAGAATACAAAAAATATAAATATAACAGTAAATGCAGTTTGAATATAATTAGGCTTCATTTTTTGTTTTTTTGTGCCCATCCCAGAGGTGCAATATTGTTTTAAACAAGATGACTGGAAAGAACTGAATTTTTCCAATTTTTATGCCAAATTTGGTGTTAACTGACAAAGTATTTGCAGAGAAAATGTCAATGTTAAAGTATACCACGGACACACACACACACACACACACACACACACAACCAAACACCGGGTTAAAACATAGACTCACTTTGTTTACACAAGTGAGTCAAAAAGGAAAAACGGAGGGGATGAAAAGACGTCAAAACCGTAATCACCAAACTGCTGACATCTTATAAACTACATTGTGAACACAGCAACAGCAACAACAACAACAACAATCGAAAGAAATCGAAACAATGCCCTGAGTTTTGTGTTCATGTTTGACTGACAGTTTAGCGTTTAACATTTTAACATTTAACGTTCCTGACCTCAATCAGAAAATTATTTCTTCTTCATTTTTGATTGATTTCTCTTTGGTTTGTCTCTTTCTTTCTTTCTTTCTTTCTTACTTTCTTTCTTTCTTTCTTACTTTCGTTCTATGCTATTTTCCTCCCTTCCTCCCTGTCTCTGTTCTTTCTTCATAAAGTGTTATTTTCTTCTCTTTCTTTCATTGTCCCCCTTAGTGGATTTATATGTGTACATGCAGAATCATCATTATGAACAGTATCCTTAACCCCTCCCCCCCCTACCCCCACGGCCCCCCCCCACCCCAGCACCACCCTCCCTCCACACACACACACACACACACACACGCACACACACACACACACATACACACACACAGACACACACACACACACACACACACGCCGCCATCATCGCCACTACCGCCTTAGCCACTTCCTTCGCCCAATCCTTCCATCCCACCTCCGAAATAAAAACACAACAAAAACAAACACACACACACACACACATCACCAATAAAAATGTATGTTTTCTTCAGTAATAGTAGTAATAATAATAGTAGTATCGCCATCATTTTTGTTGTTGTTGTGATTATTGTTATTGTTATTATTGTTTGTTTGTTTTGTTATTGTTTTTTAATTGAGTAATTTATTTATCATTATTATATGGTCTTTTTTTTTTCTCTGAAACCCGATTACTTGTTAAATTAGGGAGTTCCCTTTTACGAAGTCCATGATGTGATCTATATTTGATTATACTTCTGTCTATTTCAAATCTTCATCCTGTATTCCACCCTCAAACTGCCCTGTTTCCCCCCATACAACTTGCCCCATCCATACTTACGTTATTTATTCATTCATTTTTTTTAGTGATTACTTCTTCTTCTTCTTCTTCTTCTTCGGCGTTCACTCGTATGCACACGAGTGGGCTTTTACGTGTATGACCGTTTTTACCCCGCCATGTAGGCAGCCATACTCCGTTTTCGGGGGTGTGCATGCTGGGTATGTTCTTGTTTCCATAACCCACCGAACGCTGACATGGATTACAGGATCTTTAACGTGCGTATTTGATCTTCTGCTTGCATATACACACGAAGGGGGTTCAGGCACTAGCAGGTCTGCACATATGTTGACCTGGGAGATCGTAAAAATCTCCACCCTTTACCCACCAGGCGCCGTCACCGTGATTCGAACCCGGGACCCTCAGATTGACAGTCCAACGCTTTAACCACTCGGCTATTGCGCCCGTCTTTAAGTGATTACATTCATTAATATTCAAAATCAGAATGTCTGCAACTAGAAGTATGTGTGACGGGACATTAAACAAAATTCCTCCACCTCCTCCTCACAACATGCATGATGGTCAGTTGTGTCCGACTATGACCATCACAACAGCAGAAGAGGCAACTGCTGTCCCGACAATCTGGATTACAGTGGACAGTGTCTTGCCCAAGTTAATCCGAACTCTCTCGGCCAAGAGAGTTTTAGGACAGTCGGCGTTGGGATGGTTCCCAAAGGCCAACTAACCCATAAGGCTGCAGCACGAAGAGCCAGTGCAATTTTGCCTCCTAGTTTGAGAGTCATAGTCCATCACATAAGACTAAGCTGTAAATGATTTTCCATTGCAATGGAGAAACCATTGATAATACAGCTCTCACTTTGCCTGTTGGCCCAACTGTAAACTTATCTCAATCTGTGATATAAGCTGGGTGTTGGTCATCACAGTATCAGTATCAGTTGGCGTCAAGGAAGCGGCGTCACTGCGTTCGGACAAATCCATATACACTACACCACATCTGCTAAGCAGATGGCCTGACCAGCGGCGTAACCCAACGCGCTTAGTCAGGCTTTGAGACAGTTTCAGTTTCAGTTTCAGTAGCTCAAGGAGGCGTCACTGCGTTCGGACAAATCCATATACGCTACACCACATCTGCCAAGCAGATGCCTGACCAGCAGCGTAACCCAACGCGCTTAGTCAGGCCTTGAGAAAAAGAAAAGAAAAAAAAGGTGAATAAATAATAGATAAGCTTACATAACTAACTAACTAAATAAATAATAATTATGATATATAAAAAAAAAGGTAGTAGTAATGATAATAATAATAATAAAATAATAATAATAAATAAATAAATAAGACAACAATGATGATAAATAAGCAAATAAATGTAAAACAGGAAGACACACATTCACACATACCCCCACACATGCATAACAGATATGCACCAAACATGCAGTTTCACAGATATGAAAGCACAGTCAAATACATATAAACTCTGAGACAACAAACAACAATGTATCACACATTCCTTGCTCTCAGCCACTGGGAAAGACCAGAAGGAAAGAAGCCTCGGGGAGAGGTGGGGGAGGAAGAGGAGGAACACGAAGAAGGTGGCGTTGGCCCGTGGCGTTGTGAGGACCTTCTGGAGAGCGGCACTAGTCAGCAACCTGTGTAAACTGCCCCACGATCTTCTGATCGTCACCAACCCTCTGCTGCTGGGGTGAGGGGTGCCTGTGTGTGTGTAAGTGTGTGTGTGTGTGTGTGTGTGTGTGTGTGTGTGTGTGATAGAGAGAGAGAGAGAGAGAGGGCGAGAGACAGACAGAAAGACATACGGACAGACAGACGAACACGGAGAATGAATAGCATGAAACTTTAAAGAAATGAGCATCAACAAATGATTGGCCAAGTCTAAATGTGTCGCTTTTTGTGTCTGTGTCTCAGTCACGGTAACTCTCTCTCTCTCTCTCTCCCTCTCTCTCTCTCTCTCAACAGGCAACTGATCAGACTGTGCGATGACGTCACGGTACCGGAGTGGCGAGGTTACGTCATCGGCTTGGCCCTGTGTGCCTCACTGTTCTTACAGGCCCTGCTCTTCCATCTGACCTTTCACCTCTCCATGACCCTCGGCCTGAGGGTCAAGGCTGCGCTCACTGCCGCCATTTTCAGAAAGGTTTTGAAACGTGGTTTTTTTGTCGGTTTGTTTGTTTGTTTGTTTTTATTCAGTTCACATGTACAAGGTGGTCAGCAAGATAGGGTCGGTCCATTGTTATGATACAGATGACAGATCTTTTATTCATTTATTTATTTATTTGTTTATATATTAGGTTAAGATAGAGGAGGAAGAGAGAGAGAGGATGGATGACAGAAAAGCTTCAATATCAAACAAACAACTCACACTAGGGCAACAATAAACCCAGACAGATGTAATCACTTGCTATACATGTTTACAGTGCATACATCAGAACACTAGAACATCAATAAACCCTGGCAAATGTACACAGACATCGAATATTCTTAAAATGCATGCCTCAAGACACACTGGGGCAAAATTGCTGCGCCAGACGACAGACGACAGGGGAAAGAATGAAAGTGATTAGTTAAGGTGTGTGTGTGGGGAAAGTGGTGCATGAAAGGTAAATATGAGTTTGTGAAAAAAAGAAAAAGAAAGATGTGGGGAAAAAGGAGGTTGGAGGCTCCACAAAAAAGGGAAGAAAACAAACAAACAAACAAAAACATTATGTTTGTTTGTTTGTTTGTTTTTCTACCCCGGGCGGGGCTGTGGGAGTTGTTTCAAAGTACTCCCTATCTGAGAGCATAATGTTTTTGTCTTTCTTTCGTTCTTTGCTTCATTCCTTGATTTCTTTCTGTCTTTCTTTCAGTGTCTTTCTTCCCATATTCCCCCCCCCCCTCCCTCCCCCACTTACTTCAAAATGTCAACGGCATTGTGTCAGGAGATGCAGCAATGTTTATTTTTTATGCGTTAAAACAGAGACCAGAAAAGCGCTCATGTTTCTAAATTGCCCTTACTTATTTAGTTTTGTTATTAGTATCAGTGTGTTCTTTCTAACATTTTGTTGTTCATCCAACTCAAGGTTTGGTTTTCATATGTGTGTATGTGTGTGTAGGTATACAACACGTGTATTCATATGTGTACGGGTCGGTGGTCTTACATTAAAACAGTTCTGAGTTCTGAGTTACTGTCTTTCTTTCTTTCTCTCGTAACCTGTTTATCCATCCATCCACCCACCCATACATCCATTCATCCACCCACCCATCCACCCATCCATCCACCCATACATCCATCCATCCACCCATATATCCACCCACCCATCCACCCATACATCAACCCATCCATCCACCCATCCACCCATTCATCCATCCACCCATCCACCCATATATCCACCCACCCATCCACCCATATATCCACTCATCCATCCATCCATTCATCCACCCATCCATCACCCACCCATTCATCCACCCATCCACCCATCCATCACCCACCCATCCATCCACCCATCCATCACCCACCCATCCATCACCCACCCATCCATCACCCACCCATTCATCCACCCATCCACCCATCCATCACCCACCCATCCATCCACCCATCCACCCATCCATCACCCACCCATCCATCCACCCATCCACCCATCCATCACCCACCCATCCATCCACCCATCCACCCATCCATCACCCACCCATCCATCCACCCATCCATCACCCACCCATTCATCCACCCATCCACCCATCCATCACCCACCCATCCACCCACCCATCCACCCATCCACCCATTCATCCGCCCATCCACCCATCCATCACCCACCCATCCATCCACCCATCCACCCATCCATCACCCACCCATTCATCCACCCATCCATCACCCACCCATCCATCCACCCATCCACCCATCCATCACCAACCCACCCATCTACCCATCCATCCATCTATCCACCCATCCATCCATCCATTCATCCACCCACCCATCCACCCACCCATCCACCCGTACATCTATCCATCCACCCATCCATCCATTTCTCTCAGATGCTGACAATGGGAAGTCGCGGGCGCCGCGAGTCCCCAGCAGGGGAGATCATCAATCTGGTGTCGGTGGACACGCAGCACGTGACGGTTTTCCTGAGTTTCCTCCCTTACGCTTGGTCGGGCCCTGTGCAGGTGGCCCTGTGTGTGTTCTGCCTGCATGGGATCGTGGGCAACGCTGCCTTTGCTGGTAGGGGTTTTGCTGTGGGTGGATTGCTGTGTTTTGTGGTTGTGTTTGTGGTGTGGTGTGGTGTGGTGTGGTATGGTGCGGTGTGGTATGGTGTGGTGTGGTATGGTTTGGTGTAGTGTGGTTTGGTGTAGTGTGGTGTAGTGTGGTGTGGTGTGGTATGGTGTGGTATGGTATGGTGTGGTATGGTGTAGTGTGGTGTGGTACGGTGTGGTGTGGTATGGTGTGGTATGGTATGGTGTGGTATGGTGTAGTGTGGTTTGGTATGGTGTGGTATGGTATGGTGTGGTATGTTGTAGTGTGGTGTGGTGTGGTATGGTGTAGTGTGGTGTGGTATGGTGTGGTGTGGTATGGTGTGGTATGGTATGGTGTGGTATGGTGTAGTGTGGTTTGGTATGGTGTGGTATGGTATGGTGTGGTATGGTGTAGTGTGGTGTGGTATGGTATGGTGTGGTATGGTATGGTGTGGTATGGTGTAGTGTGGTGTGGTATGGTGTAGTGTGGTTTGGTATGGTGTGGTATGGTGTGGTATGGTGTGGTATGGTATGGTGTGGTATGGTGTAGTGTGGTGTGGTATGGTGTAGTGTGGTTTGGTATGGTGTGGTATGGTGTGGTATGGTGTGGTATGGTATGGTGTGGTATGGTGTAGTGTGGTGTGGTATGGTGTAGTGTGGTTTGGTATGGTGTGGTATGGTGTGGTATGGTGTGGTATGGTATGGTGTGGTATGGTGTAGTGTGGTGTGGTATGGTGTAGTGTGGTGTGGTATGGTGTGGTATGGTATGGTATGGTGTGGTATGGTATGGTGTGGTATGGTGTAGTGTGGTGTGGTATGGTGTAGTGTGGTTTGGTATGGTGTGGTATGGTGTGGTATGGTGTGGTGTGGTATGGTATGGTGTGGTATGGTATGGTGTGGTATGGTGTAGTGTGGTGTGGTTTGGTGTAGTGTGGTGTGGTATGGTGTAGTGTGGTGTGGTATGGTGTGGTATGGTGTAGTGTGGTGTGGTATGGTGTAGTGTGGTGTGGTGTGGTATGGTGTGGTGCTGTGGTGTGGTGGTGTGGTATGGTATGGTGTGGTATGGTGTAGTGTGGTGTGGTGTGGTATGGTGTAGTGTGGTGTGGTATGGTGTGGTGTGGTATGGTATGGTGTGGTGGTGTGGTGTGGTGTGGTATGGTGTAGTGTGGTGCGGTGTGTAGGTCCAGCGTTTGGCTTATATCGCAGACTGACATAAGATTTCGGCTGGGCAAAAAGCCAAGTGAGAGCTGTATGATCAATTGTTTCTCCACTGCAATGGGATATCATATCATTTACAGCTTAGTCTTCTGTGAAGGACTATAAATCTGAAATCAGGGGGCAAGACTGCACCTGGCTCTTAGTGCCGTAGCCTTGGGGGCTAGTTGCATTTGGGAACCATCCCAACGCCCATTGTCCTAAAACCCTCTTCGCCGAGAGAGTGGGAATGTATCTTGGGTAAGACACTCTCCACTGTAATCAAATTCTAGCCCAGACAGGATAGCAGAGGCCTCCTCTGCTGTTCTGGTGGAGCAGATCCCTCCTCTGCTGTTCTGGTGGTCATAGTCAGACACGACTGACTGATCAAACAAGTTGTCCCTACAATCTCATTCAAATCCCGAAGGAAAGCAATTATTTTTAACTTGATTTTTAACTTTATGTGAATGTGTACTGAAGCGTATGCGTTATATTGTGTTGTTTTTGTTTTTGTTGTTGTTTGTTGTTGGTTTTTTGGGGGGGCTGGGGCGGGGGGGGGGGGGGTTACGTTATTTTCAATATCCTTTTAAAACTTTGTATAATTCTTTTTTTTACATGGACTGGGCGAATCGTCAATTGAACTGTTCTCTCTAACATTCTTTGAACTGGAAATTAACAAATAATGAGGCCAGGATATGAAATGATTAACAAAAAAAACCAAAAAAAAAACCCCCAAAACCCCCAGAAAACAACAACAAAAAAACCCACCGAGGATGGTTCCCTGTGGACTGCCGACGCTGGAACTGCGACGGACGAACCCGGGTGTGGCCGTGTATGGGGGAATCTAAATGAGCGGCGTGGGAGTAATGCCACTGAAACGGAGCAAAAAACAAAACAAAACAAAACAAAAAAAACAAAACAAAACAAAAAAAACACCGAGGCAGCCATGTGTTTGTTCTGTATTGTCTATGTGTTCTGTGTGGCTCGTTCAGGATTAAAGAGGCTTGAATAAAAGCTAATTTGTGTTTGCACATTTCTTCTGTCTTTGCTGCTGTGTGCACATGTCAGGTGGTCGGTATAAGGACAGGCCCGGCGCTTCCTTTTTTTGAGGAAGTGTCTAGGTTTGTTCCAATGTACCTTTTATTTACCTGTGTGCTAGCTGAATCGGTAGTGTAAGCACCACTGACTTAATGTTGTGTACCTTGTGAATGGAGAGAGTTACCACTCTTTACTATTTGTTCTTTGAACTGAACTTTCAGCTGATTTTAGTTAGGAACTGACGGGCTGTTCCGAGAACCCTGAAACGTCCGTCCCTCTTTGTATTTCTATTTGTATTTCTTTTTATCACAACAGATTTCTCTGTGTGAAATTCGGGCTGCTCTCCACAGGGAGAGCGCGTCGCTACACTACAGCGCCACCCATTTTTTTTGGTATTTTTTCCTGCATGCAGTTTTATTTGTTTTTCCTATCGATGTGGATTTTTCTACAGAATTTTGCCAGGAACAACCCTTTTGTTGCCGTGGGTTCTTTTACGTGCGCTAAGTGCATGCTGCACACGGGACCTCGGTTTATCGTCTCATCCGGGTTTGGCTGGGCGAGAAGCAACATGCTTTGATTTCATTTGATCGATAATTATATCAAAAGGCATTGGACTTGTAATCCAGTGTTGACCAGTGACCCACGGGTTTGAAGCTCTGGTTTCAGGCATGGTGTTGTGTCCTTGGGGGAAGGTAAAGATTTTCTCACTTGACGCAGGTGTTGATAATGGATACCTGACTTGGGGGGGTGGGGGGGGGGGGGGGGGGGGAGATTGACAGCAGAGGAAGGAGAGAAAGGGACCCTGCCTTCCTATGCTTGGCCGTAGCCACAGTGGGTTGGAACTCACTGGGCTTAACTCTTTCCATACGAACGGCTAGAGAGACGACGTTAACAGCGTTTCACCCCAATTACCATCATCAAAATATTGCAAGCGGAAGGCTCTTATATACTGAAGTCGTGAATGTTGACAATTCTGACGACGGAAGCTAAAGGTTGGGTCATTCAGACACCCCCTGGACATCCGAGGGGTCTGTGTAGAGGAGAAGAGAGGACTGGCCGTACTGAGTGAGTTTTAAAGGGAAGGAGCGGTAACATGAACAGGCCGCTACGCGCCGCGCCGCAGCAGCCGGTTCTCCCATCTTGCCAGAGGCTGGCAGCGTACATTTCACTGCTAGACAGTACTAGAGTGTAGACATTTTCAGCAAAATATTTTATTGTTGTTGTTTTGCAATAAACTGCCACAATTGGTATAGGAAAGAGTACTACTTGTTAAAAAAAAACACACACACAAAAAAAAAAACAAAACAAAACAAAACAAAAACAACAACAAAAACAACAACAAAAAAACAATCTTTTATATATGACATCTCTCTCTCTCTCTCTCTCTCTCTCTCTCTCTCTCTCTGTGTGTGTCTCGACCATAATAATGATAATATTAATAATGTTGATAATGATAATAACAAAAATTGATAATAATAATAATGATAATGATAATAGTAATTATGATAATAACAAAAATATTGATAACAATAACAACAACAGTAACAATAATAATGATAACGATAATGATAATGATAACAACAACAATAACAATGATACTACTACTACTACTGCTATTACTACTACTACTACTACTAATAATAATAATAATAGCAACAAATAGTTGTCTTAAACAGTATTAGTATCAGTAGCTCAAGGAGGCGTCACCGCGTTCGGACAAATCCATATTCACTACACCACATCTGCTAAGCAGATGCCTGACCAGTAGCGTAACCCAACGCGCTTAGTCAAACCTTGAGAGAGAGAGAGAGAAAAAAAAAATGTGTGTGTGTGTGTGTGTGTGTGTGTGTGTGTGTGTGTGTGTGTGTGTGTGTGTGTGCGTATGTGTGTGTGTGTGTGTGTGTGTGTGTGTGTGTGTGTGTGTGTGTGTGTGTGTGTGTGTACATAATTGATATAAGAGTTAAAAAAATATATAAAAAAAAAGTTTGAGTTGTCCCAAATTTTCGGCTTTATTTTGTCTAGATCACAGGAAGACGTGTACTGAAAACTGATGCTGTCTCTTTCATTCTGTACCTCTTTCGTCATTATGCAGATGAGAAAAAAAAGAAGAAGAAATAGATAAATAAAAATCATACAAGAAACAGGCACTTTGAACTTTGAAATGTAGTTTTAAAATTAGGACATTATCAAAAGTATAGAATAACAATGGAAAAACTAGTATAATTATATACTCACACAGGCAGCAAGAAAACTCTTTCCATACGAACGGCGAAAGAGACGACGTTAACAGCGTTTCACCCCAATTACCATCATCAAAATATTGCAAGCGAAAGGCTCTTATACTGAAGACGTGAATGTTGACAAAGAATACCACAATTCTGACGACGGAAGCTAAAAGTTGGGTCATTCACCCACTGGACATCCGAGGGGTCTGTGTAGAGGAGAAGAGAGGACTGGCCGTACTGAGTGAGTTAAAGGGGAAAAACAAGGAAAACATAAGTGGGTAAAAGAAAGCCTGCTCTCTTCATCGTCAGTGCGTGACTCGGGTTCTAGTCCTACTACAGACAGTACTAAAACTAAACAGAGTAAAAGGAAAACAAAAGCAAAACTGGTGGTAACTTTAACCTAACCTATGTAATCTATGTTATCACAGGATGCTGTCTAACGTACATAATCTATGTTATTTCAGGAGCCTGTCTAACCTACGTAATCTATGTTATTTCAGGAGCCTGTCTAACCTATGTAATCTATGTTATTTCAGGAGCCTGTCTAACCTATGTAATCTATGTTATTTCAGGAGCCTGTCTAACCTATGTAATCTATGTTATTTCAGGAGCCTGTCTAACCTACGTAATCTATCTGATTTCAGGAGCCTGTCAAACCTACGTAATCTATCTGATTTCAGGAGCCTGTCTAACCTAAGTAATCTATGTGATTTCAGGATCCTGTCAAACCTACGTAATCTATGTTATTCCAGGAGCCTGTCAAACCTACGTAATCTATGTGATTTCAGGAGCCTGTCTAACCTACGTAATCTATGTGATTTCAGGAGCCTGTCTAACCTACGTAATCTATGTTATTTCAGGAGCCTGTCTAACCTACGTAATCTATGTGATTTCAGGAGCCTGTCTAACCTACGTAATCTATGTTATTTCAGGAGCCTGTCTAACCTACGTAATCTATGTGATTTCAGGAGCCTGTCTAACCTACGTAATCTATGTGATTTCAGAAGCCTGTCTGACCTACGTAATCTATGTGATTTCAGAAGCCTGTCTAACCTATGTAATCTATGTTATTTCAGAAGCCTGTCTAACCTATGTAATCTATGTTATTTCAGGAGCCTGTCTAACCTATGTAATTTATGTTATTTCAGGAGCCTGTCTAACCTACGTAATCTATCTGATTTCAGGAGCCTGTCTAACCTAAGTAATCTATGTGATTTCAGGAGCCTGTCAAACCTATGTAATTTATGTTATTTCAGGAGCCTGTCAAACCTACGTAATCTATCTGATTTCAGGAGCCTGTCTAACCTAAGTAATCTATGTGATTTCAGGATCCTGTCAAACCTACGTAATCTATGTTATTCCAGGAGCCTGTCAAACCTACGTAATCTATGTGATTTCAGGAGCCTGTCTAACCTATGTAATCTATGTTATTTCAGGAGCCTGTCTAACCTACGTAATTTATCTGCCTTCAGGAGCCTGTCAAACCAACGTAATCTATATGATTTCAGAAGCCTGTCTAACCTATGTAATCTATGTTATTTCAGAAGCCTGTCTAACCTACGTAATCTATGTGATTTCAGGAGCCTGTCTAACCTACGTAATCTATGTGATTTCAGGAGCCTGTCTAACCTACGTAATCTATGTTATTTCAGGAGCCTGTCTAACCTACGTAATCTATGTGATTTCAGGAGCCTGTCTAACCTACGTAATCTATGTGATTTCAGGAGCCTGTCTAACCTACGTAATCTATGTGATTTCAGGCGCCTGTCTCCTGCTGGTGCTTCTACCACTGAACGGATGGCTCATGTCCAGGCTGGGACACTTACAGACATCACTGATGGAGCACAAGGACACCCGCCTGAAAAGGGTCACTGAGATCTTGTCTGCTATCAAGGTGGGTGGGGGGGGGGGGGGGGGGGGGGGGGGGGGGGGGGGGGGGGGGGGGTGCGCGCGCGCGCCACAGTCTATGATTTTAAACTATTCTGCTGACTTCTTCTTCTCCTTCTCCACTTCCTCGTCCTCCTACATCTTCTTCTTCTTCTTCTTCTTCTTCAATCCATCCACCCATTCACCTAACAGCCAACCACTACAACGAACTGTTATCAACCAGTCAACCGCCAGCCAATCACCCAACCTGTTGATCTGTTAACCAACCAACCAACCAATCCATCCACTCACCACCTCATCGCCGACCCACCAATCAACCATCCATCCATCGATCTCTCAGCCAACCGATCGACCCAACCACCACAACAACGAACTATGATTAGTCAGTTGACCAGCCTGATACCGACCAACCAACCAGCCAAAGAAACACTCAAACAGCTGATCCATCCATCCATCCATCTAACCATCCATCCATTCATTCATCCAAGCATCCATCCATCCAAACATCCACCCATCCATCCATCCATCCATCACCCATCCACCCACCCACCCACCCATCCATCCATCCATCACCCACCCACCCACCCATCCATCCATTCATCCAAACATCCATCCACCCATTCATCCAAACATCATCCATCCATCCATCCATCCAACCATCCATCCATCCATCCAACCAAACATCCATCCATCCACCCACCGACCCACCCACCCATCCATCCATCCATCACCCATCCATCCATCCATCCAATCATCCATCCATCCATCCATCCATCCTAGCAGCCAACAAATCGACGCAACGCTGCAATGAACGCAGCCAAAGAAACACTCAAACAACTGATCCATTCATCCATTCATGCATCCATCCATCCATCCATTCATCCAAACATCCATCCACACATTCATCCAAACATCACCCAAACATCCATCCATCCACCCACCCACCCACCCACCCATCCATCCATCCATCCATCCATCCAACCATCCATCCATCCATCCATCCGTCCTAGCAGCCAACAAATCGACGCAACGCTGCAATGAACTATAAGCAGTCAATCAGTCAACCTGCCAGCCAAGCAGCCAACCTGTTCATTAACCAGCCAACCAGTCAACTGATCCATCCATCCACCCATCCATCCATCTAGAAATGTACCAATTGACCTAACCACTTCAAAGACGAACAATAAACAGTCAATCAGCCACCAAGCTAATCGGCCATTATGTCAACCAACCAAACAACAACCAACCAACCAACCAACCAGTTCTTCCCACCTCCCTCCCTGCCTTGTTTTAATCATGTACGTCTTTGTTTTAATTATAGCATGTTGTTTACGTTTGTTCTCTTACTATGATTAACAAATAGTAAAGAGTGGTAACTCTCTCCATACACAAGGTACACAACTTCAAGTCAATGCTGCTTACGCTACCAATTCAACTAGCACACAGGTATTTTAAAATAAAAGGTACATTGGAACAAACCCAGACACTTCCCCAAAGAGGAAGGGCCGAGCTCGCTCTTATATCAATCATTTGACGTCCTGGCCCCATTGTTTATTAATTTAATCATTTGATCTCCTGGCTTCACTGTTTATTAATTTCTCTTACTATGCTTATCGCATCGTTGATTTGTGATTATTGTATGAGATTAATGAACACTGACTGTGTATTTTAAGCATTTAACTCACTCAGTACGGCCAGTCCTCTCTTCTCCTCTACACAGACCCCTCGGATGTCCAGTGGGTGTCTGAATGACACAACCTTTAGCTTCCGTCGTCAGAATTGTGGTATTCTTTGTCAACATTCACCTTTTCAGTATAACAGCCTTCCGCTTGCAATATTTTGATGATGGTAACTGGGGTGAAACGCTGTTAACGTCGTCTCTTTCGCCGTTCGTATGGAGAGAGTTAAGCATTTAATGTTCTTGAAGTGATTGAATGATTGTGGAAGTATGTGATCATTACTTGTGTGTGATTTGTGATCATTGTACGAAAGATTTCATGTCAAATTAGCATTTCAGCTTTCTATGTCATTTATGTATTCACGTTGAGTGACTGTGATTCTCGTGTATTGCTTGCTTTGCATACACCACACGTGAATTAAAGATAGTGGGGAGATTTGCTGGCCCAGTTTCATGGTGGATCTTTTAACGCTCGCAGAGTGAAAAGTAGGTCATATAACGTTAACGGCAGACCACCACTGCAACTCAGCTTTTCTGAGTTCGCACTGCCTGTGTTCGGATTACGTTTCGGTAGAGTTTATAAATGGATCAGTTCGAATACGTGATGGCAGAAATATGACAAGAAACACGCTCAAAGTGAACACAAAAGACTACAGCAGATAATTGGTATAATTACAAAACCAAATATATCTTGTAAACTTGCAAAAGTAATCACCGAAAATAACTTAAAAAACAAAAACAAAAAACAGCGATTTCCACGACGAAATTTTAGCCTTTCCGTGACCTGAAAAAAAAAATGCAACAGGAAATGTAGACGCTACCCTATATGTGATTTTATATGTTGCATGGCCTTGACAATGTTTGAGCATGACAATGGTAACAAGACAGATTACAGGGGGAAGAGAGAGAGAGAGAGAGAGAGAGAGAGAGAGAGAAAGAGATGAGAGAAGGAGAAAAAAAAGAAAGAGAAAGAAAAGACAATAGAAAGGAGAAAAATGATGATGGAAGGAACAAAAAGAAAGAAAGAAACAAACATAAAAAAAACCGAAAGAGAGAGAGACACACACAGAGAGAGAGAGAGAGAGAGAGAGAGAGAGAGAGAGAGAGAGAGAGAGAGCAAAAAAAAAAAAAAAAGTGGGAAAGAGCCTTCCAAGGATGCTGAGACTATCCTGCTCATTTGCAGAAATTTTACGCATCCACTGATTTCTCAAAAACAAAAACAAAAAACAAACAAACAAACAAAAAAGGAAATGGAGACGCGCATGCGCACGCAGTTCTTGCTAAAAACAAAAACAAAACAGGGAACCTCCACGAAAATCAGATGGAAATGTGGGTCAGCAAACCCTCCCTAAGAAAAATGTTCTGTATTCTGTATTTCCTCTCCTCCCCTCGCTGTTCACACAGACAGTGAAAGTACAGGCCTGGGAACGGGTGCTAGGGACCCGGGTGTCACGTGTACGGGAGGCGGAGCTGGGTCTGCTGCAGAGGGTGGCCCTTCTGGATGCCTCGCAGACCGTCTGCTGGGCCCTGGCCCCCGTCTGTGTGAGTGTGGGACTGGCTGTTTTTTGTTGTTGTTGTTGGTGTTGTTGTTGTTGTTGTTGTTGTTGTTATTGTTTTGATGTTTTTTTGTTCTGTGTGTGAGTGTGGGACTGGGTTTGTTGTTGTTGTTGTTGTTGTCCTGTGTGCATGTGGGGCTGTTTTTCTTTTTGCTTTCAGTGTGTGTGAGTATGGGATTGTTGTTGCTTTTTTTTCTGTGCTTTTTTCCCCCCTGTGCGATGTAGGGCTGTTTTTCTTTTGTTTTCCATGGGGATTGGGGTTGGGGTGGGGATTAAGACGGGAGAGAGTGTGGATGGGTGGATGGACGGGTATGTGTTTGTTTGTTGTTGTTGTTCTTTTGTTTTTTGTTTGTTTGTTGTTGTTGTTGTTTGGGGGGGGGGGGCGGAGGGGGGGGGGGGGGTGGGGGGGGGGGCGGTTGTGTGTGTGTGTGTGTGTGTGTGTGTTGTGTGTGTGTGTGTGTGTTGATATTTATTTATATACCAGTATATAGACATGTATCTTTTCTTCTTTTTTTTTGTCTAATTTCGATAATGCCAAAAAGGGTGGATTAGACCTTTGTGCCTAAGTGTAATTTTGAAAGTGGGGATCAACGGAAGTCAAGGCTAGTTTGGTATGTTGTTATTTTGGATGACACCCCCACCCCCACCCCAACCCCACCCCTCCTCCCCTTTAGCCATTTTTCCCCCACCCGGGCAGGGCTAAGTCTTCCAACGGAAGCCCAATAATGCAATCTTTTTTCAGAATTTCCTGGTTCTGATAGTGCTGAGAATAGGAAACATAATTCACACACCCACAAAACCTTCCCATAATTTTATCACCCACCCCTTCCTCATCCACTGGGTCTCCCTCGCCTGCTGGCCTTGCACGGACAGATAGTTTTCAAAATCTATGGAGACATGGTCTAGAGGTGAGTAGTAAATGTTTGTTTTATCGAAATTTCAAAAGTGGATTTGGTAGAGAAAAAATATATATGTCAAATGCCTGATAATTACGTTATCAGCTTCTTCAGATTTCGAGGTAGTAATCTAATCATAAGCTGGAAATAGAAACAGGGAGACACAAAGGCATTCCACGAGAGTTACGGCTCTGTAAGGTTTGTAACATGTCTGTGATCGTGGATGAGTTTCATTTTATAATGGAATGTCCGAGTTATGATCAGTTACGAAATAAATATGTTCCTATAAAACATTTGTCTCCAAAATCTTTCTTTTCTTTTTTAATTTTTGTAATATGCTCAAAGGAGGCAAAAAAAAAAAAAAGAGTCATTTTAGCTGTAAGTAAGATGATTAGATTTGCAAATGTTGCCTAGCTACACTTTTGGAGTTAAAAGACATTTGTGTTTTCTCAACTTTTATGTGACATTGTTGTGTATTTGGAAATGTTTGTTCTGGGCATGAAAAGATTATTTTGCAGTAATCCTCCACACTCCAATAGGAGTGAAAGGATAATTAAAACTGGAAACTGGAAACTTGTTTTGCGACCATTGCTACTGCTAAAACTGTAGAACAAACTGTAGAACAAACACACGTTTTCATTGTCCAATGCCTGGACAGCTCTCTGGTAAAGCAAAAGCAAGAAGAAGAAAGGACAGTAATGCGTTGACGTCCTTTTTTGCTGTCCCCCCCCCCCCCCCCCCTTTCCTCATCCTGTGCCTTCCCCACCCTATCTTACGCCCTCCCTTCCCCACCCTATCTTACGCCCTCCCCTATCTTACGCCCTCCCTTCCCCACCCTATCTTACGCCCTCCCTTCCCCTTCCCCACCCTATCTTACGCCCTCCCTTCCCTTTCCCCCACCCTATCTCACGCCCTCCCTTCCCCCTTCCCCACCCTATCTCACGCCCTCCCTTCACCACCCTATCTTACGCCCTCCCTTCCCCACCCTATCTTACGCCCTCCCTTCCCCTTCCCCACCCTATCTCACGCCCTCCCTTCCCCTTCCCCACCCTATCTCACGCCCTCCCTTCACCACCCTATCTTACGCCCTCCCTTCACCACCCTATCTTACGCCCTCCCTTCCCCACCCTATCTTACGCTCTCCCTTCCCCTTCCCCACCCTATCTCACGCCCTCCCTTCCCCTTCCCCACCCTATCTCACGCCCTCCCTTCCCCACCCTATCTAACGCCCTCCCTTCCTCACCCTATCTTACGCCCTCCCTTCACCACCCTATCTTACGCCCTCCCTTCCCCTTCCCCACCCTATCTCATGCCCTCCCTTCACCACCCTATCTTACGCCCTCCGTTCACCACCCTATCTTACGCCCTCCCTTCCCCTTCCCCACCCTATCTCACGCCCTCCCTTCCCCTTCCCCACCCTATCTCACGCCCTCCCTTCACCACCCTATCTTACGCCCTCCCTTCACCACCCTATCTTACGCCCTCCCTTCCCCACCCTATCTTACGCCCTCCCTTCCCCTTCCCCACCCTATCTCACGCCCTCCCTTCCCCTTCCCCACTCTATCTCACGCCCTCCCTTCCTCACCCTATCTTACGCCCTCCCTTCACCACCCTATCTTACGCCCTCCCTTCCCCACCCTATCTTACGCCCTCCCTTCCCCTTCCCCACCCTATCTCACGCCCTCCCTTCACTCTATCTCACGCCCTCCCTTCACCACCCTATCTTACGCCCTCCCTTCCCCTTCCCCACCCTATCTTACGCCCTCCCTTCCCCTTCCCCACTCTATCTTACGCCCTCCCTTCCCCACCCTATCTTACGCCCTGCCTTCCCCACCCTATCTTACGCCCTCCCTTCCCCTTCCCCACCCTATCTTACGCCCTCCCTTCCCCACCCTATCTTACGCCCTCCCTTCCCCACCCTATCTTACGCCCTCCCTTCCCCTTCCCCACCCTATCTTACGCCCTCCCTTCCCCACCCTATCTTACGCCCTCCCTTCCCCTTCCCCACTCTATCTTACGCCCTCCCTTCCCCACCCTATCTTACGCCCTCCCTTCCCCACCCTATCTTACGCCCTCCCTTCCCCTTCCCCACCCTATCTTACGCCCTCCCTTCCCCTTCCCCACCCTATCTTAGGCCCTCCCTTCCCCTTCCCCACTCTATCTTACGCCCTCCCTTCCCCACCCTATCTTACGCCCTCCCTTCCCCACCCTATCTTACGCCCTCCCTTCCCCTTCCCCACCCTATCTTAGGCCCTCCCTTCCCCTTCCCCACTCTATCTTACGCCCTCCCTTCCCCACCCTATCTTACGCCCTCCCTTCCCCACCCTATCTTACGCCCTCCCTTCCCCTTCCCCACCCTATCTTACGCCCTCCCTCCCCCTTCCCCACTCTATCTTACGCCCTCCCTTCCCCACCCTATCTTACGCCCTCCCTTCCCCTCCCTATCTTACGCCCTCCCTTCCCCACTCTATCTTACACCCTCCCTTCCCCACTCTATCTTACGCCCTGCCTTCCCCACCCTATCTAACGCCCTCCCTTCCCCTTCCCCACCCTATCTCACGCCCTCCCTTCCCCTTCCCCACCCTATCTCACGCCCTCCCTTCCCCTTCCCCACCCTATCCTACGCCCTCCCTTCCCCTTCCCCACCCTATCTCACGCCCTCCCTTCCCCTTCCCCACTCTATCTTACACCCTCCCTTCCCCACTCTATCTTACACCCTCCCTTCACCACTTTATCTCACGCCCTCCCTTCCCCTCCCTCCCTCGGTGCTCCTCTCCAAAAATAGAATTCTTAGACGAGCGCAACAGTCGAGACTTTCATCTCTGAGGGTCCTTGGTTCGAATCTCGGTAAAGGCGTTTGGAAGGTAAAGGGTGGAGATTTTTTTTCGATATACCAGGTCAGCATTTTTATGTGCAGACGTGATTGTGCCTGAACCCCCTTTGTGTGTATACGCAAGAAAGAGATCAAACACGCACGTTAAAGATCCTGTAATCCATGTCAGCGTTCGGCGGGTTATGGAAACAAGAACATACCCAGCATGCACCTCCCCCCCCCCTCCGAAAGCGGAGTTTGGCTGCCTGCAATACGGGGTAAATAGACAAAACGTCGTACACGTAAAATGTTACATGTCTGTCTGAGTGTGTATGCGTGTGCGTGCCTGAAATCAAATTGAATGACACAGGAAACGAATGATGAGTGGTCCAATGATAGCCGTCAGTCGGCTGTACCCGGGTAGGCAGCCTGTTGATGCAAATGACCCCCGTGTTTGTAAATCCGAGGGCAGGCGCTACGGAAGTATCCATGTCTTTCATCTGCAGATGGCGCTCCTGACGTTCTCCACCTACGTCGTCACCGACGTCAGCGGTGCTCTGACGTCAGAGGAAGTCTTCGTGACGTTGTCTTACCTGTCCCTCATCAGAGGAGCCGTCACTGTGGCCCCTATGGTCGTCACGGACATTGTCAAGGTGCATGCTTTGATGATGGGGTGGAATGGAATAGAATAGAATAGAATAGAATACATCTTTATCACCAAGTGTAGCGGGGTCACAAGGAACAGTGGGGGAGAATAATGCATAAAAAGGTATGAACATAGATCGAAAATCATAAATCGAAAATTGCATAAATCCAATGGTGTTTGTTTTTCTTGTTGCGGAACATTGACAAGATTGCTGACTAAATAATAATAATAATAATAATAATAATAATAATAATAATAATAATAATAATAACGAAGAGGAGGAGAAGAACAAGTAAATAATTAAACAAAATAACATACAAATAAATGAAATAAAACAAAAATGAAAAGAAACTGGTATTGTGACACGTTTGAAAATAGATTTTTCAAAAAATGAATACGCTTGCACGCAAGCACACAAATACATTCACACACACACACGCACACACACACACACACACACACACACACACACACACACACACACACACACAATCATCTGAGATGCATATACATCTTACACGTGTGTGTGTGTGTGTGTGTGTGTGTGTGTGTGTGTGTGTGTGTGTCTGTGTGTGTGTGTCTGTGTGTGTGTGTGTGTGTGTGTGTGTGTGTGTGGTGTATTTAGGCCAGTGTGTCCCTAAAAAGACTGGAGCGATTCCTGAACCACGACGACCTGAACCCTACCAGCGTCTCCCTTCAACCCATGCAGGGTGAGAAAGGCCTGTTGTTGTCATTGTTGTCGTCGTTGTCATCATCATCATCGGCGTCATCGTCATTTTTTTTTTTTCTCAAGGCCTGACTAAGCGCGTTGGGTTACGCTGCTGGTCAGGCATCTGCTTGGCAGATGTGGTGTAGCGTATATGGATTTGTCCGAACGCAGTGACGCCTCCTTGAGCTACTGAAACTGAAACTGAAACGTCATCGTCATCGATGCTGTTGTTGTCGTCGTCGTCGTCGTTGTTGTTGTTGTTGTTAGTGGTGGTGGGGGTAGTGTTATTGCTGTTGTTGTTGTTGTTGTTGTCATTGTTGACGTTGTCGTCATCATCATCATAATTGTTATCGTCGTCGTCATCGATGCTTTTCTTCTTGTTGTTGTTGTCGTTGTTGTTGCTGCTGTTGTTATTGTTGTTGCCCTTCTTCTTCTTCTTCTTCTTCGTCTCCTCCTCCTCCTCATCATCATCATCATCTTCAACATCATCATTAGCATCATCTATTATTTTCTTCTTCTTTTCCCGAATATCATTATTGTCATTATCATCATCCTCGTCGTCGTCGTCGTCGTTGTCATCATTATCCTCGATGTCGTTGTTACTGTTGTTGTTCTTATATTATATTTTTGATTATTGACATTATTAACTGTGTTGTTTTAGTTGTTGTTGCTGATTCACTTCTTGATGGTCGATTGACTGGCTAATTTGTCGGCAGCCATGTGTGTATGTGCGTACGTGCGTGCGTGTGTGTGTGTGTGTGTGTGTGTGTGTGTGTGTGTGTGTGTGTGTGTGTGTGTGAGAGAGAGAGAGAGAGAGCAATAGTTGCCACATCTGTCACAAATGTCTGCATTATGTGTTTTTTCAGAGGCAACAGTGATGATACGGAATGCAACTTGCTCCTGGGATAAAGACTCCCCGCCCTGCCTGAAAGGGTGAGACAGACAAACAGACAGACAGAACAAGGAGACAAAGACAAGGACAGAGACAGAGCGAGACACACACACACACACACACACACACACACACACACACACACACACACACACACAGAGTGAGGGACAGAGAGAGATTGCCACTACTAATAGGGGTGATGTGCTAGAACTGAAATTCAAAATAAAAAGCAAAAAGAAAACATAACAAATTAAAGAAAAGAAAAGGTATTATTATTTTTTCTTGAACAACCCTTATGTTACGAGGATTCTTTTACGTGCGCTAAGTGCATGCTGCACGCGAGACCTCGGTTTGTCGCCTCATCCGAATGACTAGCCTCCAGACCACCTCTCAAAGTCTAGTGGAGTGGGGGCGTGGAGTGTGAGGGGGGCGGGGGAGGAATTCAGGCGAGTGTGGGATTCGATCCTGCACTCTCATGATGTTCTCTCGCTTCCTGGACGGACGCGTTACCACTTGTCCACCACTCCACTACTAATACATTAAACATATGTGCACGTGCGCGTGACTGGAGCCTGGATCAATGAACGATGAACGCCGAAAGGCAGCTGTCTTTCGGCTCCACCCATGTTGGCAGTCTCTTGTGCTTTCTCAGTGCCTTCACAGCACTTTATCTCGCACTTGTTCTCTCGCGTTTGTCAAGGCGCTGTATGAAAGTGACAATAATAATCTTCGTGTCAATAATACCTGTGGTCTCTGACCGAACACTGGCGTTACATAATTG
Source organism: Babylonia areolata (assembly GCF_041734735.1). Taxonomy (NCBI): domain Eukaryota; kingdom Metazoa; phylum Mollusca; class Gastropoda; order Neogastropoda; family Buccinidae; genus Babylonia; species Babylonia areolata. The sequence continues at coordinate 40,348,986 of NC_134881.1, read as the reverse complement.
TCAGTAACAATACTGCCAATACTACCAGCTGTGTGCTCGTCTTATACCAGATACTGACGTGAGCCAACAGCAAAGTGAGAGCTCAATGGTTTCTCCATCGCGATGGGAACTGGTTTACGGCTTAATCTTTTGTGAAGGACTTTGACCCGTCGAGTGGTTAAAGCGTTGGACTTTCAATCTGAGGGACCTGGGTTCGAATCACGGTGACGGCGCCTGGTGGGTAAAGGGTGGAGATTTTTACACTCTCCCAGGTCAACATATGTGCAGACCTGCTAGTGCCTGAACCCCCTTCGTGTGTAAACGCATGCAGAAGATAAAATACGCACGTTAAAGATCTTGTAATCCATGTCAGCGTTCGGTGGGTTATGGAAGCAAGAACATACCCAGCATGCACACCCCCGAAAGCGGAGTATGACTGCCTACATGGCGGGGTAAAAACGGTCATGCACGCAAAAGCCCACTCGTGTACATGCGAGTGATCGTGGGAGTTGCAGCCCACAAACGCAGAAGAAGGACTATGACTCCCAAATTAGGCGACAAAACTGCACTGGCTCTTAGTGCTGCAGCCATGGGGGCTAGTTGGCCTCTAAGACCATCCCAACGCCGACTGTCCGAAAACCCTCTTGGTCGAGAGAGTGGGGACGCAACTTGATCAAGACATTTTTTCCACTGTAATCAAATTCTAGCTCAAATAGTCGGGACAGCAGTTGCCTCCTCTGCTGTTCTGATGGTTACAGATGGACACGACTGTCTAACATACAGTTGTATTCGTATTTGTATTTCTTTTTATCACAACAGATTTCTCTGTGTGAAATTCGGGCTGCTGTCCCAGGGAGAGCGCGTCGGTACACTACAGCGCCACCTTTTTTTTTTCTTTTTTTCTGCGTGCAGTTTTATTTGCTTTTCCTATCGAAGTGGATTTTTCTACAGAATTTAGCCAGGAACAACCCTTTTGTTGCCGTGGGTTCTTTTACGTGCGCTAAGTGCATGCTGCACACGGGACCTCGGTTTATCGTCTCATCCGAATGACTAAGCGTCCAGACCACCACTCAAGGTCTAGTGGAGGGGGAGAAAATATCGGCGGCTGAGCCGTGATTCGAACCAGCGCGCTCAGACTCTCTCGCTTCCTATGCGGACGTGTTAACAACCTCAAGGCGTTGTTGGAGTTTAAAGACCTATTGGCGTCTACACCCTTAAGGTCAAGTTTGTTCGGTTGGAGTTGTTTTTACCTCGAGGCCATCACTCCACCGATCACTCGGCCGCCGATATTTTCTCCCCCTCCACTAGACCTTGAGTGGTGGTCTGGACGCTAGTCATTCGGATGAGACGATAAACCGAGGTCCCGTGTGCAGCATGCACTTAGCGCACGTAAAAGAACCCACGGCAAGAAGAGGGTTGTTCCTGGCAAAATTCTATAGAAAAATCCACTTCGATAGGGAAAACAAATGAAACTGCACGCAGGAGAAAAAATACAAAAAAAAATGGGTGGCGCTGTATTATAGCGACGCGCTCTCCCTGGGGAGAGCAGCCCGAATTTCACACAGAGAAATCTGCTGTGATAAAAAGAAATACAGATACAAATACAAGTACTACCTGCCGTGCAGGGTGAACCTGCAGA
>NC_134881.1:40339868-40342368 GCF_041734735.1 Babylonia areolata | reverse complement strand
AATGTGTGTGTGTGTGTGTGTGTGTGTGTGTGTGTGTGTGTGTGTGTGTGTGTGTGTGTTTAACCTTTCATGTTGGCTTCTGAAGGGTTTTCAGTTGAATTAATTGATCAGTTCATTCATTCATTCATTCATTTAAGTCAATTAATTGTTTCATACTTTACCTATCACAGAAGAGTAGTAGTAGCAGAAGTAGTAGTAGTAGAAGAAGAAGAAGAAGAAATGAAGATGAAGATGAAGCGACAGAAAAAGACTGTGACAGAAACAGAAATAGAGTTGTCTTCATCAATGCTATAACACCTTTCTTTCTTTTAATCCCCCCCCCCCCCCCCCCCCCCCCCCCCCCCCCCGCCCCCTCTCCCCCCCCCCGACCCCCTCCCCACCCCCTCGGCCACAGACACGCATCGTGGCGACCAGCACCTACCACTGGCTGCCCGAGGCTGACGTCATCGTGGTGATGTCAGAGGGGGAGGTGGTGGAGGTGGGCGACTACAATCATCTGATGTCACAACAAGGGGGTAGAGGTCATCTCCCTCGCCTGCTGGCCTCGCACGGACAGAAAGCGACTAGACACAGGACACTGGTCACAGCTCCGCACGGCTGCTGTGTGCATGATCACGATTTGAACGAACCGGAACAGGAAAAATTTTATCGTTGTCTCCAAATGAACCAGCAGGGGCGGGAATCCGAACAAGGAAAGAAGAATAAAAGCGATGCAGAGCGCACACTTCTCACTCCTAGTTCAACTCCGGACAGTGACAAGTTAAACGGTGTTTCCACTTCTTCTTCTGCCGCCGCTGCTGCTGCTGCTGTGAAAGCCAGGAAAGTCTCCGGGCTGCCAGACGACGTGGAAGGAACTGGTTCTTCTGCGGTTGAGACTCAGACTTCCTTTGTTTTCTCCGCTGATCTCAAAGCTGCCGGAGACTATCGCCGGGAAACCTCTGCTGACTCAGAAGAACCTACAAACTTTAGAGCAGCTCGTGGAAGTTCTGCTGAAGCCCCAGTCATCGTCATAGAAGAAACTTCAGATTCCGAAACCTGTCATCTGATTAGTGACCTGAGAACAGGCGATGAGGCTGATATGAAATATGTCAGCTTCCCTGCCGCAAAGCGTCATCACCCACCGAATCAAGAAACAGCAATTACCACACGATCTTCGTCACTTTTCTCACAATCCGCATCTCTGTCGCCACAGTCTGCATCACTTTTGTCACAGCCTACATCACCCCCAACACAATCTTCTTTACCCTCGGCACAGTCTCGGACATTCGCCGATGAAAACTGGCCACACATGGGATCAGGTGACCTGACGTCAGCACAGCATGGCGACGCTGACAACGGCCACATGCAGGCACTCATGGAACACTCTGAAGATGGCGTCCTGTCTGACAGTCCGGGAGACAGGTCACGTGATGACCTGTCTGTTGCCATGGTGACCGGGCAGTTGTCGGGAAGGGGGAGGCAACAACGGGAAAGAGAACTGCTGACGAGCATGTCGTGTGAGGTGCTCCCGAAATGCAGGCAGCCGCATAGGTTGGTGGACGAAGAGCACGTGGCCGTTGGAAGGGTGAGTTTCAGTTTCTTCTTCTTCTCCTTCGTTCTCCTTCTTCTTCTCCTCCTTCTTTTCCTCTTCCTTCTCCTCCTTCTTCTTCTTCTTCTCCGTTCGTGGGCTGCAACTCCTATGTTCACTCGTATGCACACGAGTAGGCTTTTACGTGTATGACCGTTTTTACCACGCCATGTAAGCAGCCTTACTCCGTTTTCGGGGGGAAGGGGTGTGCATGCTGGGTGTATTCTTGTTTCCATAACCCACCGAACGCTGACATGGATCACAAGATCTTTAACGTGCGTATTTAATCTTCTGCTTGCATATATACCCGAAGGGGGTTCAGTTACAAGCAGGTCTGCATATGGTTATGTTGACTTGGGAGATCGGAAAAATCTCCACCCTTTAACGACCAGGCGCCGTTATCGAGATTCGAACACGGGACCCTCAGATTGAAAGTCCAACGTTTTAACCACTTGGCAATAGCGCCCGTCAGTTTTAGTTTCAAGGTGGAGTCTAAGCGTGCTGACTGATCTATGAATTATATGTTACGCCACATCTGCTTTAGAAAAATAAACCAAAAAAAGAATGCAGATGACAAACACCTGAACCGAACGAGCTGGTCAGACGTTGAAAACCCTCTCTTTTGTCAAAAAAAATGTTGTTTTGACCAGTAGAAAATTTGCTGAAAAGGCTGCAGCAGTTCAATCTATTAAGAATATTGTCACTTGCTGGTAGTGTCAGGAGGTAAATATTATATATTGGGGCGGTATCAGCTAAAAAATCATTTTAAAAAATAATAAAAGAAAAGAAAAGATATTTGTCGTCAATAACTGTTAATTTTCAGTCTGAACATCTTTTCAGCTGTGTATACGCAATGAAAAACCCCCAGTGAATCCGGCTGTTGTGACGACAACAGAACACAAACACAGCTTAGCGTTATGCACAGCAACACTA
>NC_134881.1:40317368-40334868 GCF_041734735.1 Babylonia areolata | reverse complement strand
GCTCTTGGATGGAAAATGATGACTGATTGAAAAAAAAAAAAAAACTCAAAAGATCCCTCATATCAGTAATCTGTGCAACCTTTGATCATAACATGTTCCTGTTCCTTGGAATGTCCAGTTTTTCCGAACTTCCTTTCATGCACTTTTTTTAAATTATCTTTTATTGTATACTGTTTAATGTATTGATTTTTTTTTTTTTTATTGATAACACATTTATGCATTCTAGTCAAACGTACGGTAATGAATGTGAAAAAAACAAATAAATAACTTTGGTGTTAATTACGTTAAATCTCACAACAGTACTAAAAAAAAAACATAAACATGTGGCAAAAGATAAAGTGCATTCGTGTCAGCACGAGTTTGAAATTTCTCTTCTCGCCTACATGTTAAAAGACACCTAGTCATGACAGAGAAGAAGAAGACAATAATTTAGCGTTTTGCTGTGTGTGTGTGTGTGTGAGTGTTTGTGTGTGTGAGTGAGTGTGTGTGTATATATGTGTGTGTGTGTGAGTGTGTGAGTGCGCACTTGTGTGTGTGTGTGTGTGTGAGTGTGTGTGTGTGTGTGTGTGTGTGTGTGTGTGAGTGTGTGTGTGTGTGTGTGTGTGTGTGTGTGTGTGTGTTTCTGCAGGTGGCTGGGGGTGCGTGTGGCAGTCATGGGGGTGGTGGTTGTGGGCGTGGCCACCATGGTGGGTGTGGCTTTACGGGACCGTGGCACGGGAGGTCTTCTTGGGCTGACCATCACTTACGCTCTGGATGTAAGTCCTTCGATCTCGGAAGACGATGTTACATATTTGAAGTTTAAAAAAAACAAAAACCCAAATAGATAGTCGTGTTTGACTATGACATAAGAACAACAGAGGAGGTAACTGCTGTCCTGACTATCTGGGCTATAACGCAATTATAGTGGAGAGTATCTTGCCCAAGTTACATCCCCACTCTCTCAGCCGAGTGGGTTTTAGGACATTCGGCGAGTTGGGGATGGTTCCCAAAAGCTAACTAGCCCCGTAAGGCTGCAGCACTAAGAGCCAGTGCGGTTTTGCCTCCTAGTTTGAGAGTCACAGTGCTTCACATAAGACTAAGCTGTAAATGACTTCCCATTGCATTGGAGAAACCATTGACAATACAGCTCTCACTTTTGCTGTTGGCTCAACTGTAAAAGTCAGTCAGTCTGTGACATAAACTGAGTGTTGGGCCTAACTAAACTAATACTATGAAATGCATTTGACATTGTGCTCCCGTTCAGCCACAAGTAAGAAAATTCAGCAATGTCTTTAAAGCGGAAGTATGTTCACGAATGCTATCAACACAGTGTAATTAAGAACATCAGTGTTGTTCAAACTACGTTTTTTTGTGTGGTTTTTTTTGTTTTGTTTTTGTTTTTGAAGTACTAAGTAAGTACATAAGTACGCATGTAAGTAGGTACGCTAGCTACCAATCAAGTAAATAAATAACTGCCGACCTACCTACCTATCTACAACCATGCCTGCCTGCCTACCTAAATGAAGACAATCAATGCTGTGTTAAGGTTTTTACAGAACCCTTCCCTTTTTTGACTCACTTGTGTAAACAAAGTGAGTCTATGTTTTAACCCGGTGTTCGGTTGTCTGTGTGTGTGTGTGTGTGTGTGTGTGTGTGTGTCCGTGTGTCTGTGTGTCCGTGGTAAACTTTAACATTGACATTTTCTCTGCAAATACTTTGTCAGTTGACACCAAATTTGGCATGAAAATAGGAAAAATTCAGTTCTTTCCAGTCATCTTGTTTAAAACAATATTGCACTTCTGGGATGGGCACAAAAAAATAAATAAAGAAGCCTAATTATATGCAAACTGCATTTACTGTTATATTTATATTTTCTGTATTCTCTAAACTTGGCACTTTGACCTCTTATTCTGACACAACAACAAGAGGAGTCATTATTATCATTTTTTTGTTCAAACAGGAACTTCTTTTGCTAAGCATGGATTTTTTATTTATTTTGCAAACGTTTTGGTGCAGATAGTAAAAAAGGGAAATTAATAATAATAATAATAATAATAATGGATACTTATATAGCACACTATCCAGAAATCTGCTCTAGGTGCTTTACAAAAACGCTTTTGATAACATAAAACATTATATCTATGTTACATACACACACCAGAATGTGACCACACACACACACACACGCGCGCGCACGCGCGCGCGCGCACGCGCGCACACACACACACACACACACACACACACACACTGCATACATACATTTTAACATACATGTGTATCTAACAGCTACCCTAACACATACGCACACATAGGCAGGCACAAACTTACATAGACACACGCACACACAATACACATTCATATACATGCATGTAGTTGTGGACCTGCCACAATTGAACTTATTGCTGAGGGAAAAGGTGAGTTTTGAGACGAGATTTAAAAGATGCGAGGGAATCAGAATGACGGAGGTTATCAGGGAGCTTGTTCCACGTCTTTGGCGATTGAAAAGAAAACGATCTGTGTCCATAGGTCTTACTTCTGACGTGAGGTATCCTGAGAAGTCGAGTATCAGAGGAAGAACGGAGCTGGCGAGACGGGGTATAGATATGGATGAGTTCAGAAAGATATTTGGGGCCAGATCCGTTGACTGCAGAAAAGGTCAGAGTGGATAGCTTATAGTCTATTCGATCAGAAACAGGCAACCAGTGGAGAGACTGAAGGAGAGGAGAAACATGGTCAAATTTAGAAGCTCTGCAAATGAGTCTGGCAGCGTTATTCTGAATTCTTTGGAGTCTGTCTAACAGGTATTTGGGAAGGCCGGCCAAAAGAGAGTTGCAGTAATCCAATCTTGAGAGAACCAGAGAGCATACAAGTGTCTTGGTTGCATCGGTTGAGAGATAGTGGCGGATAGAGCTGATTCTACGCAGTTCCAAATAGGCAACTTTACAGATATTCGAAATGTGCTGTTGGAAGGAAAGAGACTGGTCCAGGATTACACCAAGACTGCGAACAGAGGGAGAAAGTGAAACAGGTGTGCTATTGATCAGAACAGAGTCAGGAAAGGAAGGATGTTGACGAAACTTCTTTGGACAGGTTATCATAAATTCAGTCTTATCATCATTTAATTGCAGCTTGTTGAGAGTCATCCAGTCCTTTAGGCCAGCAATGCACTCCTGTGTTTGAGTCACCAGTGCATCAAATTCAGCTATGGAAGCCGACTGATAAAGTTGTGTGTCATCAGCAAAGCTCTCATGCGACATCGCATGATGACTGATGACATCCGACACAGGAGCCGCATACAGCACGAAAAGTAATTAATGCTAAGGGACTTAATTTATCACAAGTGAGTCTTGAAGGCCTTGCCTCTCTTGTTTTGGCCTTATGTGCAGGTGACAGAGAACTTGAACTGGCTAGTGCGCATGCTCGGTGACCTGGAAACCAACGCGGTGTCAGTGGAACGCATTTTGGAGTACAGTGATCTGACACCAGAGGAGGTGAGAACTGTGTCATCATTTTGTTCTGCAGTTTATTTCCCAGTTCTGCACAAACATGAAGTGTTAACTCACTCAGTACAGCCAGTCCTCTCTTCTCCTCTACACAGACCCCTCGGATGTCCGTACAGTGGGTGTCTCAATGACCCAACCTTTAGCTTCCGTCGTCAGAATTGTGGTATTCTTTGTCAACATTCACCTCTTCAGTATAAGAGCCTTCCGCTTGCAATATTTTGATGATGGTAATTGGGCTGAAACGCTGTTAGCGTCGTCGCTTTCGCCGTTCGTATGGAGAGAGTTAAACACTTACGACTTGGTTTGATATTGTCAGCGTGGCACTGAAGGTGTCAGTGGAACGTATTTTGGAGTACAGTGATCTGACACCAGAGGAAGAGAGAGCTGTATCATCATTTTGTTCTGCAGTTTATTTCTCAGTTCTGCACAAACAAGAAGTGTTAAACACTTACGACTTGGTTTGATATTGTCAGCGTGGCACTGAACCCCCTCAAAAGCACCACACAGGGTTTTTATTGTGTCACACACACACACACACACACACACACACACACACACACACACACACACACACACACACACACCTCTCTCTCTCTCTCTCTCTCTCTCTATATATATATATATATATATATATATATATAGATATAGATATGATTTGGTACCTTATGCACATTGCAGAATGATAGATGTGTGTGTGTACGTGCGTACATGTGCCTCTGTGTGTGTGTGTGTGTGTGTGTGTGTGTGTGTGTGTGTAGTGTAGTGTAGTGTAGTGTAGTGTATGTATGTATGTATGTATGTGCGTATGTGTGCCTCTGTTTGTGTGCTTACGTACGTATACGTGTGTACGCACGCGCTCCACGATATTGTGTGTCTCTGTGAGTGTGAGGACACATTTAGATTTCTTATTATTGATTTTTATTTCATTTATTTTTTTTTTTTTTTTAAATCTGATGACACCCATCACAGGACACGGAGAGGATTCCCACAGTGGTCCCGTGCCACCAGTGGCCCAGAGAGGGCCGCGTGCAGTGGGTGAAGCTGTGGGCACGCTACGACAACAGCACCAGCTCCTCCGCCACCACCTCCACCACCAGCAAGGCTTTGGAGACGGCCCCCGTTCTACGCCACGTCGACTGCACCATCAAAGCTGGGGAAAAGGTCAGTCATCCTACTACAGTTGGTAACTAAGACTTATATATAGATATAGATATAGATCTCTCTCTCTCTCTCTCTCTCTCTCTCTCTCTCTCTCTCTCTCTCTCTCTCTCTCTCTCTCTGTGTATACAAACATGCGCTCACAAACACACACACACATGTGCACACGCACACACACACACACACACACACACACACACACATATGCACACACACACACGCACAGACACGCACACATGCACAGACAGACAGACGGACAGACACACACACACACACACACACACACACTAATTCATACACACACACACGCGCGCGCGCGCGCGCGCGCGCGCTTGTACACACGCTCGCTCGCATGACCGAACACTTTTACTTTCTAAACAGCGAATATAGGCCTCTCTCTCTGTCTGTCTGTCTGTCTGTCTCAGTCTCTGTCTCTGTCTCTCTCTCTCCCTCTCTCTCTCTCTCCACACACACACACACACACACACACACACACACACACACATATATATATATATATATATATATATCATTATATATATATGATATATATTTTCACATGTATACATATATATTATAGATAGATTGATATACATACATACATACATACATACAAGCCTCCAGAAAGATACCTAGCCAGCACATCGCAACAGAGCACTGAACTGAAAAGCAGAAAGCAATACCTTGAGGTGTGTGTAAATCCTGTGTCCATGTACCGTGTACAGTACCACGCACCGTTCATTCTGCCTGCCTACCTACTTGTCAATACTACTTGTCTGTCTGCCTGTCTGTCTGTCTCTGTCTCTCTGTGTGTGTCCCTGTCTGTCTCTCTGTCTCTGTCTCTCGGTCTCTCTCTCTGTCTCTCTCTGTCTCTGTCTCTGTCTCTCTGTCTGTCTGTGTGTGTGTGTGTGTGTGTGTGTGTGTGTGTGTGTGTGTCTCCACACACACACACACAGACACACACACACACACACATATATATATATATATATATTTATTTATTTATTTATATGATATATATTTTCACATATATACATATATATTATAGATAGATTGATAGCTATACATACATACATACATACATACATACAAGCCTCCAGAAAGATACCTAGCCAGCACATCGCAACAGAGCACTGAACTGAAAAGCAGAAAGCAATACCTTGAGGTGTGTGTAAATCCTGTGTCCATGTACCGTGTACAGTACCATGCACCGTTCATTCACTGCAGTCTTTTTTTTTTCTTCTTCTGCGTTCACTCGTATGCACACGAGTGGGCTTTTACATGTATGACCGTTTTTACCCCGCCATGTAGGCAGCCATACTCCGTTTTCGGGGGTGTGCATGCTGGGTATGTTCTTGTTTCCATAACCCACCGAACGCTGACATGGATTACAGGATCTTTAACGTGCGTATTTGATCTTCTGCTTGCATATACACACGAAGGGGGTTCAGGCACTAAGCAGGTCTGCACATATGTTGACCAGGGAGATCGTAAAAATCTCCACCCTTTACCCACCCACCAGGCGCCGTCACCGTGATTCGAACCCGGGACCCTAAGATTGACAGTCCAACGCTTTAACCACTCGGCTATTGCGCCCGTCACTGCAGTCTTTTCCCGTGGCTTTCAACTGACCTTGCAGGTAGGGGTGGTGGGGCGTACAGGGGCGGGGAAGACGTCACTATGGGGCGTCCTGCTGGGTCTCCTGACCATCGAAGAGGGCGCTGTGCTCATCGATGACGTCGACACGCGCTCCGTTCCGCTGCACGTGCTGCGCAGGCGCATTGCTGTTATGTCGCAGGTGAAGTGATTGGGTTTTTTTTTTGGTTTTTTTTTTATCTAAATTTCTTTGTGTGTGGGGGTGGGGAGGAGGATGGGCTGTGGGAGGGTGGGGTGGGGGTGCGCGTGTGTGTGTGTGTGTGTGTGTGTGTGTGTGTGTGTGTGTGTGTGAAAGTATTTTCCACATCCTCTTTTACATCGTCGTCGTTATTATCATCATCATCTTCTTCTTCTTTTTTCCTCCTCCTTCTTCTTCTTCTTTTTTCGCACGCGCGCACGTGTGTGTATGTGTGTGCGTGTGTGTGTCCCCCTCCGTCTGTCTGTCTGTCTGTCTGTCTCTGTCTCTGTCTCTGTCTCTGTCTCTCTCTCTCTCTCTCTCTCTCTCTCTCTCTCTCAATGAAAGCATATACGTAGTTTTGCTATATATCTTTATAAATCACTGCAATTAAGAGAGACACTTATTTCTTAGATTCACTGACAGTTTGTTGTGAAAGACGTTGCATTGTTGTTTATATTAACAATTTTGCAGTGACTCATGTAAAATTCTGTTATTAACCCGTCTTCATAAGGGGCTATGGTCTTCGTTGAATAAACCATCTCTCTCTCTCTTCTTCTTCTTCTCCTCCTCCTCCTCCTCCTCCACCTCCTCCTCCTCCTTCTTCTTCTTCTTCTTCTCCTCCTCCTCCTCCTTCTTCTTCTTCATCATCTCTCAGGAGCCCTTGGTGCTGGAAGGCTCCATCCGTCTGAACCTTGACCCGGAAGGTGTGGTGGAGGGGGAGGAGCGTCTGTGGGCGGTGCTGGACCAGACCCAGCTGACCAATCACGTCAGAGCCCTTCCCGGGGGTCTGGACTATGTCTGTCAGCCTGATGGCCAGGGGTTCAGGTAGGTGGGTGGGTGGGTGGCGGCGTTTATTTTTATTTTTATTTTTATTTATTTTTTTTTTTTTTTTATATCACAACAGATTTCTCTGTGTGAAATTCGGGCTGCTCTCCCCAGGGAGAGCGCGTCGCTACACCACAGCGCCACCCATTTTTTTGTAATTTTTTTTTCCTGCGTGCAGTTTTATTTGTTTTTCCTATCGAAGTGGATTTTTCCACAGAATTTTGCCAGGAACAACCCTTTTGTTGACGTGGGTTCTTTTACGTGCGCAAAGTGTATGCTGTACACAGGACTTCGGTTTATCGTCTCATCCGAATGACTAGCGTCCAGACCACCACTCAAGGTCTCGTGGAGGGGGAGAAAATATCGGCGGCTGAGCCGTGATTCGAACCAGCGCGCTCAGATTCTCTCGCTTCCTAGGCGGACGCGCTACCTGTAGGCCATCACTCCACTACGTTTTGGAGATTGTGTTGTGTTGCGTTTTGGGGATTGTATTGTATTGTATTGTGTTGTGTTGCGTTTAGGAGACTATAAGTTTATTGTATTGCGTTTAAGAGACTGTGTTGTATTGCATTTGATTGTGTTGCGTTCCGGATATTTTATTTTAAATTAAACAAACCACTATACCATGTTATATGTAGGACCTTAGACATCAATGCTTTGGAAAATCAGATGCGAAAGGTTGAGGTTACATCAATGCGGTGTCCTTTTTTTTCTTTTCTTTTTTTTTCCATTATTCTTTTTCTTTGTTTAACTCTCTCCATACGAACGGCGAAAGAGACGACGTTAACAGCGTTTCACCCCAATAACCATCATCAAAATATTGCAAGCGGAAGGCTCTTATACTGAAGACGTGAATGTTGACAAAGAATACGACAATTCTGACGACGGAAGCTAAAGGTTGGGTCATTGAGACACCCACTGGACATCCGAGGGGTCTGTGGAGAGGAGAAGAGAGGACTGGCCGTTAAACTGGGTATCACATGTGAGTCCCGAAAACCTTGCCTCCTTTTATTTGTTCGTTCATTCATTTATTTGTTTATTTATTCGTTCACTTTTCTTCATTCATTCGGTCATTCATTCTGTCACTCCTCTGACGTCACCGCTTTTCCAGCGCCGGGCAGAAGCAGCTGCTGTGTTTGGCACGCCTCCTCTTACGTCAGTGCCGCGTCATGGTGCTGGACGAGGTGACGTCATCGGTGGACCGGGTCACGGAGGTGGCCATCTGCCAGGCTGTCCGGGAGGCCTGTGCTGACCGCACTGTCATCATCGTGTCCCACAGACTGACCACTGTCCAGCTGTGTGATAGGTGTGTGTGTGGTGGTGTGGGGTTGTTTTGTTATGGGTGTGGGGTTGTTTTGTTATAGGTGTAGGGTTGTTTTGTTATAGGTGTAGGGTTGTTTTGTTATAGGTGTGGGGATGTTTTGTTATAGCTGTAGGGTTGTTTTTGGTTATAGGTGTAGGGTTGTTTTGTTATAGGTGTAGGGGTTGTTTTGTTATAGGTGTTGGGGTGTTTTGTTATAGGTGTGGGGGTGTTTTGTTATAGGTGTAGGGGTGTTTTGTTATAGGTGTGGGGATGTTTTGTTATAGGTGTAGGGGTGTTTTGTTATAGGTGTGGGGATGTTTTGTTATAGGTGTAGGGATGTTTTGTTATAGGTGTGGGGATGTTTTTGTTATAGGTGTAGGGGTGTTTTGTTATAGGTGTGGGGATGTTTTGTTATAGGTGTAGGGGTGTTTTGTTATAGGTGTGGGGATGTTTTGTTATAGGTGTAGGGGTGTTTTGTTATAGGTGTGGGGATGTTTTGTTATAGGTGTAGGGTTGTTTTTGTTATAGGTGTGGGGTTGTTTTGTTATAGGTGTAGGGATGTTTTGTTATAGGTGTGGGGTTGTTTTGTTATAGGTGTAGGGTTGTTTTGTTATAGGTGTAGGGTTGTTTTGTTATAGGTGTAGGGATGTTTTGTTTAGGTGTGGGGTTGTTTTGTTATAGGTGTGGGGTGTTTGTTGGTGTGGTGTTTGTTATAGGTGTGGGGTTTGTTATGGTGTGGGGTGTTGTATAGGTGTGGGGATTTGTTATGGGTGGGTTTTTTTATAGGTGTGGGGTGTTTTGTTATAGGTGTGGGTGTGTGTTTGTTTAGGTGTGGTGGGTGTTTTGTGGTGGGGTGTTTTGTTATAGGTGTGGTGGTGTGGGGATGTTTTGTTTAGGTGTGGGGTGTTTTGTTATAGGTGTGGTTGGGTGTTTGTTATAGTGGGGGTTGTTTTGTTATAGGTGGTGGTGGGGGTTGTTTTGTTATAGGTGTGGGGTGTTTTGTTATAGGTGTGGGGATGTTTTGTTGGTGTTGTGTTTTGATAGGTGGGGTTTTTGTTATAGGTGTGGGAGTTTTGTTATAGGTGTGGGGGTGGTTTTGTTGAGGGTTATAGGTGTGGGGTGTGTTTTGTTATAGGTGTGTGGGGTGTTTTGTTATAGGTGTGGGGGGTGTTTTGTTATAGTGTGTGGGGGTGTTTTGTTATAGGTGTAGGGGTTGTTTTGTTTTAGGTGTGGGGTTTTTTTGTTATAGGTGTTGGGGTTGTTTTGTTATAGGTGTGGGGTTGTTTTGTTATAGGTGTGGGGTTGTTTTGTTATAGGTGTAGGGGTTGTTTTGTTATAGGTGTGGGGTGTTTTGTTATAGGTGGGGGTGTTTTGTTATAGGTTGTGGGGTTGTTTTTGTTATAGGTGTGGGGGTTGTTTTGTTATAGTGTGGTGGTGTAGGTTGTTTTGATATAGGTGTAGGGTTGTTTTGTTATAGGTGAGGTGTAGGGTTGTTTTGTTATAGGTGTGGGGGTGTTTTGTTATAGGTGTGGGGGTGTTTTGTTATAGGTGTGTAGGGTGTGGGGATGTTTTGATATAGGTGTGGTGGTGTGGGGATGTTTTGTTATAGGTGTTAGGGTTGTTTTGTTATAGGTTGTGGTGGTGTGGGGATGTTTTGTTATAGGTGTGGTGGTGTGGGTGTTTTGTTATAGGTGTGGGGTGGTGGGGATGTTTTGTTATAGGTGTAGGGTTGTTTTGTTATAGGTGTGGGGGTGTTATGGTGTAGGTTTTGTTAGGGGGTGGTTTTTGTTTGGTGTGGGGTTGTTTTGTTATAGGTGTGGGGTTGTTTTGTTATAGGTTGGTGATGGTGGGGGTTTTGTTAGGTGTGGGGTTGTTTTGTATAGGTGTGGGGTGTTTTGTTTGGTGGGGGTTTGTATAGGTGTGGGGTGTTTGTTAGGTGTGGGTTGTTTGTTATAGGTGTGTTTGTTTGGTGGGGTTGTTTTGTTATGGTGTGTGGGGATGTTTTGTTTAGTGTAGGGTGTTGTTATAGGTGTGGGGATGTTTTGTATAGGTGTGGGTTGTTATAGGTGTGGTGGTGTGGGGATGTTTTGTTATAGGTTGGTTGTGTTGGTGTGGAGTTTTGTTATGGTGTGGGGTGTGTTTGTTATAGTGGGGATGTTTTGTTATAGGTTGTGGGGGTGTTTGTTATAGGTGTGGGTGTTTTGTTATAGTGTGTGGGTGGATGTTTTTTGTTAGGGTGTGTAAGGTGTGGTGTTTTGTTATAGGTGTGGGTGTTTGTTGGTGTGGGGATGTTTTGTTTAGGTGTGGTGTTGTTTGGTTGGGATGTTTTGTTATAGGTGTGGGGTGTTTGTAAGGTTGGTGTGTGGTTATTAGGTGTGGTGGTGGGTTTTGTTATAGGTGTGGGGTTGTTTTGTTATAGGTGTGGGATGTTTGTTTAGGTGTGGGTGTTTTGTTATAGGTGTGGGTGTTTTGTTATAGGTGTGGGGATGTTTTGTATAGGTGTGGTGTAGGGTGTGGGATGTTTTGTTATAGGTGTGGGGTGTTTTGTTATAGGTGTGGGGTGTTTTGTTATAGTGAGGGTGTTGTTAGGTGTGGTGTTTTGTTATAGGTGTGGGGTTGTTTTTGTTATAGGTGTGGGGTGTGGTGTTTGTTATAGGTGGGGGTTGTTTTGTTATGAGGTGTAGGGATGTTTTGTTATAGGTGTGGGATGTTTTGTTATAGGTGTAGGGATGTTTTGTTATAGGTGTAGGGATGTTTTGTTATAGGTGTGGGGATGTTTTGTTATAGGTGTGGGGTTCTTTTGTTATAGGTGTGGGGATGTTTTGTTATAGGTGTGGGGATGTTTTGTTATAGGTGTAGGGGTGTTTTGTTATAGGTGTGGGGGTGTTTTGTTATAGGTGTGGGGTTGTTTTGTTATAGGTGTAGGGTTGTTTTGTTATAGGTGTGGGGATGTTTTGTTATAGGTGTGGGGTTGTTTTGTTATAGGTGTAGTGGTTGTTTTGTTATAGGTGTGGGGTTGTTTTGTTATAGGTGTAGGGGTTGTTTTGTTATAGGTGTGGGGTTGTTTTGTTATAGGTGTAGTGGTTGTTTTGTTATAGGTGTGGGGTTGTTTTGTTATAGGTGTAGGGATGTTTTGTTATAGGTGTGGGGTTGTTTTGTTATAGGTGTGGGGATGTTTTGTTATAGGTGTGGGGTTGTTTTGTTATAGGTGTGGGGTTGTTTTGTTATAGGTGTGGGGTTGTTTTGTTATAGGTGTGGGGATGTTTTGTTATAGGTGTGGGGATGTTTTGTTATAGGTGTAGGGGTGTTTTGTTATAGGTGTAGGGGTGTTTTGTTATAGGTGTAGGGGTGTTTTGTTATAGGTGTGGGGATGTTTTGTTATAGGTGTGGGGATGTTTTGTTATAGGTGTAGGGGTGTTTTGTTATAGGTGTGGGGATGTTTTGTTATAGGTGTAGGGTTGTTTTGTTATAGGTGTAGGGGTTGTTTTGTTATAGGTGTGGGGGTGTTTTGTTATAGGTGCGGGGATGTTTTGTTATAGGTGTGGGGTTGTTATAGGTGTGGTAGTGCGGGGATGTTTTGTTATAGGTGTGGGGATGTTTTGTTATAGGTGTGGGGTTGTTTTGTTATAGGTGTGGTGGTGTGGGGATGTTTTGTTATAGGTGTGGGGATGTTTTGTTATAGGTGTGGGGTTGTTTTGTTATAGGTGTGGGGTTGTTTTGTTATAGGTGTGGGGATGTTTTGTTATAGGTGTGGGGATGTTTTGTTATAGGTGTGGGGTTGTTTTGTTATAGGTGTGGGGATGTTTTGTTATAGGTGTGGGGTTGTTTTGTTATAGGTGTGGGGATGTTTTGTTATAGGTGTGGGGTTGTTTTGTTATAGGTGTGGGGTTGTTTTGTTATAGGTGTGGGGTTGTTTTGTTATAGGTGTAGGGGTGTTTTGTTATAGGTGTAGGGGTGTTTTGTTATAGGTGTAGGGGTGTTTTGTTATAGGTGTAGGGGTTGTTTTGTTATAGGTGTGGGGTTGTTTTGTTATAGGTGTGGTGGTGTGGGGATGTTTTGTTATAGGTGTAGGGGTTGTTTTGTTATAGGTGTGGTGGTGTGGCGATGTTTTGTTATAGGTGTAGGGATGTTGGGATGTTTTGTTTTTCAGTTTTACGTCTACTCGCATTGTGTGATTATAGATTAGGGGGTTGTGGGTGTGTATATTGTGTGTGTGTGTGTGGGGGGGGGGGATATGGTGATGAGTGGGGGAGGGTACGGGGGGATGTGGAGGGGTCGGGGGGGGACTCAGAACTCAGAATGATGTAACTGCAGCTCTGGGCCTCTGGCGTATAACAATAGTGGTGAACATCTGAAATAATTACTCTTTCGTTTCATAATATCAACAGTTTTGTTGTAGTTGCTAACGCTTTATGTATGAGCTCTGCTGGCCTTTTCGTCAAATACTGTGTGGGGCGGGGGTTGGGGAGAGGGGGCTGAGGAGGGGAGAGGGAGAGAGTGTAGATGAGTGTATGTGTGTGTGTGTGTGGGGGGGGGGTTAGGGGTTACTTGTGTGTGTGTGTGTGTGTGTGTGTAGAGATAGAGAGAGAGAGAGAGAGAGAGAGAGAGAGAGATTCAAAAACTTTATTACTCAAAGATAAAGGTTTTAGGCATCGCCCAGTCTCTTCCAATCTGTCCTTGTGACAACAGAGAGAGAGGGGTGTGTGTGTGCGTGTGTGTGTGTGTGTGTGTTTCTCTGCATCCAGACAATACAACCCCCCCCCACCCCCCCACCCACCCGCACACACACACACACACACACACCCCTTTCATCTCTCCCTCTTGCTCTGTGTATCCGTATAATCTGTATCTGCTGATCATCCTGTTTTATTATGTCCATGATGAAGATGATGATGATGGTGATGATGGTGGTGATTGTTTCTATTGGCAGTTTTGTTGCTGCAGAAAACAGGTTTTATCCTCGAGTAGTCGAAAGGTTTTGAGTGTTGTGTCTTCTTTGAGTGTGGTGCGTGTGTTTTTCAGGGTGATGGTGATGGACAAGGGGAGGGTGGTGGAGGTGGGCAGTCCCTGTCACCTGCTGGCGGATCCCTTCTCCCACTTCTCCCGCCTGGCCGCCAGCTCTGACGTCACCAAGTGACGTCATTTGTCGCTTGTGATGACGTCACTTTTGATTTTTTTTTTTTTAACTAGACAATCACTATATCATTTGGCGCAGTGTGACAATGCTTTTCTGTGTGTGTGTGTGTGTGTGTGTGTGTGTTTATTTTATTGATTCTCTTGTGTAAACTAAGACAGTCTATGTTTTAACCCGGTGTTCGGTTGTCTGTGTGTGTGTGTGTGTGGTAAACTTGAACATTGACATTTTTCTCTGGAAATACTTTGTCTGCCAATACCAAAATTGGCTTACACACAGTATGAAAAAAAACCCAACCTCTTCACAGTCATACCAATAAAAGGTTTAAGTCTCCCGATTTAAGCCGCATTTCAGAATTTTTAATGGTTTATTTCGTTGACATGTGTTCCGAAATCCGAAAATTTAAGAAACCGCTTTCCACTCAGTTTGGCCGACTAGAAGGAAGGTTGCATTCGAAGACGATATGACCTCGTGTTTCTTGTTCACAATCCAAAGGAAAGAAATACAAATTCTGGACAGAACACTCACAGTGATACTAACAACACCATCGACGTATTTAATAATAATAATAATAATGGTATTTATATAGCGCTGGATCTTGTGCAGAGACAAATCAAAGCGCTTTCGCACCAGTCATTCACAGGCATGCATAACTCTAATACTGTAGAAACTAAAGACAAGGAAGGGCAGGCAAGGAAGGCTATTTTGGGAAGAGGTGGGTTTTAAGGCCAGACTTGAAAGAGCTGAGAGTGGAGACTTGACGAAGCGAAAAAGGAAGTTCATTCCAATCGCAAGGTCCAGAAACAGAGAAAGAACGGCGGCCAACAGTCGAGTGTTTGAATCTGGGTATGCGTAAACAGAGTGGATCCGAGGCCGATCGTAGTGAGCGAGATGGAGTGTAGAGGTGAAGGCAGCCGCAGAGATAGGAAGGGGCAGTTTTGTGAATGCATCTATAACATAGAGTGCTGATCTTGTACTTTATTCGGTGTGACACTGAATTAGCTGGAATGAACATAAAATAAAAATTGAATCGATCGTTTCTTTCAGCCCGTTTTAGACTGATTTGTGCAGATCTAGAGATCTACAATGTGTTGTGATGTGCTTGAAGGAGATGGCAACGTCTCCTTTACCGCCGAAATAAAAGAATAATCGAGATATAAAGCCTAGTTTGCCGAAAATGTACATATGTTTTGTCTCAATGTATTGGTGTCAAATAAAGCCTAGTTTGCCGAAAATGTATATATGTTTGTCTCAATGGATTCTTGACAAATAAAGCCTAGTTTGCAGAAAATGTATATATGTTTGTCTCAATGTATTGGTGTCAAATAAAGCCTAGTTTACCGAAAATGTACATGTGTTTGTCTCAATGTGTTGTTGTCAAATAAAGCCTAGTTTGCCGAAAATGTATATATGTTTGTCTCAATGGATTCTTGACAAATAAAGCCTAGTTTACCGAAAATGTACATATGTTTTGTCTCAATGTATTGTTGTCAAATAAAGCCTAGTTTGCCGAAAATGTATATATGTTTGTCTCAATGTATTGGTGTCAAATAAAGCCTAGTTTGCCGAAAATGTACATATGTTTGTCTCAATGTATTGGTGTCAAATAAAGCCTAGTTTGCCGAAAATGTATATATGTTTGTCTCAATGGATTCTTGACAAATAAAGCCTAGTTTACCGAAAATGTATATATGTTTGTCTCAATGTATTGGTGTCAAATAAAGCCTAGTTTACCGAAAATGTACATGTGTTTGTCTCAATGTGTTGTTGTCAAATAAAGCCTAGTTTGCAGAAAATGTACACGTTTGTTTCAATGTAGTGGTGTCAGATAAAGCCTAGTTTACCGAAAATGTATATATGTTTGTCTCAATGTATTGTTGTCAAATAAAGCCTAGTTTACCGAAAATGTACATATGTTTGTCTCAATGTCTTGGTGTCAAATAAAGCCTAGTTTGCCGAAAATGTATATATGTTTGTCTCAATGTATTGTTGTCAAATAAAGCTTAGTTTGCAGAAAATGTACGTATGTTTTGTCTCAATGTATTGGTGTCAAATAAAGCCTAGTTTGCCGAAAATGTACATATGTTTGTCTCAATGTATTGTTGTCAAATAAAGCCTAGTTTGCAGAAAATGTACGTATGTTTTGTGTCAATGTATTGGTGTCAAATAAAGCCTAGTTAGCCGAAAATGTATATATGTTTGTCTCAATGCATTGTTGTCAAATAAAGCCTAGTTTGCAGAAAATGTACGTATGTTTTGTCTCAATGTATTGGTGTCAAATAAAGCCTAGTTAGCCGAAAATGTATATATGTTTGTCTCAATGGATTGTTGTCAAATAAAGTCTATTCTTCCGATAAATAGATGCACATTTGTTTGTTTGAATGTATTGTTGTCAAATGAAGCCTATTATTTTTTTTTATTTTTTTTTTTTTTTTACCGAATATGTACATCTGTTTTATAATTCGATTCACAGTTGTAGTGACGTTTTATTTGTTACTCTTCTTGTTCGTTTTTCTCGTCCTCTGTTTTCGCTCTTATTTTTCTTCTTCTTCATTTTGTTGTTGCTCTTCTTCTTCTTCTTCTTCTTCTTCTTCTCCGTCCATTTCTCTCTGTCTCTCGGCTCCTCCCATCATATTCTCCTTTTCATCACCATTCTCTTCTGTTTGTGCTCTTTCTTCTTCTCACTCTTCTCACCTGTGACATCGGCTAATGAACACACACACACACACACACACACACACACACATATATATATATATATATAAGCCGAACGAAAAATATATAAAAAGAAGAAAAAAAATCGCACGTCATGTACCCGTGAACTGAGCCAGCCAAATGACGGGGCTGTGATTTGCACCCGATTGTCACATGTCTGCGGGGAATGTAGCGTGCTGGGTGTATACAGGGTACTGAAAATCACAGGGAAGGTGACACCCCCTCATTAGCGTTTTAAAACACACCTTGACAGCACACTCCGTGCCGCATACCTCGTTGTTAGAATTAAGCACGTGAGTCTCGCCTCATCGTATATATGTTATATATATCTGTCTATCTACATAGTCTGTTGTTTGGCATGTTCTTTGTGGGAATACATTAAAAAAAAAAAAAGAAGAAGAAGAAGAAAAACACCTGAAGGAGGAGGAGGTGTGAGGGAGTGCGTGTGTGGAGGGTGAGGGAGAGGGAGGTAGAGGGGGAGCAACGAATATTGTGAGATTGTGTGTGTGTATGTGTGTGTGTGTGTGTGTGTGTGTGTGTGTGTGTGTGTGTGTGTGTGTGTTGTCATGTGATTTGGCGTGTGTGCGTGTGTATGTGTGTGTGTGTGTGTGTTGTCATGTGTTTTGGCTAGTGTGTGTGTGTGTTGTCATGTGTTTTGGCTAGTGTGTGTATATGTGTGTGTGTGTTGTCATGTGTTTTGGCTAGTGTGTGTATATGTGTGTGTGTGTTGTCATGTGTTTTGGCTAGTGTGTGTGTGTGTGTGTTGTCATGTGTTTTGGCTGTTGTGTGTGTGTGTGTGTGTGTTGTCATGTGTTTTGGCTAGTGTGTGTGTGTGTGTGTTGTCATGTGTTTTGGCTGTTGTGTGTGTGTGTGTGTGTGTGTGTTTTCATGTGTTTTGGCTAGTGTGTGCATGTGTGTGTGTGTGTTGTCATGTGTTTTGGCTAGTGTGTGTGTGTGTATGTTGTCATGTGTTTGGGCGTGTGTGTGTGTGTGTGTGTGTGTGTGTGTTGTCATGAGCCAGTGTTGTGTGTGTGTGTGTGTGTGTGTGT
>NC_134881.1:40302368-40307368 GCF_041734735.1 Babylonia areolata | reverse complement strand
GTGGTGTGTTGTGGTGTGGTGTATTGTGCTGTGGTGTGGTGTGGTGTGGTGTATTGTGGTGTGGTGTGTTGTGGTGTGGTGTGGTGTAATGTGGTGTATTGTGCTGTGGTGTGTTGTGGTGTGGTGTATTATGGTGTGGTGTGTTGTGGTGTGGTGTGGTGATGTGGTGTGGTGTGGTGTATTGTGGTGTGTTGTGGTGTGCTGTGGTGTGGGGTGGTGTGGGGTGGTGTATTGTGGTGTGTTGTGCTGTGCTGTGGTGTATTGTGGTGTGTTGTGGTGTGCTGTGCTGTGCTGTGGTGTGGTGTATTGTGGTGTGGTGTGGTGTGTTGTGGTGTGCTGTGCTGTGCTGTGGTGTATTGTGGTGTGGTGTGGTGTGTTGTGGTGTGCTGTGCTGTGGTGTATTGTGGTGTGTTGTGGTGTGCTGTGCTATGGTGTGCTGTGGTGTATTGTGGTGTGGTGTGTTGTGGTGTGCTGTGCTGTGCTGTGGTGTATTGTGGTGTGGTGTGGTGTGTTGTGGTGTGGTGTGCTGTGCTGTGGTGTATTGTGGTGTGCTGTGCTGTGCTGTGGTGTATTGTGGTGTGGTGTGGTGTGGTGTGCTGTGCTATGGTGTGCTGTGGTGTATTGTGGTGTGGTGTGGTGTGTTGTGGTGTGCTGTGCTGTGCTGTGGTGTATTGTGGTGTGCTGTGCTGTGCTGTGGTGTATTGTGGTGTGGTGTGGTGTGTTGTGGTGTGCTGTGGTGTGCTGTGGTGTGTTGTGGTGTGCTGTGGTGTGCTGTGGTGTATTGTGGTGTGTTGTGGTGTGCTGTGGTGTGCTGTGGTGTGTTGTGGTGTGCTGTGGTGTGCTGTGGTGTGTTGTGGTGTGTTGTGCTGTGCTGTGGTGTGTTGTGGTGTGCTGTGCTGTGCTGTGGTGTGTTGTGGTGTGCTGTGCTGTGCTGTGGTGTATTGTGGTGTGTTGTGGTGTGCTGTGCTGTGCTGTGGTGTGTTGTGGTGTGTTGTGGTGTGTTGTGGTGTGTTGTGGTGTGCTGTGGTGTACTGTGGTGTGTTGTAGTGTGTTGTGCTGTGCTGTGGTGTATTGTGGTGTGTTGTGGTGTGCTGTGGTGTGCTGTGTTGTGCTGTGCTGTGCTGTGCTGTGGTGTATTGTGGTGTGTTGTGGTGTGCTGTGCTGTGCTGTGGTGTATTGTGGTGTGATGTGGTGTGCTGTGCTGTGTTGTGGTGTGATGTGGTGTGGTGTGTTGTGCTGTGATGTGTTGTGGTGTGTTGTGGTGTGCTGTGGTGTGCTGTGGTGTGATGTGCTGTGCTGTGGTGTGTTGTGGTGTGATGTGGTGTGGTGTGGTGTGTTCTGGTGTGCTGTGCTGTGCTGTGGTGTGATGTGGTGTGGTGTGGTGTATTGTGCTGTGCTGTGCTGTGTTGTGTTGTGTTGTGGTGTGGTGTGGTGTGCTGTGCTGTGCTGTGCTGTGCTGTGCTATGGTGTGCTGTGGTGTATTGTGGTGTGTTGTGGTGTGTTGTGGTGTGCTGTGGTGTGGGGTGGTGTGGTGTGGTGTGGTGTATTGTGGTGTGCTGTGGTGTGTCGTGGTGTGTTGTGCTGTGCTGTGGTGTATTGTGGTGTGTTGTGGTGTGTTGTGCTGTGCTGTGGTGTGTTGTGGTGTATTGTGGTGTGTTGTAGTGTGTTGTGCTGTGTTGTGGTGTGTTGTGGTGTGCTGTGCTGTGCTGTGGTGTGATGTGGTGTGGTGTGGTGTGGTGTGGTGTGGTGTGGTGTATTGTGCTGTGCTGTGCTGTGTTGTGTTGTGGTGTGGTGTGGTGTGGTGTGGTGTGTTGTGGTGTGCTGTGCTGTGCTATGGTGTGCTGTGGTGTATTGTGGTGTGTTGTGGTGTGCTGTGGTGTGGTGTGGTGTGCTGTGGTGTGGTGTGGTGTATTGTGGTGTGTTGTGGTGTGCTGTGGTGTGTTGTGGTGTATTGTGGTGTGTTGTGGTGTGCTGTGGTGTATTGTGGTGTGTTGTGGTGTGGTGTGTTGTGTTGTGGTGTGGTGTGTTGTGGTGTGTTGTGGTGTGCTGTGGTGTATTGTGGTGTATTGTGGTGTATTGTGGTGTGGTGTGGTGTGTTGTGGTGTGCTGTGGTGTGGTGTGGTGTGGTGTGGTGTGGTGTATTCTGCTGTGCTGTGCTGTGTTGTTGTGGTGTGGTGTGGTGTGGTGTGTTGTGCTGTGCTGTGTTGTGTTGTGGTGTGGTGTGGTGTGGTGTGGTGTGGTGTGTTGTGCTGTGGTGTGTTGTGGTGTGGTGTGCTGTGGTGTATTGTGGTGTGCTGTGGTGTATTGTGGTGTGCTGTGGTGTGCTCTGGTGTGTTGTGGTGTGCTGTGGTGTGTTGTGGTGTGCTGTGGTGTATTGTGGTGTGCTGTGGTGTATTGTGGTGTGCTGTGGTGTGTTGTGGTGTGCTCTGGTGTATTGTGGTGTGCTGTGGTGTGTTGTGGTGTGCTGTGGTGTATTATTGTGTGCTGTGGTGTATTGTGGTGTGCTCTGGTGTATTGTGGTGTGCTGTGGTGTATTGTGGTGTGCTGTGGTGTATTGTGGTGTGTTGTAGTGTGTTGTGCTGTGCTGTGGTGTGTTGTGGTGTGCTGTGCTGTGCTCTGGTGTGTTGTGGTGTGGTGTGGTGTGGTGTGTTGTGTTGTGGTGTGTTGTGGTGTGGTGTGGTGTGGTGTGGTGTGGTGTGGTGTGGTGTGGTGTGCTGTGGTGTGCTGTGTTGTGTTGTGGTGTGCTGTGGTGTGATGTGATGTGGTGTGTTGTGCTGTGATGTGTTGTGGTGTGTTGTGGTGTGCTGTGCTGTGCTCTGGTGTGTTGTGCTGTGCTGTGGAGTGCTGTGCTGTGCTATGTTGCGTTGTGCTGTGCTGTGTTGTGCTGTGATGTGGTGTGCTGTGGTGTGATGTGGTGTGTGGTGTTGTGCTGTGATGTGTTGTGCTGTGCTGTGGTGTGCTGTGCTGTGCTGTGTTGCGTTGTGCTGTGCTGTGTTGTGCTGTGTTTTGTTGTGCTGTGTTGTGGCGTGGTGTGGTGTGGTGTGCTGTGCTGTGCTGTGTTGTGTTGTGGTGTGCTGTGGTGTGCTGTGGTGTGTTGTGGTGTGGTGTGCTGTGTTGTGTTGTGGTGTGCTGTGGTGTGATGTGGTGTGTTGTGGTGTGCTGTGGTGTGATGTGGTGTGTTGTGGTGTGATGTGGTGTGTTGTGTTGTGTTGTGATGTGTTGTGGTGTGTTGTGGTGTGCTGTGCTGTGCTCTGGTGTGTTGTGCTCTGCTGTGGTGTGCTGTGCTGTGTTGCGTTGTGCTGTGCTGTGTTGTGGTGTGTTGTGTTGTGCTGTGTTGTGGTGTGTTGTGGTGTGGTGTATTGTGGTGTGTTGTGGTGTAATGTGGTGTATTGTGCTGTGGTGTGTTGTGCTGTGGTGTATTGTGGTGTGTTGTGGTGTGGTGTGGTGTGGTGTGGTGTGGTGTGGTGTGATGTGGTGTATTGTGCTGTGCTGTGCTGTGTTGTGGTGTGGGGTGGTGTGTTGTGGTGTGGTGTGGTGTGTTGTGGTGTGGGGTGGTGTGGTGTGGTGTGCTGTGTTGTGGTGTGGTGTGGTGTGGTGTGCTGTGGTGTATTGTGGTGTGTTGTGGTGTGTTGTGGTGTGCTGTGGTGTATTGTGGTGTGTTGTGGTGTGCTGTGGTGTGTTGTGGTGTGCTGTGGTGTATTGTGGTGTGCTGTGGTGTGTTGTGGTGTGCTGTGGTGTATTGTGGTGTGCTGTGGTGTGTTGTGGTGTGGTGTATTGTGCTGTGCTGTGGTGTATTGTGGTGTGCTGTGGTGTATTGTGGTGTGCTGTGGTGTATTGTGGTGTGCTGTGGTGTATTGTGGTGTGCTGTGGTGTGTTGTGCTGTGCTGTGGTGTGTTGTGGTGTGCTGTGCTGTGCTCTGGTGTGTTGTGGTGTGGTGTGGTGTGTTGTGGTGTGTTGTGGTGTGTTGTGGTGTGGTGTGGTGTGGTGTGGTGTGGTGTGGTGTGGTGTGGTGTGTTGTGGTGTGTTGTGGTGTGCTGTGCTGTGTTGTGGTGTGGTGTGGTGTGATGTGATGTGGTGTATTGTGCTGTGATGTGTTGTGGTGTGTTGTGGTGTGCTGTGCTGTGCTCTGGTGTGTTGTGCTGTGCTGTGGAGTGCTGTGCTGTGCTATGTTGCGTTGTGCTGTGCTGTGTTGTGCTGTGATGTGGTGTGCTGTGGTGTGATGTGGTGTGTGGTGTTGTGCTGTGATGTGTTGTGCTGTGCTGTGCTGTGCTGTGTTGCGTTGTGCTGTGCTGTGTTGTGCTGTGTTTTGTTGTGCTGTGTTGTGGCGTGGTGTGGTGTGCTGTGCTGTGCTGTGCTGTGTTGTGTTGTGGTGTGCTGTGGTGTGATGTGGTGTGCTGTGGTGTGTTGTGGTGTGGTGTGGTGTGGTGTGCTGTGTTGTGGTGTGGTGTGCTGTGGTGTGATGTGGTGTGTTGTGGTGTGCTGTGGTGTGATGTGGTGTGTTGTGGTGTGATGTGGTGTGTTGTGTTGCGTTGTGATGTGTTGTGGTGTGTTGTGGTGTGCTGTGCTGTGCTCTGGTGTGTTGTGCTGTGTTGCGTTGTGCTGTGCTGTGTTTTGTTGTGCTGTGTTGTGGTGTGGTGTGATGTGGTGTGGTGTGGTGGTGTGTTGTGTTGTGGTGTGTTGTGTTGTATTGTATTGTGGTGTGTTGTGTTGTGGTGTGTTGGTGTGTTGTGTTGTGCTGTGCTGTGCTGTGTTGTGGTGTGTTGGTGTGTTGTGTTGTGCTGTGCTGTGCTGTGGCGTGGTGTGTTGTGGTGTGTTGGTGTGTTGTGTTCTGCTGTGCTGTGCTGTGCTGTGGTGTGTTGTGGTGTGGTGGTGTGCTGTGCTGTGCTGTGCTGTGCTGTGCTGTGTTGTGTTCTGTTGTGTTGTGTTGTGGTGTGGTGTGCTGTGCTGTGCTGTGCTGTGCTGTGCTGTGCTGTGCTGTGCTGTGCTGTGCTGTGCTGTGC
>NC_134881.1:40279868-40284868 GCF_041734735.1 Babylonia areolata | reverse complement strand
ATCTTGTATATCTCGTGCCTTGTATTTTGTACCAAGTATCTTGTATCATGTATATCTCGTGCCTTGTATTTTGTACCTAGTATTTTGTATCTTGTACATCTTGTGCCTTGCATTTTGTACCTAGTATCTTGTATCTTGTACTCTGTACCTTGGACCTTGTACTTTGTATCCTGTACTTTGTAACTTGTACCTAGTATCTTGTATCTCGTGCCTTGTATTTTGTACCAAGTATTTTGTACCTTGTATATCTCGTGCCTTGTATTTTGTACCAAGTATCTTGTATCTTGTATATCTTGTGCCTTGTATTTTGTACCAAGTATTTTGTTGTATCTTGTATATCTCGTGCCTTGTATTTTGTACCAAGTATTTTGTATCTTGTATATCTCGTGCCTTGTATTTTGTAACAAGTATCTTGTATCTTGTATATCTCGTGCCTTGTATTTTGTACCTAGTATTTTGTATCTTGTATATCTCGTGCCTTGTATTTTGTACCAAGTATTTTGTATCTTGTATATCTCGTGCCTTGTATTTTGTGCCTAGTATCTTGTATCTTGTATATCTCGTGCCTTGTATTTTGTACCTAGTATCTTGTATCTTGTACCCTGTACCTTGGACCTTGTACTTTGTATCGTGTACTTTGTATTTTGTACCTTGTACCTAGTATATTGTATCTCGTGCCTTGTATTTTGTACCTAGTATTTTGTATCTTGTACATCTGGTGCCTTGTATTTTGTACCTAGTATCTTGTATCTTGTATATCTCGTGCCTTGTATTTTGTACCAAGTATCTTGTATCTTGTATATCTCGTGCCTTGTATTTTGTACCTAGTATTTTGTATATCTCGTGCCTTGTATTTTGTACCTAGTATCTTGTATCTTGTACCCTGTACCTTGGACCTTGTACTTTGTATCGTGTACTTTGTACTTTGTACCTAGTATCTTGTATTTTGTATACCTCGTGCCTTGTATTTTGTGCCTAGTATCTTGTATCCTGTATCTAGGACCTTGTACCTTGTATCTTGTAAGCCGTATTTCGTGCCTTGTATTTTGTACCTAGTATCTTGTATCCTGTATCTAGGACCTTGTACTTTGTATCTTGTAAGCCGTATTTCTTGCCTTGCATTTTTGTACCTAGTATCTTGTATCTTGTATATCTCGTGCCTTGTACTCTGTATCTTGTACCTTGTACTTTGCGCCATGTACCTTGTCAGGTCAACCTGACCCTGGTGGCCAAGGACTGTCAGGGACAGCAGCTGCACGTGACCTTGTCAGAAGACCGCTTCCAGGCAGGGTTGGGGGATGAGAACTACCACCTCCTCTCCGCCTCCTCCGCCTTCGATGGCAGAGGCAACTTCGCCGAGTGTCTCTTCCGCATCCGTGTCAGAGGTGAGGGTTTGAAGCGAAGGATACCCCCCGAAAACGGAGTATGGCTGCCTACATGGCGGGGTAAAAACGGTCATACACGTAAATACCCCACTCGTGTGCATACGAGTGTACGTGGGAGTTGCAGCCCACGAACGAAGAAGAAGAAGCGAAGGATGACGAGGGCAATTGCCGAGTGGTTAAAGCGTTCGACTTTCAATCTGATGGTCCCTGGTTCGAATCTCAGTAACGACGGCGCCTGGCGGGTGTTACTGGTGGAGATTTTTCCCGATCTCCCAGGTCAAAATAATGATTATGTGCAGACCTGCTTAGTGCCTGAACCCCCTTCGTGTGTATACGCAAGCAGAAGATCAAATACGCACGTTAAAGATCCTGTAATCCATGTCAGCGTTCTGTGGGTTATGGAAACAAGAACATACCCAGCATGCACACCCCCGAAAATGTAGTATGGCTGCCCACGAAGAAGAAGAAGAAGAAGAGAAGGATAGGGACTGCATAGTTTCACGTTTAACTCTGGTGAAAACACCACTAGAAATACCATTGGGGCAGTAGGCTGGTCCGTTGGAACTGCACGAGCAGAGGAAGAGAGAGAGGGGAGGGGAGGGGGGGCGGGTGAGGGGAGACATCCACGACCTCTGCGAGTTTTCCAGTCATGGGGAAATGAGTCACACTGCGTGTGTGCGTGCGTGCGTGCGTGCGTGTTTGTGTGTGTGTGTGTGCGTGCGTGTGTGTGTGTGTGTGTGTGTGTGTGTGTGTGTGTGTGTGTGTGCATTTCGTCTGTCCGTACGTTATGCTTGGTTGTTTTTCTTGTTGTTTTCTTTTAATTACGTAGATGATGATATTTGGTCTTGTTCGTGGGGGTGATTGTGTTGTTCACATGGAATGCGTTTGGAGATTTTTACATGTGGTTGTGATTTTTGTGTAGAGTGTTTCTTTTATGTTATATTTTACTCATGTAATGTGCCTTGGGCATTATTGTCTTCTAATGAAAGGTGCAATAGAAATAAACTATGATTAGTAGTAGTAGTAGTAGTAATAGTATGGTTGATATACAGTGCATGTCTCTCGGTAAGAGACCAACCTCTATCGCTTTACAAAGACAGTGGGGGACTGTTGTTTGAGGGACGTGGTGGCGGTCTCCACACTGGGGGGGGGGGGGGGGGGCGGAGGGGGGGGCGGGGGGAACGCTCACTCAGTCTGGCTCCGCGACTAAGCCATTATTGTCGTTAGTAGGGGGCTTAGTAGGTGGTGTCCTAAGTATGTTGAATCAGAACAGGCACCACTGAACACCACCGAAGTGATTCAGCAGCAGTGCTGGGTCTCCTCTGGTGTGTGGCCTCTAGGCGACCTAACATCGATGGTTCCCTACGGACTGCCGACACTGGAACTTTGACGGACGAATCCGGGTGTGTGGCCGTGTATGGGGGAATCTAAAAGCGGCGTGGGAGTAATGCCACTGAAATAGTACAGGTGATGGGGCAGCAAAAATATATATATAAACAAGAGAGGCAAGGCCTTCAAGACTCACTTGTGATAAATTAAGTCCCCTAGCATTAATTACAGAGTAATTTCCCTTTTTTACTATCTGCAGCAAAACGTTTGCAAAATAAATAAAAATTCCATGCTTAGCAAAAGAAGTTCCTGTTTGAACAAAAAATGATAATAATGACTCCTCTTGTTGTTGTGTCAGAATAAGATGTCAAAGTGCCAAGTTTAGAGAATACAAAAAAAATATAAATATAACAGTAAATGCAGTTTGCATATAATTAGGCTTCTTTTTTATTTTTTGTGCCCATCCCAGAGGTGCAATATTGTTTTAAACAAGATGACTGGAAAGAACTGAATTTTTCCTATTTTTATGCCAAATGTGGTGTCAACTGACAAAGTATTTGCAGAGAAAATGTCAGTGTTAAAGTTTACCACAGACACACAGACACACGGACACACACACACACACACAGAGACAACCGAACACCGGGTTAAAACATAGACTCACTTTGTTTAAACAAGTGAGTCAAAAAAGAGAAGAAAAAAAAGACAGTGTCACTGTTTTGCACAGCGGACTGTCTTCATGGGTACGGCCGACACTGACAACAGTGCGACTTAAGATGGTGATCATTCTTTTCCTGTATCGTTCATTCAGGCTCCAGTCACGGACACACACACACACACACACACATTCACACACGCGCGCGCGCACACACACACGTTTATTATACATATTTTTTTCCTCACATTTTCCACCAGCTGCATTTCGGCCCCTCATCATTCGTTTTTTCCTTTTTCCTGTCACTTCTGTTAACAGTGTGTTTTTTGACACGGCGACCACTCCCCAATCATTTCTGTTCAGATACGGAGCCACCCAAGTTTATCACGTGCCCGATGGACGTGGTGGAAGCGGCCAACATGCCCGCCTCCTGGCCCTTGCCCGTGGCCCGGGACAACGTGGGTCTTAAGACCGCCCCCACCTCAGTACGTCACCCTGGACAGATGCTGCCCCCTGGAGAGTACATGATCGATTACTGGGCTGAGGACTACGAGGGCAATATAGCGAGCTGCTCCTTCGTCGTGACTGTCAGTAAGTTTTCTTCTTCTTCTTCTTCGTTCGTTCGTGGGCTGCATCTCCCACGTTCACTCGTGTGTACACGAGTGGGCTTTTACGTTTATGACCGTTTTTAACCCTCCATGTAGGCAGCCATACTCCATTTTCGAAGGTGTAATGCTGGGTATATTCTTGTTTCCATAACCCACCGAACGCTGACATGATTACGGGATCTTTAACGTGCGTATTTGATCTTCTGCTTGCACACACACACGAAGGGGGTTCAGGTACTAGCAGGTCTGCACATGTGTTGACCTGGGAGATCGTAAAAATCTCTACCCTTCACCCACCAGGCGCCGTCACCGTGATTCGAACCCGGGACCCTCAGATTGATAGTCCAACGCTTTAACCACTTGGCTATTGCGCCCGTGAAGTCTGGCCTTAAAACCCACCTCTTCCCAAAATAGCCTCCCTTGCCTGCCTCTTCCTTGTCTTTTGTTTCTACAGTTTTAGAGTTATGCATGCGTGTGAATGACTGGTGCGAAAGCGATTTGATTTGTCTCTGCACAAGATTCAGCGCTATATAAATACCATTGTTATTATTATTATTATTATTATTATTATTATTATGATACCGTACGATACAATACGACACAATACGATACCGTACGATACAATACGATACGATACAGCGCCATACAATACAGTCCGATGCATCATAATGAATACAGCACAATACAGTTCAGTACGATACGACATGACACGATACCATACAACACAACCCAGCACCAATACAATACAGCGCATAATTTCCACTCGGATTGATAAAAGACGAACTGCGTTGTGTTGTATCGCATTGCTTTGTGTAGCATTGTGTCCACCGTGAATTTTGTTCCCATACAACGGGCAGACATCATCAGCCTGTGTGCTTCACACCACAGCAAGAAGAAGTATCAGTATCAGTATCAGTAGCTCAAGGAGGCGTCACTGCGTTCGGTCAAATCCATATACGCTACACCACATCTGCCAAGCAGATGCCTGACCAGAGGCGTAACCCAACGCGCTTGGTCAGGCCT
>NC_134881.1:40202368-40277368 GCF_041734735.1 Babylonia areolata | reverse complement strand
GAGACAGACGGACAGACAAACCGACTGACAAATAACAGACAGACAGAGGGGTTCATCTAACTCATTATCAGTGGTATTCTGCCATCTACCGCTAAGCCATGCCAACCTTCAAGGCCGCATACCATGGCTATCAGCATGAGACGATTTTGCGCACGTTGCCCAGAATCTTCCCACCGAAAGGTAGGATTACGTCTGCAGACTGCCTCCCTTAAAACGTTCCCCTAAATCATAACCTCCCAGTGTATAAGACAAACAAACAAACAACATCAAAAAAACAACAACAACAAACCATTCATCCCAAACCTTCATAAATGGATAAGGCAACGCCGACAGATTGCACAAAAACATTCATTCATTATTTTAAACAATCCACCCCTCCCCCCTCCTCCCCCTCTCCAATGGATAAGACAGCATTAACAAAATTAATCATCCCCCAACACATTCAACCCAAATTTCCATCAATGTCGGCTACTAGAATACGAACGACAGCAGATTACTCTCCTATGTAGGCCTATCAGAGAAGAACATGCCAAGAGATTTCAGCCAAAATATAGGCTACATCTCACACACACACACACACCCCCTCCCTCCCCCCCTACCCCCCCCCCCCCCCCACACACACCACACACACACAGACGCAGACATACAATCACGAGACCACCGTATCATTGAATGCATTTAAATAACCAATGCTTCGACAATGGACATTTTTCAATGGAGTTGCACGTGGAAAAAAATATATATATGGGTGGTCGAAAATGTTTGTCTTTATTGCTGTGGAGCACAGTAGGCCGAGCACAATCTGTCTTCTTTCCTGGACTGGGATGTACTGGAACAAATATGACGTCAACGAAGTGCGTCACGAGTTTCCGGCTGACGTCTTTGTGAGTTTCTTTTAGCAGGCAAGACAAGGTACAGGTACAGAATTTGGGACTTCTTTTTTTTAAGCCTTTTTGGCTTTTCAACACCCCTTCTTAATATAGAAATAGTTTAGGGTTGCGTAAATGCGTATGAAATTTTTTTAAATGTTCATTCATCAAAATCGAATGGTTTTATTAATGATTTAGAGTCATTGTCTAGAAGATTCTTGAACTGGTCAATAGTTTTAGCTGTTTTTGTTGAATTATTCAGTGCATTCCATCCTTTAACTGCTCTAAAGCTAAAAGAAAACTTACGAATATTTGTTCTTCAAAATTTTGTGAAAAGGTTAGTATTTGAACTTCTGGTAACATGGAGTTTGTTAGTAGAAAAGACAAGGTGATGTTTTGATCGTCGTTCGAAATAAGTAGTTTGTGCAATATTGCGATCGATGTTTTGCCAGCCGGATTTAAAATCATAGTCTGTCTTCATAAGGTGGAACAAACTTTTGTAAAGCATGCAACATAACAAGGTCATTAATCGAGCTTGAAGTCTGAAATGGTTTGACATCCTGTTTTGTGGAACACGTTTGTTATGTTTGTATCTACTTCCAAGAAATCCACATATTTATTATCGAGTTGCTGCTCTGTCATGGTCTGTGTTTAAACCGTTGAAACCAAGTTGCAACTGTTGCAACTTTTGCGTGGATGATACAGCGACAGTTAATGTCTTTAGTCATCGGGGTTGGGCTGATGCTGTGCCTACACACTTCAGTCTGGGTTGAAACACTGCTTCTACAACAAGGACACGACACGAATTATGGGTCTGAATCTAGTTCATTCGCTAAATTTTGAGCCTAGAGTGTGACATGGGTGAGAATGAAAGATATCTAAGTCTACTTGATTCAGTGAGTATAACTGGATCACCAAGAGATTCTGATGAGGATGACTCGAAGTACGCAGTGGCAGTCTACAAGACCATAACAATATTCATCATCACACCACTGGCAATAATCGGCGTTATCTTGAACTGTGTTGTGGTTTGTACGTGGACAAAGTACTCCACCGAATTTCAAGTGATGATCTTTCTGTTCAAATGTCTGGCTGTTGCTGAAAATCTGTACATGCTTAGTTACCTTCTATGGTATTACTCCCCAGAAAGAATAGCACCGACATACATCTGTAGCGTGACAACTTTCGCGACACAGACCATAGCAGTGAACATCGTTTTACTCATGGCGGTGTTCCGTTGGTTGGCAGTCAGGAACCCCTACACGTCCCCCTATCTGTCAACACGTTGTCGTGTTCTGAGAGCTCTTGGTGTTGTCTTAGGCTACAGCATCGTCGCGAGGGTCGTACCCACAGTGTTGCTTCACACAGCTGACGAGACGGCCAGCGTCATCACATCCACCATCCTCAGCCAGCTCACCCTCACCCTTCCCCTAATCATCCAGCTCGCCTTGTCCATCGGCACTGTGTACAGGACAGCCAGGGTCGGCAAGCTGCTGACCAAAGGCCAGGTCAAGACCCGACACAAGCGGAACAAATACCGGTGGATCACCTCCTACCGGAGCCTGCGTCTGACGGCCATTGTGGTCACCATCACCATCCTCACCTTGCTCACTTACCCTTTTCGCGTGGCCATCCTAGCTTACTTAAAGGTGGGTGGAGGGATGGGGGAGGGGGAGGTGGTTTGTGTTGTGCTGGAGGTGCATGGGGTTTGGGTGTTGTGACGGACGTGGTTGGTTCAGGGTGTCCTGGTTAGTTTTATGGGTGTTGGGGTCTGGTTTTTGAATGTTGAGATGTTGGTGTCGGGTGTTGTGATGTCATGTTGCATCATGTGGGTGCAGGGTGTCCTGGTTGGTTTTAGGGGTGTTGGGGTCTGGTTTTTGAATGTTAAGATGTTAGTGTCGGGTGTTCTGATGTCATGTTGCATCATGTAGGTGCAGGGTGTCCTGGTTGGTTTTAGGGGTGTTGGGGTCTGGTTTTTGAATGTTGAAATGTTAGTGTCGGGTGTTGTAATAATAATAATAATAATAATAATGGTATTTATATAGCGCTAAATCTTATGCAGAGACAAATCAAAGTGCTTTCGCACCAGTCATTCACACACATGCATGACTATAAAACTGTAGAAACTAAAGACAAAGAAGAGGCAGGCAAGGGAGGCTATTTTGGGAAGAGGTGGGTTTTAAGGCCAGACTTGAAAGAGCTGAGTGTGGAGACTTGACGAAGCGAAAGAGAAAGTTCATTCCAATTGCAAGGTCCAGAGACAGAGAAAGAACGGCGGCCAACAGTTGAGTGTTTGAATCTGGGTATGCATAAACAGAGTGGATCCGAAGCCGATCGTAGTGAGCCAGATGGAGTGTAGAGGTGAAGGCAGCCGCAGAGGTAGGAAGGGGCAGTTTTGTGAATACATTTATAACATAGAGTGCTGATCTTGTACTTTATTCGGTGTGAAACAGGGAGCCAGTGGAGATGTTGCAAAAGAGGAGTGATGTGCTCAGATCTTTTCCTTCTGAGGACGAGTCGGGCAGCAGAGTTTTGTATGCGCTGAAGGGACTGAATGGATGAAGCAGGCAAACCAGACAATAGAGAGTTGCAGTAGTCAAGGCGAGAGAGAATGAGAGAAACGACAAGTCTAGATGTTGCGTCAGTGGACAGATATTTCCGGACGGCACTGATGCGCCGCAGTTGACAGTAGCAGGACTGACATGTCTGACTGATAAATTTTTGCATGGACAGTGTATTATCAAGGACAACACCGAGGTTCCTGACTGACCTGGAAAGAGGGATGGATGTACTGCCAAGTTTGATTGTGTCAATTGTGATGGAAGACAGTTTTTGTTTAGTTCCTATGATCATTGCTTCAGTTTTGTCCGCCTTCAATTGTAACTTACTTAGAGTCATCCAGTTTTGAATGTCCAGGAAGCAGCTGGGTGTTTCTTGCAAGAGCGACAACAGTTTTTCAGGGGTATCACACTTCTGGAGTTGAGTGTCATCAGCATAAGAATGACGACTGATATTATGGTGGTGATAATTTCAGCGAGAGGAGCAGTGTACAGTGTGAAGAGCACTGGGCCTAAAACAGATCCCTGTGGGACTCCATGTTCGATTTTAACGGGTTCAGATTGGAAATGATCAACAATGACAGACTGGAATCGATCAGTGAGATAAGATTTGAACCAGTTTAGTTGTGATGTGATGTTGCATCATGTGGGTGTTTGTCATGTTTGGGATACATTTGTGGAGTTTTTTGTTGTTTTTTGTTGTTGTTGTTTTTGTGCGTGATGTTCTTGACGGTTTGTGTCCGTGCACAGATTTGCTTTGATGCTTGAGCGAGGTCACACGGAGAGGAGCGCGGGGTGCGGGGGGGAGGGGGGGGGCAGTGACTTCTGATAACAGTTACATGATTAACATACCTTCAGATAAGAAAGTTAAAGCATATCGACCACATGAAAAAAACAACCAACAACAACAAAAACCCAAGAAACTTGAAGTCGCACATTCTGCATGTGACAAAGTATAATTATTCATCAAAAACTATGATACAAACTACGCAATAAAATGTAACTATCTGACCCATTACTATCATTTTCATCATTATCGTTATCATCATTCTTATCATCACCATGAAGGTAACCAAGGCCTCCAGCAAGAGAATCGCCATCGCCACCGTCAACCTCGTCCAAGTCATCGATTCGAGCATCAAGATATTCGTGTACGCCGCGGCTCACCCGCAATTCCGGATCTTGCTGAGGCAGCTGTGGAGTCCAGCCAGGACATTTCCCGCCTTTGAGACAGGATCGCAGTCGCGGCATTCGAAAAAGGGCGCAGCTACCCCCCACTCGGCTACCTCAGGTTCCATTCCAACCTGGTGACCTGGGTTTTTTGGGGTTTTTTTTTGTGCCAACAAGTGCAATGCCACATCTTCTTCTTCTCGTTCGTCAGATGGAGGAGAGTGACCTGCCCATGGATAGCGTCAAGCAGCAGGAACGAACAGCTCTGCCATAAAATAATATATTTTAACTGTTATTGTTTTCTTGTTAATATCATGAGATTTTTTCCCCATTCATCTGTGTATTGGTGACGTGAAATCGGAGTTTTTGTGCGGTGGATTCGGTAGGAGAGTGCTACAAGGCCCATTCGTGCGTCGACCTGTGTTCGTGGCTGTACTTCAGCCATTGTACCGGCAGCCTCTTTAGGAGCAGTGCTCTTCTACCAGAATATTACACGCCACGATTAACGCGAAGCCGAAATCAGTATTTAATTTGTTCTTCGTGTATTTACCTTTCTTTTTTTTTCTTCTTCTTCTTCTTCTTCTTCACCCACATTTTTACCCTCATTTGCCTAGTTTCTCCCAACCCTCCATTCATCCACATCTCCCACCCCTTCTAACCGATAATACTCAGATGTATTCATAAATACTTTAACAAAATGTCTTCAATCACCGATATGTGTGACGGGACATTAAACAAAATTCCTCCTCGTCAGATGGACACCCCAGTCTCCGCGATGAAGGCAACTGTACTACCTTGCAGGTCCTCGATACTAATGCACGTGACAGCCTCCACGGTAGACGGAGCTTCCGGGTCACTGGAGATGGGTATCGCCGGGCCAGTAGCCTACCTCTTCCTGAGCACCTCACGGGAGGATGGGGGCAGGACTGTTGTGGCAGAACTGAGGTGGTGTGTTGTCTGGCTGTCAGTCAGTACCACGTAGGGACACACACCGTGTATGCTGAATAATAGTGCAGCCCATAATCAGTGTTATTGAGTGGGGGAGGGTGGGGTCAGTAGGGGTGGTGGTTGGGGGGGGGGGGGGGGGGGGGAGCGTGGGTCTGCAAAGCGGCGCGAGTGGGGAAGGATAGAGGAGGAAGGTGTGGAGGGGATTCTTCGGTTTACAACGTGGAACAGGGGGTTTTGTTTGTTTTGTTTTGGTGTTGTTTTTGTTTGTTTTTTTTCTTGTTTTTTTTTGGGGGGGGGTGGGTGGGGGGGGGGGTTCAAATCCAATCTTAAACAAAACGATTTTTCCCCTCCCAATACTATGTTCTAAAAGAAAATGAGAATTCGACAATAAATAGATAAACATATCGTAAATTTGCAATGGAGCGAACAGGAACATACCCAACTTAACCATCCAACACTAAATTCGGCGAGACTAATAATTACATCAGTGGACACACACACACACACACACACACACACACACACACACACAGGGCTAAGCTAACGCATGCTCTTTTAACTTTCATTGTATTTCGTTATTTACCCACTTGATAGGCTTACTGCTACGTCGTGGGTACAGGCTGTGTAACACTCAGTCTTGTTAAAGAAGCTAATCACGCAATATATGTTCAGAGAGAGAGAGAGAGGGGGGGGGGGGGTGGAGATAGAGATAAAGAAAGAGGGAGAGAGGAGGGGAGGGGGGCGCGGAGGGGGGGGGGGGGCAGCTGGACAAAGTTCAATGCAGACGTGGAACTACCCGTGTAACCAGTTCAATGAACTACTTACCGCAGGATGAGTAACTGTGCAATCTCTTGCCGAAGAAGAACCCTAGCTTGTACACACAAAATAATATTTTGCTCAAATTAGAATTCTTGAATGCTTTAAAACATTACTGGACCTTGACATTTAAGAGCATCTCTGCAATCTCTTGCCGAAGAAGAACCCTAGCTTGTACACACAAAATAATATTTTGCTCAAATTAGAATTCTTGACCTTTACATTTAAGCATCTTTTAAATCTCGTCTCAAAACTCACCTTTTCCCTCAGCAATAAGTTCAATTGTGGCAGGTCCACAACTACATGCATGTATATGAATGTGTATTGTGTGTGCGTGTGTCTATGTAAGTTTGTGCCTGCCTATGTGTGCGTATGTGTTTGGGTAGCTGTTAGATACACATGTATGTTAAAATGTATGTATGCAGTGTGTGTGTGTGTGTGTGTGTGTGCGTGCGCGCGCGCGCGCGCGCGTGTGTGTGTGTGTGGTCACATTTTGGTGTGTGTATGTAACATAGATATAATGTTTTATGTTATCAAAAGCGTTTTTGTACAGCACCTAGAGCAGATTTCTGGATAGTGTGCTATATAAGTATCCATTATTATTATTATTATTATTATTATAAAACGGACAATTTTACAGACGCTAAACGGCGCCGGCATTGTTCGTCAGCCGCGAATGGATCTGAGAAATAAAAGTTTGTTCGTGGAGCTTCAATACTTTGCTCTTTAGCCAAGCATTACGTTTTGAAAACAGCGTCTGGATTTTTTGTTGTTGTTTGTGTAAAAAAAAAAAATTATTAAAAAAATAAATAAATAAATAAAAGGAAGAGAGGCAAGGCCTTCAAGACTCACTTGTGATACTTTTTTTTTTAAATCCAAGCTTTTTATGTATTGAGTATAATTTTCAAAATGTAATGTTTAAGATGAGAAAGATCAGTTTAAAGCAAATTAAGTCCCCTAGCATTAATTACAGAGTAATTTCCCTTTTTTACTATCTGCAGCAAAACGTTTGCAAAATAAATAAAAATTCCGTGCTTAGCAAAAGAAGTTCCTGTTTGAACAAAAAATGATAATAATGACTCCTCTTGTTGTTGTGTCAGAATAAGAGGTCAAAGTGCCAAGTTTAGAGAATACAAAAAATATAAATATAACAGTAAATGCAGTTTGCATATAATTAGGCTTCTTTTTTTTACATTTTTTTGTGCCCATCCCAGAGATGCAATATTGTTTTAAACAAGATGACTGGAAAGAACTGAATTTTTCCTATTTTTATGCCAAATTTGGTGTCAGCTGACAAAGTATTTGTAGAGAAAATGTCAATGTTAAAGTTTACCACAGACACACACACACACAACCGAACACCGGGTTAAAACATAGACTCACTTTGTTTACACAAGTGAGTCAAAAAACAAGGGGTGTGTGGGGTGGGGGGCGGGGGGGGGGGGTATGCTCGTGATGCTTCGTAGCTGGAACAATTAAACAATACTTTGTGCAACGTCAAAACGTCGCGGTGACGAAGAATTGTGTGACCCTGTGTGTTGTTGCGTGCGTGGTTTCCAATGACACGTACAAAATGGAAAAAAAAAAAAAATCGACGGAAGTGTGGCTCGGTATACACTTTTATTACGTCATAGCCTTTACGTTATCAGGTCTGTCTACGTCTTGATCATACTTCCAAAAATGAACTTGAGCTGAACAAGATCAAGGACAGAAGATGGCAACTACATCGTAGGGATGGAGCCTATTATTTTTTGCCACAGTTGTGGTGGCAACCTCGGCTAATGACAGCGACAGTGGTCTCCACTGAAATGCAGATGTTAAGCTATTATGGGTTTTGCATACATGAACAGAACGTTTTCTGCCTAAGTTGCATAACTTATTGGCTGCAGTACGATGCAAAAACAAAAATGTTCTATGTGAAGGCGTTATTATGTGAGTATAACTGTTTTTCATATATATATTTGAGAATTTTGATATATATTACTTCCAGATCTAAATTATTTTCGACATTTTTTTTATAGAATACTCGGCAGTCATGATATAAACCTATCTTCAAAACAGTGCCTTCTATCGAGGTGGTCGTGCTTACGTGTTGGTTTGCAGCAGGAAATGAAATGAAGGACTAGGTGTTGGTGTCAGTCTTCTGAACGTCACGTGAAAAGTAATGCTTTTGAAGAACAGCAATGGATCTGTCATCAGACTTGAAGCTGCAAGCGAAGATGACGTTGATGACACCCTATGGGC
This sequence comes from Babylonia areolata, assembly GCF_041734735.1. Classification (NCBI taxonomy): domain Eukaryota; kingdom Metazoa; phylum Mollusca; class Gastropoda; order Neogastropoda; family Buccinidae; genus Babylonia; species Babylonia areolata. The sequence goes on along the minus strand of NC_134881.1, from coordinate 40,268,763 downwards.
TCAAGGCGTCAGCAGTACAATATATCAATACGGAATCACCCCTGTAGCTATTACCGGCTTCATATTGAACTGCGCGGTCATATGGACATGGAGCAAATATTGTAAGAACTTTCAAGCAACGATATTTCTCTTCAAGGCGTTGGCGATCTTCGATAATTCGTACATGAGTTTGTTATGTGTTTGGTGGTACTGCTCACAGGGAACGGTGCAGAAACTTATCGTCGGTTGGGCGGCTTTCTGCTCACAGTACATGGTGGTCAACGTCTCGCTGTTGTTGTCAGCCGTTCGCTGGTTGGCTGTCAGCTTCCCCTTCCGTTTCCGCCGCCTCGTGGTGGACAGTGGCCGTGTGAAGGGGGCTCTGGCTACTGTCGTCGCCTACTGTGCCCTCATCAAAGGGGTGGAGGTGATCGTCGGCCGGGTGAGCGCCGACAGGCGGGTCAAGGTGATGTGCGCTGTGGTCGCCGCACAGATCGCTCTCTCCATCCCCCTGCTGCTGCAGATCGCACTGTCCATCCACCTGGTCATCTTGACCATCGGCCTGGAACACAGGATGTCTCGCTTCTGGTCCTCCTCCTTCAGCCCGGAATCCTCCGCCGCAACTCCCAAGCTGAGGTTCACCAGGACTAACCGTCGTTTGACCTTTACCATCGTCACCATCTGCACGGTGACGTTTCTGGCCTACCCCGTGGGAATCGCCGTCGTCGCTTATTTCAAGCTCACTGGCAGCGCGCGGGCAGCCTCGGTGAAGAGAATAGCGTTTTCCATCGTCAACCTCTTGCAAGTTCTCAGCTCCAGCGTCCACTTCCTGGTCTACTGTGGCTTCCACCCTGCCTTCCGAAGGACGTTTCTCGTCACCGTTTTCAGGAGGACTGGAGGGGAGGTTTCTCCAGGAATCGTTCCCGCGCTGTACACCGCCAGGCTAGTGGCGTCGGGGGCAACGGCGGCAGGAAAAAAACAACACGTGTGCACTGTCCCGCGCGGCAACCAAGATATACACACAGTAGGGTCAGGGATCAGTCTGAAGCCACGAAGACCGTGAACACCTCTCCACACAGGACTGACTGAAGTGACGGGCAAGAAACGTGAGAGAAAAGAGCCTGCATGTAGACTTTCTTGATAAACGTGTGACCTGCTATTGGCAGGGAATAAACAGACGTGAGGACACACAGACAGAGTACGAATGATTCGTTCAGCTGACGTCCCTGTGCCGTTTGTGAATGGGTCAACCATCTGCAATCCTATCAACATCACTTTCTCCGAATAGTCTCATGTTGTGCAACATGCGCTTAGCGCACGTAAAACAACCCATGGCAACAAAATGGTTGTCCCTGGCAAAATTCTTTAGCAAATGCCACTTCGATATGGAAAACAAATAATATTGCAGGCAGAAAAAAAACAAAAAAAACAACGAAAAATATGGGTGACGCTCTCAGTGTAGCAGCGCGCTCTCCCTGGGGGGAGAGCAGCCCGAATTTCACCAGAGAAAACTGCTGTGACAGTAATCCAGTACAATACAATGCAGTGCAATGCAATAGTCTCATATCAGCGTGATATCTCACTCTTTAGAGAGACTGACACTGACATTTTATTGTCCATTCAGCCTTAAAGCCCTTTGAGAGAGAGATAACACTGACAATTTTATTGATTACACCACAGGCCCTTAACAACCGAAGCTCACACACACACACACGCACGCACGCACGCACGCGTCTAATGTCACTTAAGATGAGAGACTTAAGATCGAACATACCATCACCACTTTATCGGCCATTATATATATTATATATACATATACGTGTGTGTGTCTGTGTGTGTGTGTTATAAAACGACACACCGTCGTTTAGTGTCCGTTGTGTGCTGCACGCGTTTCATAAGCCGAGTCTTTTCTGTGTTTCCTTACCCAAACTGAACAAGTGCCTTGAAGATGTGTAAAAAGCAAACATTTTTCAAATACTTGAGAACATGTTGTTGTTTTTTCTTTCGGTCCTGTGTTCTAGATCAAGGCCATAACGAGTAACAGAAACTCAGTAAAATCAAGAGATAATTACTTGTATCAAATATCTTCGTGAGTGTAGTGACATGTAACACTTATATTGAAACTCACTCACATAGGCAAGGGGTGGATGGGAAGGAGAAGGCCAAACTTAATCCCTCGGTAACTCTAACCTTTTAGCTTCTGTGGCCACTTTACGTTTTTCTTCTTCCACTTCTCCTCGACCTGACCATTCACTGGATAAAGTCCCATGATTTTAGTATCTTAAAATCAGGGACCCATTTCAACGGCTGTATTCGTGCAAAGACTATGAAACGACGATATATTTCTGTTGACAGAAAACTGTAACCCATTTCCAGCGGGTTGGGGGTTATTGCACTCAATTTTGATACCGATTCAGTCGCTAAACTAACGTGCAGCCAACTTGTAAGGTCCAACAAAATCCTGTACAATGACACGTTCATAAATATCTGCGTCAATCAGAGACCCAAACTGCGGCTCGAGACACGTGTTGTTTCGTGTTCAAATTAGGGGTTATTTTGCGTCGTGTTATGCCCAATTCTTGATTAGAAGCGTCGATTACACGCAACATGTCATTTCTCATATGCATGCATTGCAAAAACGTGTGTGTGTTTTTTTGTTGTTGTTGTTTTTTTGTTGTTGTTGTTGTTTAAACAGGTCCCAGAATTTTTTTAAGAACACTAAAATAGGACATTACCTTTTCACTGCTTTTAATCTTACAGTGCCTCCACAGTGGTGGGTCATTAATTACTCTCACACAGGTTACCCACCTCACCACACACCACAGCCATAACCCAAGTGCCAGCAGAACACACGTGGCCGAGTGAAACAGATTTATTTATCCAACTAGAAGTAGTAACTGTCACAAGGAAACCGACTAACCATAGAACATCAAACACGGATGAAAGCGCGCAAAAGTTAATGACAAGTTGGCTTTCGCCTAAATAAACCAGCCCAGATTATAATTTAACACACAAGACACAAATACACAGACACACACAAAGACGATCAGTAAAGAGAAAGAAAGAAAGAAAGAAAAGAATATCATCAAACTTGATATTAAGTCGTTCAAGACGTCCGCGACAGTGACTGTACTGTGCCTGTCGTTCAACACGCCCGTGACGCGACAGTGACTGTACTGTGCCTGTCGTTCAACACGCCCGTGACGCGACAGTGACTGTACTGTGCCTGTCGTTCAACACGCCCGTGACGCGACAGTGACTGTACTGTGCCTGTCGTTCAACACGCCCGTGACGCGACAGTGACTGTACTGTGCCTGTCGTTCAACACGCCCGTGACGCGACAGTGACTGTACTGTGCCTGTCGTTCAACACGCCCGTGACGCGACAGTGACTGTACTGTGCCTGTCGTTCAACACGCCCGTGACGCGACAGTGACTGTACTGTGCCTGTCGTTCAACACGCCCGTGACGCGACAGTGACTGTACTGTGCCTGCTCAAAGACAGAACAGTTCAGCCATCCCATACAGCTGTCAGGCGAAACATCACCAGGTAGCCGTGAGGTCACTCCCTGGAGGACACCCGGCCCACCCTCATTTCGGAGTGTCAGTCTGATCTGGCCACGTGCGCTCATCATTCGTTCCCTGTGTCATTCAGTCTGGCTTCAGTCACGAAACCTCTCACACACGCACATGCAAATGCAACCCACGCGCAATATATCAACGATAGTTACTTGTGAAACTTCTATGTAGGAGCCAGACTAAGAAATAATCAATCCCCCCTAACCCCCCGCAAAAAAAGAGAAGACCTAAAATCCCTAACAACTTCCAGTTCTGGTTTCCAGCAAAGGAGGGAGATGGAATTATAAAAGAAGGGGGGGGGGGGGGGGGGGAACCAACTGAAAGTTCACCACATGTTTAAATAATACAAAATAAACCACCCCAGAAGGTATCACTGAAGCATAAGCAACAGCAGTTCGCCAATCAATATAATATTCCAGTTGGATCCTCCCCACCTCTGCCCCCATCCCCCTTGGAGGAAAGAAAATTTTGAAGTCTGAACTTTACAAGGAAGTGGAGTGATGGCCTAGAGGTAACGCGTCCGCCTGAGAATCTGAGCGCGCTGGTTCGAATCAGGGCTCAGCCGCCTGTATTTTCTCCCCCCTCCACTAGACCTTGAGTGGTGGTCTGGACGCTAGTCATTCGGATGAGACGATAAACCGAGGTCCCGTGTGCAGCATGCACTTAGCGCACGTAAAAGAACCCACGGCAACAAAAGGGTTGTTCCTGGCAAAATTCTGAAGAAAAGTCCACTTCGATAGGAAAAACAAATAAAACTGCACGCAGGAAAAAATACAAAAAACACAAAAAAAACAGTGTAGCGACGCGCTCTCCCTGGGGAGAGCAGCCCGAATTTCACACAGAGAAATGTGTTGTGATAAAAAGAAATACAAATATTACCAAAAATAACAACAACAAAAAATGAAAAACACACCTCCATCCATGTGCATACGTGCTTATACGTATATAAGCTCACACAAATGTGAGCCCATACGCCTTTGTGCGTGTTCGAATGAGGGCGTGTATGTGTAACATAAATGTCGGCGCTTATTATTCTAATATGGGTGGACGAATGTTACCACCTAACTTTGCGACAACCGTCCATGACTTCCGGTTAAAGTCTTTTCAGAGTCGAAACTGGCGCTGAATGGTTCTTTTATCTAGACTTTTACATTGCAAGAAAACTCTTTATTTCTCATTATTGACAGGGGGGTGGGGTTTTTTTTGTCTTCGTTTTCCCTTTCTTTCCGTCTAAACTTTACGCATGTGTCTTAGAGTTGAATACTGTGTTGTAGTTTCAAATGGCCAGCAGGGAGTTGGTGTGCGCTCATTTCTCGCCCTCTTTAATCAAAAAATCAAATTGCTCAATTAAAACGAAGAAAAAACAAGAGACCTGGACATTCACTAACCTGGAGAAAGAAAACGTAATGAATGCAACTAAAGAAGAAGGAAAGGAACGAATAAACAAAGGCGTGCACGCACGTACACACGCACACGCACACCTCGTGCGCCTGTACGACTTCAAGGCTGGATGTACGAGGCAAGAGTCATTCCTGAACTGCCGACACCAAGCAGTACAGTTGAAGTCTTGAACGCGCGCGCGTATGTGTGTGTGTGTGTGTGCGCGTACGCACGTAGCGTTAGTGTGTGTGTGTGTCTGCACCTGACACTGGAAGGAGAGAGAGAGGCGGGGAACTGAATGCGGGAAGGGGTGTGGGTAAGAAAATGGGTATTTATTGTGTGTGTGTGTGTGTGTGTAGGCCTATTGTGTGTGAATCAGAATGGTGTTTTCAGCAAGATTCATCTCTCACTTAGCCGTAACAAAACACCGTCGAGGAAGGCGTGCATGTGTGTGTGAAGGGGTGAAGGAGAGTTTAGGAATGGAAGGGTGGACAACACATTCTGAACTCTTCGTCTCACTTGAGTTTGTCTCAGATGCATCCAGGGTAGAGGGCCGGGGCTAGGGGTTTGGGGGGGTGGGGGGGGGGGAGTATTAAAAAAATAAAAAACTTATCAAAGGCAAGATACGAAGCCTCTTAACAACCGATGCACTTGAAAAGAGAACCATACTGTCCAGAAGCTCGATGAATTTGTCCTCAACCCCGAGTGACGACGTTTCACATGTCTTGCTCTTGCCTCGTGGACTGAGAAGAGTTTCAAGGTCCTTTTTTACCCTTTCGGTGCCACAGTGAAGTCATATGCACTGTGTCTGAGGGCGTTAATACGGCAGGAGGGGATTGGACCCAGTCTTGATACAGTGGGTGGGTGTGAACTCACAACCCCGATGGCCGTTAAATGCTATGGGGACCTCGATCAGGAAGACAGGTCTATAGACTGATGCTTGTCTATAGCATCCAACCAAGACTGAAGTCCTGAGCATCCTGAAATATAAGGAATCTTTTTCTTCTTCTTTTTTATTTTATTTTCTTTATTTCGGGTTTTTTTTAATTTTATATTGTTTTGGGGGGTTGACAATATGTCTTCAAACTCTAATTCAACCATCCAGCTCCATCGGGCTTTTAGTTTTTATCTCCGACAGAGACCTGTCGCTCCAAGACTGAGCTGTCATGTTAGCCAGCGCAGAGACGCTGTTCGAGCTCTGTGGTATGACCACATACCAACTGGCGAGCGACCCATTCCCCTTACGAGAGAGATGAGTCCACTTCACCACTGGAACCACCACCAAAACTAAACACTCAATCAATAAACACCTAAAATCAAAAACCGCAGTCCCATGATTATGTTGGGCTGTACATTGAAATAAAGAAAACTGATAAAACACAAAACAGGTGAACATGGCAACTCACGATTCAAATAGTGGGGGGGAAAAATCGCGGGTCAACACCTTCCCACAGGCAACTCACGTTTGAACGCACCATGTAGCCTGTACAGTGCTTCTGGACTTCATACATTTGAACTCACAATAAATTATGTACATAGGCTTATGCTTCCGATTATGAAGTCCAGATTGTGTGTTTCAGCTTCAGTTTCAAGGAGGTGTGTCAAAAGTGTGCGGCGGCCTGCTCCATACGAGACAGAACATCTGTTTGAAATATTTTTTTTTTAAAAATATAATAAAATAAGAAGAAAAAATAGAGAGAGGAGATGCCTGATCTTCGCATTAATCCAATGCTCTGGCTTTGAGAGCCAACCCTAGGTTTGTATTTAAAAAACAGATGAAGTAAATTAAATAAGCTAAACAAATAAATATTAGTTTTAAAAAAAGATGCGTGTGTGTGTGTGTGATAGAATGAAAGATATGTAAGAAGACCAGAGAGATAAACAAAAAAATAATAATAATTGCAATCAAATAAAAAGTCTGCCCGAGTTTGTACAGAATATGGAGGTGAACAGGCGGCTTCGCTGACGACAACGGATGGAAACAGAGAGCGGCAGAAAAGAGGAAATTTCCAGCACACAATTTGCAGGTGTGCATACCATTATAATGTCTACTGAAAGATTCCACGGCGCTTTGCCACAGAAATGTCACTGCGGCAGTCAGAGACAAACGGTCAGTGACTTCATCCTTTCATTGCGGAGTAGACTGCTTGACTAGTAAGTGTTTCTGTCTGTGTCTCTGTGTGTGTCAGGTGAGAAAAAGAGAGAGAGAGTGTGTGTCTGTTTGTGTAAGAGAGACAGAAAGAGAGAGAGAGAAAAAAATTATGTCGAGAGAGTAAGCAGAAGGAATGAGAGGCCCCGACATCACACGTGCAATCCCGGGACCAGGCTGCTTCCAATTCAGTAGTGGGGCAACCATCCCCAACCCGGCAGGTCCCCGGGTGGCGGATAGGGGAACGGCCCTCAGATATGGGGGTTAGCTGCGATGTAAGTCAGGCTTGCCTGGCTGAATAAGCAGTCCCGGACCAACTGGCGATGTTCCTACCAGGACGGGGTGGGTCAACAGGTGGCACTGCTGTCCTCACTGAAATACCCCATGTGTCCTATGACGGGTTCATCATGCGGTCAAGAGGCGTGTTATAACCTCTAGCCCCGGGGTGGGACCCTCGGAGAAACAATCCCCCCTGTGCTCACAGGGCAGGACGTACGGGCCATGAGCTAAGGGTGAGGCACCCCGAAAGAAAACTCCAGCTGAAGACGGCGGTATCGGGCCACTGGCGCAATTAAAACCACGATACCACGCATCCACGCTTCCATGATGGTGCAGTCCACAGAATCTCGATGTGGCGCTCGACCCTCGAAGACCCGCCGGGGAGGCCAGGAGCTGGGCACTATGCCTCCAAGGGGCCCACCCCCAAGCAACCGGTGGTCGGACAAGAAGTACTGGCCAACACAGACAGCAGTGGAAGCCAAGCTGTACGGCACCCTGGAGGAGCTGCGACGGACGGCAGCCTTCATCGAGGACACCGAGCTGCTCATCTAACGGGAGGCGAACGAGGAAGAAGAAGACACGTGCAATCACACACACATATACACACACTCTCTCTCACCATACTTCTTTACACACACACGCACGCGTGCATGCGCACACACACCCCTACGTACGCATGCAATGCACTTATGTGCACACACACACACACACACAAGAGACAGAGAGAGAACCCAACAGACTTTAAAGAGACAACTCATCAAACAGAAAGAGATAAACACAGACAAAAATGTCCGGACTGACAGACAGATGGTCAGCAAAGAGAAAAGAAAAGGGCGGTCAAAACACCCAGTCGATCAGAAATAAGCGCCTGAACTTTTTTTTTCTTTCTTTCTTTATGTTGTTATGCTTTATTGACCGAGTAATCAATAGGTCAGTTTCTGAGCAAACTACATCAGACAAAATTCACAAACGGGAAAAGGAAAAGTGCTTCCAGAAAACGCAGAAACAAAGTGCAGAAAGAGATGAACAGATTATGATAACGTGAGAGAGAGAGACACACAAAGAGAGAGGAGGGAAGGAGAGGGAGATAGAAAGAGAGAGAGAGCGTGTGAAACAAAAAAGGAGAGTGAGAGATGAACACACACACACACACACACACACACACACACACACACACACACACACTTGCATGTTCAGGGAGAGAAAGAAAGAGAAAAGGAGTGAGAGATGAACACACACACACACACACACACACACACACACACACACACACACACACACACACACGCATATTCAGGGGGAGAGAGAGAGAGAAAGAGCGAGTGAAAGAGAAAAGGAGAGTGAGAGATGAACACACACACACACACACACACACACACACACACACACACACATATTCAGGGAGAGAGAGAAAGGGAGAGTGAGAGATGAACACACACACACACACACACATTCAGGGAGAGAGAGACATGAACAGAGTCAGAGAGAATGGAGAGAAGAGAAAACTAGAACTGAATAAAAACAGAATAGAATAAAATCATGCACGAGAATTCGTAATTTATCACAAATGGTTAGTTTGTTTTTTTTAATAGCTGCACCGCGCAATAATTAAAATGTTGTAGTAAGTACCAAGCTATTTTTCCACATGCATCTTTTTGGCTATGAGCTGTTGCAACTCTTAAGCCGTGCCATATCTCCGCAACCAAATGTACCGGTATGCGAAAACCAGTGTTTCCAAGCTCAAACCACTACCGCGCGCAGTAATTTATCACTGACGCATTACGCCTCTTTCACACACTCATTTGCGACAACAGAAGCTGAGCCAATTTTCCGTATCGAACAGCTGCATTTTGCACGCTTCCGGTTTTCCAGATCAACTTTTTATAACAAACAGAAAGCCAGTTTTCCGCATACGTTCATGCTAAGTATGATTTGCAGTTCGCTCTGCATGAAATATTCCCACTTTAAACCGTTCCACTGCACGTTAAAGCCAACACTGAACACCCAGCAATATGCGCTAAGCCAGTGTTTGCCCAATTATTGCAGCAATTTACACTAAGCCAGTTTTCTCAGATTTACTGCAGCAATATACGCTAAGCCAAATTTCCACACTTTGCTACAGTCAATTTTTCCACGGTTTACTGCAGCAATTCGCGCTAAATCAATTTTTCACATTCAACTGCTGCAATATGCAGTAATCCAATTTTCCACTTTCAACTGCAGCAATATTATGCAATGAGCCAGTTTTCCACTTTAAACTGCAGCAATATGCAGTGAGCCAATTTTCCACTTTCACTGCAATATTATGCAGTGAGCCAATTTTCCACTTTCAACTGCAGCAATATGCAGAAGCCAATTTTCCACTTTCAACTGCAGCAATATGCGCTTTGTCAATTTTCCGCATTCAAATGCTGGAATATGCAGTGAGCCAATTTTCCACTTTCAACTGCAGCAATATGCAGTGAGCCAATTTTCCACTTTCAACTGCAGCAATATTATGCAGTGAGCCAATTTTCCACTTTCAACTGCAGCAATATGCAGTAAGCCAATTTTCCACTTTCAACTGCAGCAATATGCGCTTTGTCAATTTTCCCGCATTCAAATGCTGGAATATGCGCTGCGCTGATTTCCTAGTTCCAATTAAATGTGTGTCAAGACCCCCTTTTTTTTTTCTCCGATCACTTATTTGCTACAAACATGATCGCACCATTGCCGTTACACGCCAGTAAGCGCTCCGATAATCCTACAAACTTCTAGATTACACTTAAGTGTCACATAAGCTAGAGAGAAAAGAGCACATAGCGGTGCTTTTCCAAGATTCAACCGTTGCAACAGCCGCAGCGAGACATCTTTCCAGACGTAACTGTTGCAGCACGCGCTGAGCAAGTTTTCAGCTGTTCACGCACACACACACACACACACACACACACACACACACATGCCACACAAACGCATACAACACCACACATGCAAACAAAACACACAAGAAAACACGCATACTGTACTTTTGGGGAAAAAAATTGAATCTGAAACACGCAAGCAGGTTCATATACTCAATTTTTGCACATGAGTGAATGGAAAACAAGAGTTGACATTGACAAAAGCCTCACAAAATGGGTTGGATGATCATTAAATTTGCTTGAACACACAGTGACACGGAAAGCAATTGTTCTGATAAACCGATATAAAAAAAAAATTTAAAAAAAGAAAAAAAAAAAGTTTCAGTTTCAAGAGTGGCATGGAAGGAAGTGGGGCGCACTCATCCCTATGTGCGTGGCCACACCACACAGTCATGTTCAGAGGGAAGAAAGCAAAAAGGTGTATCGATACATCTCACCTATGCATGAACCCACGTCACTGCACAAGGCAGGACTTGAGAAAGAAAGAAAAAAAAATTGAAAACTGTGGAACAAAAGCAAAAGCAAACCAAAAAAAAAAAAAGCCAAACAAGTTTCGGTTTCAGTTTCAGGGAGGAAAGTGAAAACTGTGGAGCAAAAACAAACAAACAAACAAACAAACCGAGTTTCGGTTTCAGTTTCAGGGAAGTGTGATAATACAAAGGCCAGTATGCGCATTGATCCATGTATATTGAACAATAATATATATATATATATATATATATATAATGAAAAATTTTTAAATAAATGAATGAAGAGTAAATACAATAGAATGAGATGTACACAAAAGACAAATGATCAAACAAAATGAACTTTCCAGTGGGATGAAAAAAAAAAACGATACAAAGAAAAACAAAGGAAAGAAAGAAAGAAATTGAGAGAGTGAAATTAAAAAAATTTCTAAAGTACCACAAAATTCAAATTAGGTTTAGCATTATTGGAAAAAAAAAAAAGAGAAGAAAAAGAAAAGAAATTGAAACAGAAGAGAAGTAGAAAAAAAAACACACACACACAAAAAAAAACACACACACACAAAAGAAACAACACAGCCTTTACATTACATTGACATCTAATGAAAGAAAAAAAGAGAGAGAGGGTTTTTTTTGAGGGGGGGGGGGGGGGAAGGGGGGGGGGGTAATTTTATTTTAGATATATATAAAAGGAGTTGGAGAGAAAATGGCAAAGAGAAAAGAATTCTTTTGAAAACCTTACTACAGATTTCAACTAAAAGAAAAAAAAAGTTTTAACATTCAACAAACAAACAAACACACAAAAAAAAGATGACAAAATGAGGATGGAAAATGATACACACTGATACACTCCACACCTCAAACAACCATGCAACTATCACCGTTACAAAAACTGTAAACTGAGACAAAATCTTCAAAACCCAACACACACTGCAACACCAACAGCAACCACCAAATGTCAACATTCTAATTTAAACATTTCTCTTCAAATGAACAAAAACAATAATAATAAATTTTTTTTAAAAATACCTCAAACGGAATCCCAACATTAAATTAGAAAATAAACAAACTTTTTTCTTTTTTTTTCTTTTCTTGTTTTTGGCTAAAATATGAAACAAATAGCAAAAAAAAAAAAAAAAAAAAAAAACCCGCTTTGCATCAACATTGTGACCATTGTACTGGAACAATATGAACTCATCCAAAAAAGATATAACCTCATGCTAGAGAGACCTTCACCTCTACTTACCACACTCCACACATCAATTCAAAAGGGGAAAAAAAAAACCAAAGAAAAAAGAAGAAAAACCCATGTACATACACACAGGGAACTCTCTCTCTCACACACACACACACACACACACAAAATCCTCATATATATATATATATATATATTAATATATTTTGAATCATGTCATATGGTATATAGTCTTAGACAGAATGAAGATACGAGGATTTTGTGTGTGTGTGTGTATGTGTGTATATATACATACATATATATATATATAGAAGAAAGAATATCCATCATACATCATACACACACTGCAAACACACACAAAAAATCCTCATAAAACAGAAATTTCCGTCATCCTCATCATCTAAGATCATCCCACTACCAAGTGATTCAAAATCTGTTTACATCATCCATAGAGAAAAAGCATGATTCAATATCTGTTTCTGTCACACACACAAAAAAAACATGATTTAAAATGGGTTTACATCAATAACTTGAATAAACAAAAAAATAAAAATAAAAAAAAGGGGGCGTCCACGCACAGCACGGCACGGCACAGCACGCACGCACGCAAATGAACTTCGGTTAACACATACTTTGCTGCAAAGTTTACAGCACATCAGATGTGAAGAAAAACTGAAAGAAATAAGAGGGTTTTTTTTTTTTCCTTTTTCTTTTCTTTTTTCTTTGTGTGTGTGTGTGTGCGTGTGTGTGTCTGTGTCTGTATGTGTGTGTATCTATGTGTTTGATGACTGTAATGTATAGGTACAAAAAAAGTACATAGCAACATACTGATACATGTGCCTATTGCTCACATGACCATGATGATATATACATATATATAGCAAACATTGCCCAACGGCACACCCACATCATATCAAATCATGAAAATGGTAGAATCAAATGGATTAAACAGTGAATACTACAATAAGTGTTTGATAGTTTACCAGCACACCATTACCTACACAACATTAATAAGGCACACACATTGTAGGTATATCTTTTTTTTTTTTTTTTTTTTCTTCTTTTTTCCTTTTTTTTTTTTTTCTAGTGATAATAATAGTGATTTTCTAGCACAAATAAAAAAAATCAAAAAAAAAAAAAAAAAAAAAAATGAGAACATTCATAAATTTACAACATCTTTAAAAGTCCAATTCAAGAACTCAAGGAGGCATTAACATGTTCAGACAAATCCATATACACTGCATCACATCTGCTAAGCAGATGCCTGACCAGCTGTGTCACGCAACTGCGCTAGAGAAGAACAACACTTAACCACCAGTTATGAGGTTAGGAGGTTTCAGTTATAAGTTTCAAGAAGATGCAAAAAGCATGCATCTGATGGTGGAACAGTCGTAGTTAGTTTGCCATTATCAGCACACACACACACACACACACACATGCGCACACACACAAAAGCCACACAGGAGAGAAAGTGACTTCACATCAGGGAAGCCAACACAAGGGAAACGCAGACGACGCAAGCCACCGAAAACCAGGCGGCTTTTTCCAGCTCAGCCTTCCCACACATGTGCTGATCAAACAACTGGGCCTCTCTCCACAGCAGTCATCAGAACGGGCGCTGTTGGGTCAATGATATATAGATGTCACAAAAAGCTAAGGACCACTTCATTCAAGCAGCCATCAAATGTTTAAAAAAAAAAAAAAAAAAAAAGGATTTAAATTATAAAGGCTGCTTTATGGTCTACCAATGGTCTCTCTCTCACCAAACGCACAAACAGCTGTTTCGAGGATATCTGCACCATGAACAGTCTGAAAAGTGTGCTTGAGAAATTCATTCTTTAGCCACAACATTTACATTTATTCAGTGGTTTATAAACCACAGCTGTGGATTTTCATTGTAAAAAAAAAAAAAAAAAAAAAAAAAGCATTGCTATGAAGCACCTCTGGCTGAGTAGAGCTCGATACATCGGCTGCATACACCACCCACAGCCAGGAGTTCAGTGTCATTTCACTAGGCCCCACAGAAGGAAACTGTGCAAGTTTCCAAAGTGGTCCCTAACTTTTTGGGAACCCTGTATACACTGCCAGCTGCCTACCTGATCCTTCGTAATGATTGTCACCTGTGAGGAATCCTGCCATCATTATCCACGTCAAGTCCATGTTTTGCAATCAGAATAATATTCCACGGTCAACTGCAGAAGTGACAACGCAGACAAAAGAAAGAATCAACAACTGTTCAGGAAACCGCACACACCGTATGTCTGCATTGATACAAGCATTACAGCTTGAAGAAAAGAAACAGAAAGAAACAGACAATAATTCAAAGCAAACACGACAGTTAATTAACACGTATATAGCAACATTATAAAGTTTGACTCATCATTAGTACAACATTATACACAAAATTATACCAGTGAAAAGGTACCCACCATCACCACAACCACCACCCTCAAAAGACAAACCCCAAGCATCAGCAAAAACAGTGAATAATGAATCGTTAAGTGAACAAACAAACAAAAGACCATTCATCTGACCAAGGCAAATGTCGGAACCCCAACACTATCCTTCCCACTCCCAGGAAGTTCCCCCAACATCCTTGGTACCAGAGCAATAATGTGCAGTATGCCAGTGTTAAAAAAGGGACAAATACAGACAAAATAAAAATCACACGTCCAATGACAATCTTTGTCAATCGCTGCATTGCTTCAGCAATAGTCGGTGTGTAAATCTGATTATTTCCTGCCACCAAAGCCGTTACATGACAACTTGACGTGTCAGACAAAAATATTTGAGTTCGCAATGATAAACAACAACTGAACTTAGCTGCATTTAAACACACAAAAGAAAAAAGGAGAGCCTCATGCAAAGTACTGGCAATCATCAGGTAAAAATCATACAGCATAAACGCTGATTGCAATGTCAAAACGGGTAGAAAATGATATCATTTCGTACGGTTTTTAAACTGGTGGCCATCATCAACTTCAAAATTAGAACCAGCTGATGCAAGACAATGCATCACTACAACAACAAAAAAAGAAATAAATTAAATTTCAAAGAAAAAAATGGTCTTCGCCTCCTCTTCCTCATCAATATCATCATCTCTTCCACCACCATCATCAACATCATCATCATCATCATCAATATCATTATCATCTTTATCAAAAGCATTAGAGTTTGAGATCAACAGAAGGTGAAGACACTGGGGGGGTGGGGGGGGGGGGTTATCAAACAACCAGCTGGGAAGAACACATATACATCACATTGTTGACGGAAGGCCTGTAGAGTCAGTATACTCATAAACAAATACTATATTAAGGTGGTAAAAAGAAAGAAAATATAAGAACAAAGATTGTAGGACAAAATCTTTGGTATCTCAAAAATATCTGAAAGATAAAAAAAAAAGATTCACAACAAAGGAAAGGTTAGAATCATTTGTAAATTTCTTCATTAATTTTGTCATGCAAACAATACAAGTGTGCCCACATACATCCTGACACGTTTGAATGTCATCACAGTCAATACATGTCTGTTCACGTAAGTGAATCATTCAGTATCAATATGTGCGAGTAGGCAAGCGAAAGAGCACAAGTTAATGCATGAGTACGCATGCATGTAAACCTACATGCTTTTGTGGATTAAGACCATGTTATTGCAGTGATGTACTACATGTGAAGGGGGGAAAAAAACAAACCAACAACTTTGAAATAAGCAAACCAGTATCACAATCAATTTCCACAAGGACAGATGAAAAACAAAACAAAACATGATGCTCTAAAAATGTAAAGTCACTGTCATAGAACAATTATACGAGGTTTCGTTTCAACTCCAATATTAAAAAAACCAAAAAAAACACACAAAAAAACCACCAACATAATCATATCATCAGAGCATCAATCTTCTTCATCTTGATCAATGTAAACAGACACATCAATTACAATCTGAATAAACAAAAACCATATCCAACAGTTCTTTGCTTGTAATCACTCAAACACCATTATATGATGTATGTACAGTGAGAATGAAAAAAATAATCTGACCTTTTAAAAATGAGAATAATACCGCACAAAATCAACAATGAACGTTAAATATGGAATCATATGGGCATAGTACAAAGAACTGCTATCATATCCTAGCCCACAAGGCTGCAGCACTAAGAGCCAGTGCAATTTTGCCTCCTAGTTTGAGAGTCATAGTCCTTCACAAAAGACTAAGCTGTAAATGGTTTCCCATTGACAGGAGAAACCATTGATAATACAGCTCTCACTTTGCTGTTGGCCCAAATGTAAACTTATGTCAATCTGTGATATAAGCCGAGTGTTACCAACAAAGTAATACTATCATCATAAATGGCCCAATGGCCGTCACTTGTGCAAGTCATACAATACATGGCTGTTTGGGCGATGTCATGTGGCTGTGTACATGTTTCGAATATGGTCTGTTTGCATCACAATTTTTAACAAACCTTGATAAGGGAATGAATCCCATTGATAGCTTCAGACCAGGGTCGAGATGCTAAAATGTTGTTTAATTGTTCCTGGCATCGCTTGCAGGTAAAATCTTCAAGTTGCAGAAGGTTGTGTTTTTTCTTTTTGCGGGGGGTGGGGGTGGGGGGGAGGGGGTGTTCTGCAAGAGATACAATCCTGGGCCATACTATCCACTGTGTTTCATGGACTACCATACCAAATTTGTCTGTTGGCAGTAACAGTGAGTAACAAATCTTCATTCTCAGGTTGAAGACCTTCTGAAAACAGGTTTTGCAGCGGGGGTTTTTGGGGGTTTTTTTGTTTATTTGTTTGCTTTGTTTTGTTTTGTTTGTTTGTTTGGGGGGTGGGTGAGGATTATGTTCTGTAATGTGTTTATGTTCCTAGACTGTAATAATAATAACAATCATCATCATCATCATATATATATAAATCATCATTATAATTACTATAATGTATATATGTAATACAGCATATGAATTATCATTACAATTACTAACAACATCAAACAATTACATTGTGTCAAAATAACCAAGGATGCAAGGAATGAACATCCCAAATATCTTGGAGATAACTGAATAAGTGAACAGAATGCTCAGGGAAGCAAACAAGTTTAGTGAACCCTCTAAAAAAAAATAAAGAAATGTTTAAAAAGAGCAGAATTTTGCCCAGACATACATCACCCACTCCTGAGTTATTTCCCTGGCACATGGCACAAAAGGGGTTAAAAAAAAATATATCATGGTCATTAACCAACATGAAAAAAACAAACAAACAAAAAAAAACTTCAAAGTTGAACGCATTTTCAGCCAGACAAACATTCATAGTTAGCACCACAGCTATCTTCAGTAAATGCAACCAATACAGACTGAAAGAATAACGATGCTTCAGAATCACCTCTGACAGACGCTCAACATGGATAAGCAAAATACATGTCTAGACAGACCTACCAGCCCCGAGCAAGACATGTCAGTAACATTTCTGGACAAAGCGTCAGTAGCAAATGCCATTAGTCAGTACGCACACCAGTATATTTTCTGCAAGAGATAAAACAATGTGCACATTACGAAAAGGTCAGTTTATCATACGTTCTGCTGTTGACTAAATGAGCGGCGTGGGAGTAATGCCACTGAAACGGTGCAGATGATGGGGCAGCAAAAAAAACAAAACAAAAAAAACAAAACAAAAAAACCAAGGTAGCTGTACAACAAATATGTGTCTGAGAAATTCTGTTAGTACAATGTGCATACTGTGAGACAAACAGCACTACAAGGCAATGTAAACAAACAATACAACTGTATTCATGAAATCATGTACTTCTTGTTTTCAAGTTTCTATGGCTACGTGATGTAAGCAATAACAACAAGAATACAATACAACTGTATGCACACAAAGAAACAAACAAACAGCATATTTGTTAGACGGCTTCACACACTGTTCAGTCATTTCCTCAAACATGACAAAGTGTTCAAAAAGGAACTGACAAAACTGGGTGTACAAAACATAACAAGCACTTCTTCCATCACAGAAACTTTGTTAGGATAAGTCTTCTTCTTCTTCTTCATTTGTGGGCTGCAACTCCCACGTTCACTCGTATGTACACGAGTACTCCATTTTCGAAGGGTGTGCATGCTGGGTATGTTCGTGTTTCCATAACCAACCAAATGCTGACATGGTTTACAGGATCTTTTAACGTGCGTATTTGATCTCCTGCTTGCGTATACACACGATGCGGGTTCAGGCACAAGCAGGTCTCCACATATGTTGACCTGGGAGATCGGAAAAATCTCCACCCTTTATCCACCAGGCGCCGTTACCGAGATTCTAATCTGGGACCCTCAGACTGAAAGTCCAACGCTTTAACCATTCAGCTTTTTCGCCTGTCAAGATACGTGTTCAAAAGGTAGCTTCTTCAATGCTGTTTTGCACACAGTTCAGACATTTCTTCAAACACCAACCAAGTGTCCAAAGGTATATGACAAAATAAGTGTACAACGATTAACAATCACCAACTGGCAAAGTAAGTGTTTGCTGGTAAACAATCATGACAAAATAAGGGGATGTAGATAAACATTCACGACAAAACCAGTATTTGTGTATAAGCAATCACTTACTCAGTGCTGGGAACAGGGTGCAAAAAGATATGTCATAATCATACTTCAACTGAACAACATAACAGTGCAGGAAAACAAGTGCAGGTAAATGAATGTAAAAAAAATCACTTGACAAAAACACCCAAAAATTGTTTTCTGCCAATGTAAAAACTAACTGACAAAACAAAAAAAATGTTTATTCCGTTGTTAGGGGGTGCTGGGAGGGGTGGGGGGTGGGTTGGGGGAAGGGGGGGGGAAGAGAAGTGGGCAGGGGGTACGTGGGATGTGCCTGAGGGAATTTATGAAATCTTCAAAAGAAAATCACTTTGTATGGTATGTGTCAGACTGAAGAAAAAATAAATAAATAAAAGGAGCAGTCTTTTTCTGAGTATTTCAAATTCAATGGAAAATAAAAAGAAACACAATTCTCTTGCACGCTGCAGATAACAATGTGATATTGGACAAAAAAGATGAAAAATTAAAATGAGCCTCATTCATAACCACTCACCCAAAAATGTGTGTGTGTGTGTGTGTGTGTGAGTGTGTGTGTGTGTGAGTGTGTGTGTGTTTGTGTGAGTGTGAGTGTGTGTGTGTGTGTGTGTGTGTGTGTGAGTGTGTGTGTGTGCGTGTGCGTGCGTGTGCGTGTGTGTGTGTGTGTCTCCAAGGCACAAACCTTAAGAAAAGAATTTTCTCTGGAAATTATTTTGTCTGCTGACAACCCATTTGGCATAATTTTTTTTTTTTTTTTTTAAATTGGTGAATACATCTGCCATGAGCAGCAAAATTCTGCCATGTAATGTGACCTAGACATACTGCAAGAGTTTCTTTTTTTTTTTTTTTTTTTTTTGATAGACAAATCTGTCAGTTGAGAATCTGTTCTTCCAGACAGCTAGACTGATTTTGGTGTCGCCTACACTGATGAATGCACAATATCCATCTCTGTGTGTGTGTGTGTGTGTGTGTGTGTGTGCATGTGTGTGCGTGCACGCGTGTGTATATGTGTGTGTATGCATGTGCACACATGTGCATATGCATGCATGTATCTGTGTATGAGAGTGAGGAGTCATTTGACAGTTTGACATTATTCTGCATTATTAAACAGCTCTTTGCACCTGAAAATATGCACACCAAAAAAAATTGCGTGAAAGAGATACTCACACAGATACAGACAGACAGACAGGCAAAGACAGAGATAGAGTGATCAAGGACAAGCCTTCAGACATAAATGATGATGCTGGGTTGCTGTCTTTCCCCATCTTTAAACACGTACATGTGAAATGACAGAAATAAATGTTGGTTTGGTTTGTTGTTTTTTTTGAGACAGCATTTCTGCCCTCTCAAATATAAACCAAACTACATGTCTCGATGACATGTAAAAACGTCTGCTGACATCCGAAATGTGTCTGGGAAAAACAAGACAGAAACAGACTGAGGGGAAGAGAGAGAGAGAGAGAGAGAGAGAGAGAGAGAGAGAGGACAGGGGAGGCTGGGGGTGGGGGGCGGGGCAGGAGCTGGGGATGTAGGGATGGAACACACACACACACACACACACACACACACACATACACACACACACACACACAAACCAGATAAAAATTGTGTATTCATAAGTCTAGGCGACACCAAAATTAGATCTGTTTGGAAGAACAAACTGTCAACAGACAGACATATTTACACACACACACACACACATATATATATATATATGGACACTACAAATGAAAAAATATCAGTTAAAAAACAAAACTTCTCTTAGTATTTCCAGATTTATGACACATTTCATGGCAGAATTTTGCTGCTCTCCACAGATTTACGCATCCTTTTTTCTTTTTTTTAATGCACAATGGATTTTCAGGGAATATGCTTTTGTTAAAGTTTGTCATGGTCACAAACACACACGCACACAAACGCATGTGCATGCATACACACACACACACATATATTCTTATCCATACATACACAGGCAGCCCAAACATGGTTATTCCACAGACTTGTTTTAACACATGTGAGCCAGTTTAGATTCGCTGCCAAATCATTACATTTTGGCACTCAAGTTGTTTATTCTTTTCTTTTCCTGACCACAATTTCATTTCAACCAAAACATGTCACTTCCCGTATACATGGTTCTGACATATAAAAAGACTTCGGATCAGAGCTGAGCGCTAAGAAATCGCTCCTTGGGATCTTTGGGGGCCCCGTACAGCCCATGCCCCCCCCCCCCACCAACCCCCCCACACCCCAGATATCATGAGATGTGTCTGTCATCCATGTGCACACTGTTGTTGCTGCTGTTGTTGCACGCTGTTGTTAATGTTGCACGGTGGCTGATGTTGTGTCCCTTCCTGTGAAGAGCTGAGGAGCACCGCCCAAGCATAAAAAAATATCTAAAAAAAAAGAATAAAGAAAGAAGTCTGTTGAATCCACTGTGTGGCTGGTTGGCTGACAGGGCTGGGCTCGGTCATCGCTCGAGGTCCGATCAGCTTCAAGTCTGTGGGGCAGCTAGTCGCTTCAGGGCTTGTTGCAAGTTCATGGCATGCAACGAATCATAACCAAGCCTTACAAAGCTAGATCCTGATTTCTGTTTCCGAAAAACCTTACATTTTTTTCGGAAGTCCGTTGCTGTCTGTCTTTCTGTTGTTGTTGTTTTTGTTTTTTTTTGTGTGTGTGTGTGTATGAAGGTCTGCCATGCATTGGTCAGGCACACACACACAAAAAAAACAAGAACAAAAAAACAAAAATATAACCTGCTGTTGAATCCACTTGGTGTGGCTGGCTGATGATGGGAGGGTGGGTAAGTAAGGTCAGGTTCTGTCGTCTCCACCACAGACGGACGGCGCCAGTGCAAATCAGGATGAAGGCTGTGAGGGTGCAGGTGCCAGCGCCGGTGCCGGTGCGTCGGGGCTCCCGGGCCCTTGGTCGCCCTGGCTCCAGGTGTTGTTTGGAAGGTCGTAGTCCATGTGCACGTGCACATAACCCTTCACGTCATGCCGGCAGATGGCGCACCTGCGAAGCGCCGGCGCGCACTGTCCGAGAGGGAGGGCAAAGAAAGAAAGGAAGGAAGGAAGAAAAAAAAGGAAGAAAGAGAGGGGGTGGGTGGGTGGGGGGGGGGGGACAAAAGAAAAAACAAAAAACGCCAGTGAATCTCCTGTGATGTTTGTTTTTTTTTTGCTTCATGGGGTACGTTTCCGAATTCCCCAAGCTGACACAAGTCATATGTTAACGTGGAAACGATGAAACACACACACACACACAAACACACACAAACACACAAACACATACACACACACTCACAAACTTAAACCTGGACATGTTTCCCCACACGTAACTTCACTAGACACTCACCTTAGATGCCTGAAAGCAAGATACAATGAAGCTGAGTCCCTGCAGTGTCAGAGGCCTAAGTATACCAGCATTCTAGTGTTTCTCTCTCTCTCTCTCTCTCTCTCTCTCTCTCTCTCTCTCTCTCTCACACACACACACACACACACACAGACTCATACCAACACAAATATTCCACACTTGCATATTCACACACACACACATACACACCGCACACACACACACACACACAAACCACATCCACACATATACAAACACACATATCCTCGACAGACTACACATGTACAGCCATGCTCATACACCAACACACACACACACACACACACACACACATCCAAAAACAGACAACACATACACCCACAAACACACACACACACACACAACAGACAACACACTCACACACACACACACAAACACACACACACACTCCCAAACAGTCTCTCACCTGCGCACAGGCCACCAGGTGACCGCAGGGCAGGAACAGCACGCTGACGTTGCTCATCTGGCACATCTTGCAGCGGACGTGGTCGCGCATCTCTTCGTTCTCCTCTGCCAGCTGTTCTGCCATGTCTGCGCAGCAATGGACCCAACAAAAAAAACAAAAAACAATGCCACTGATAGGGGAAAAAAAAAAAAAATCATATCATCGTACTGCACGCGTGGTAAAACAGGACTCTCCTCTCCCGTCAAACAGCACAATGTGAGGAAAAAACAAATACAACAACAACAACAATATATATATATATATATATATATATATATATATATATATATATATATATATATATATATATACATACACATATATATAAATTGAAACAAAGCAGCTGTTATCAGGTGAGATCAGTGCATGATGTATACACCCTCTAAGCATCTCTCTGAAGCCCTGCCTCTTGCATCGCATGAGATCTGTATGAAACAATTAGAGCTGTGACATAGACCCACATGCGAAAAAACATACAGCATTTTTTTTTTTTTTTTTCCAGTTTGCTAGGCAGCTAGCACTCATTCTTAACATGAACTGAGAGGGCGGGGGGGGGGGTGAGGGGGGGGGGGGCGGGGGGGGAGTGACCCAAAACATATCTTGACTGGCAGATAATATACAGGACAAAGATAAAATGAAACCAGGAAATACATGCATGCGTGCACCCCTTCACAACCCCCACCTCACTCACACACACACACACACACACACAAACACAAACACAAGCTCACACACACCTACAAAACAACAAACTATAAAACGAAAAGCAAAGACAAAAAGTCAACCAGTATGAAGAAAGTCATTGACAACAAACATCACATATCGGTACAAAACTCATAAATCCTTACACTGATAAGAAGGGGGGAAAAAAATACAAAGGAACTGCAACTGGACACAACCGAGAAGCACAAAACAAAAGATAAGATAAGAATAACTTTATTATCTCCAACTGGAGAAATTTGGTCAGGTGCATTATCACAACATAGACAAGTAAACAACATGGGGACCATAACTGTAAAAGCCAACAACAGCCCCTACAAATATTACGAAGATACAAATGTAAAAAATATCACATACATCGTTTCATACATACATCCACACACTGCAGGTAATAACTAGTATTCTTAATGTAAAAAAACAGAAAGAATTAAGGAACATTATTTGAATATAATTATAAACATAGCCTACTATACTGCACATTGATTATAATAGACAGATAAGATAAGAATAAAGATGAATTGTGGAAAACCACAACCAGATAACCAGCACACCCACATGCAATGAACAATCCCATACCAAACTATAAACTAATGTACGCCCTCCAAATACAATCAAAACCCACAAATCCCACACTGTAAACTGATGCAAAACCCCAACATGCAATCCACAATCACATACCAATGCAAAACTCCCACAGGCAATCAACAATCACATACCAAACTGTAAACTGATGCCAAACTCCCACATGCAATCAACAATCACACTTCAAACTGTAAACTGATGCCAAGCCCCTATATGCAATCAACAATCACATACCAAACTGTAAACTGATGCAAAACCCCCCACATGGAATCAACAATCACATACCAAACTGTAAAGTGATGCAAAACTCCTACATGCAATCAACAATCACATACCAAACTGTAAAGTGATGCAACCCCCCCCCCCCCCCACATGGAATCAACAATCACATACCAAACTGTAAACTGATGCAAAACCCCCCACATGCAATCAACAATCACATACCAAACTGTAAAGTGATGCAAAACCCCCCACATGGAATCAACAATCACATAGCACACTGTAAAGTGATGCAAAACCCCCCACATGGAATCAACAATCACATAGCACACTGTAAACTGATGCAAAACTCCCACATGCAATCAACAATCACACTTCAAACTGTAAACTGATGCCAAACCCCTATATGCAATCAACAATCACATACCAGACTGTAAACTAATGCAAAACTCCCACATGCAATCAACAATCACATACCAAACTGTAAACTGGAACAAAACATGCACATGCAATGAACAGTCAACGTCAAACTGTAAACTGATGCCAAACCCCTATATGCAATCAACAATCACATACCAAACTGTAAAGTGATGCAAAACTCCTACATGCAATCAACAATGACAAACCAAACTGTAAAGTGATGCAAAACCCCCCACATGGAATCAACAATCACATACCAAACTATAAAGTGATGCAAAACTCCTACATGCAATCAACAATGACAAACCAAACTGTAAAGTGATGCAAAACCCCCCACATGGAATCAACAATCACATACCAAACTATAAAGTGATGCAAAACCCCCCACATGGAATCAACAATCACATACCAAACTATAAAGTGATGCAAAACCCCCCACATGGAATCAACAATCACATACCAAACTGTAAAGTGATGCAAACCCCCCACATGCAATGAACAATGACATACCAAACTGTAAAGTGATGCAAAACCCCCCACATGGAATCAACAATCACATACCAAACTGTAAAGTGATGCAAACCCCCCACATGCAATGAACAATGACATACCAAACTAGAGGTAACACGTCCGCCTAGGAAGCGAGAGAATCTGAGCGCGCTGGTTCAAATCACGGCTCAGCCGCCGATATTTTCTCCCCCTCCACCATACCTTGAGTGGTGGTCTGGACGCTAGTCATTCGGATGAGACGATAAACCGAGGTCCCGTGTGCAGCACGCACTCAGCGCACGTAAAAGAACCCACGGCAACACAAGGGTTGTTCCTGGCAAAATTCTGTAGAAAAATCCACTTCAATAGGAAAAACAAATAAAAAACTTGCACGCAGGAAAAAATACACACACAAAAAAAAAAGGGTGGTGCTGTAGTGTAGCGACGCGCTCTCCCTGGGGAGAGCAGCCCGAATTTCACACAGAGAAATCTGTTGTGATAAAAAGAAATACAAATACAAATAGTTTGGGAGACAGTACACAGCCCCAAACATGCATGCATGTCTTTCCCAGTCCCAGTTTCAGTTTCAGTAGCTCAAGGAGGCGTCACTGCGCGTTCGGACAAATCCATAATACACTACACCACATCTGCCAAGCAGATGCCTGACCAGCAGCCTAACCCAACGCGCTTTGTCAGGCCTTGAGAAAAAAAAAAGAAAAGAAAAGAAATAAAAGAAATAAATAAACATAAATAAATAAATAAATAATTTTAAAAAATAAAGTAAATAATAATAATATAATTTTTTTTAAATAATAATAAATAATAATAATAATAATAATAATGAAAATAAAATAAATAAATAGATAAATAAATAAATAAAATGAATTTAAAAAAAAAAAAAAAAAAAAAAAAGCCTGTCTTTCCCAGTGATACGGAACTCAGCAGTTACCTGTCAGAGTGCCGGGAGCGACGTCAGCGTTGATGCGCAAGGCCGTGCGAGCCAGGGGTCCCAGGGTGCCATCGTCTTCTGGGGCAGGAGGTGTACTGGTGCTGAAGAGGACAACGTCACTCCCCACTGCCACACACACACACACACACACACACACACACACGTTTGTACACACCTTAAGCACAACTCCAAAGACTGCCAAATTTTATTAATATTTTGATTAAGAGAATATATGTCACAACACTCGACACACCAAGCTTGTCCAAAACAATCATGCAAGGCACCAATCGAGGGCGGAAGAAGAAGAGGAAGACAGCGGAAGAACAACTGGCATGAGAACATCAAACAATGGACCGGACTCCACACACGTGAGCTGCTGCCAGAGACAGATGGAGAAGGGAGGTTTGCGTCTGCGGTCCTCAGGCTTCCCCCAACGACTACTTTGTAGTTATGGGCCTGAGGTGAGGTGAGATGAGGTGAATATATGCAATAGTTTTTTATATTAACGTCTTATATGTTATTGATTCTTTTTTAATCAAGACATGTTTATGTTTTTCGTGTTGAGTGATTGTCTATGTTTGTTTTGCTGCACCTGATGCAATTTTTATCAGCGAGATGGTAAAGTTATTCTTATCCTATCTTATCTCATCTCCTTGTGTAAAACTGACACACCACACACATGCTTGTACACATTACACATTTTCATTGGCTGCTTGATACACAACAGTCGCCAAACCTAACTAAAGTTAATCATCTTCTTGAAAACACAACAACTACCAAATTTACCAATATTTTTTGGCAGAACTGACACACCACATTTGCACACATTACACATTTTCATCAACTGCTTGACACATGACGATCGCAAAAATTTACCACTATTTCATTTTGGTTGCTTGTTACACAATCTCCAAATTTACCAATATCTGAGCAGAATTGACGCACCACACACACACATCCTTGAACATGCCTTACACATGTTTGTCAGCTGCTTGACACACAACAAGCACTGAATTCATGAAGTTATCAATATTTGAGCAGAACTAAACACCACACACACACTTGTACACACACCAAACACATTTCCATCGGTTGACTGATACACAACAATAATTGCCAATTTCACCAGTGTTTGTGCAAAAATGCATATAATTACACACACACACACACACACACACACACAAACATATACAGAGAACTAAAAAAATACTGCTTAAATTTTATCGAACATTCACACACACACACACGCACACTCATAATAACGCATGAGTACATAATTATGTACATGCAAGCCCATCTGTGTGTGTCTGTGTGTGTGTGCATGGTGAAAAAAAACAGGCATGTGTGTCTAAGTGAGAAAGAGAGAGAGGGGGAGAGAGAGAGAGAGAGAGAGAGAGAGAGCAAGCATGAATGTGTGTGTGTGTGTGTGTGTGTGTGCGTGTGTGAGTGCATGTGTTCGTGTGTGTGTGTGTGCGTGCGTGCGTGCGCGCGTGTGCGTGTGTGAGTGCATGTGTTCACTCCCTTCTCTGAATTCACTGTGAATGACTATTGAATCAAACTTGTTTTTTTTTAACAGTGTGTGTGTGTGTGTGTGTGTGTGTGTGTGCGCACATTATTTTCCCAAGAATAATATATATATATATATATATATATATATATATATATATATATATATATATAAAGGGGTGCAAAAAAACAAAACAAAAAAAAACAAGGTAAGACAATGAAAAAGAAAAAGAGAAACAAAAAAGAGATGGAATTAAAGAACGTAAGACATTAATAAAAAAAATAATAAATAATAATAATAATAATAAAGAGAGAGAGAGAGAGAGAGACATAGAAAACAGAAGAAAAAGGAAGAAAAAAAAAGTGTAACAGACTCAGAAGAGGACAAAGCGAAAGTGACTGTGGCAGGGAAGACAGACAGAGAGAGACAGACAGACAGACAGACAGACCGACTGCAAGACCCACCATTACGTCTCTCTTCCTCCTCCATCCTCTTGATCTCTCTCTCTATCTGCTCCTCTGTAATCTGAAAAACAAAAAAACAAAAAAAAACATGCAAACAAATCAGCTTCCCACACAACACAAACTAGTCCCCTAGCATTAATTAGAGTAATTTCCCTTTTTTATTATCTGCACCAAAACGTTTGCAAAATAAATAAAACTTCCATGCTTAGCAAAAGAAGTTCCTGTTTGAACAAAAAATGATAATTATGACTGCTCTTGTTGTTGGGTCGAATATCAGATCAAAGTGCCAAGTTTAGAGAATACAAAAAATATAACAGTAAATGCAGTTTGCATATAATTAGGCTTCATTTTTTATTTTTTTGTGCCCATCCCAGAGGTGCAATATTGTTTTAAACAAGATGACTAAAAAGAACTGAATTTTTCCTCTTTTTATGCCTAATTTGGTGTCATCTGACAAAGTATTTGCAGAGAAAATGTCAATGTTAAAGTTTACCACGGACACACAGACACACACACACACACACACAACCGAACACCGGGTTAAAACATAGACTCACTTTGTTTACACAAGTGAGTCAAAAAAGAAGAAGAAGTTCCTGTTTTTCGGGGGGGAAAAAAGGGGGAGGGGGCTTCCTCTACAGTTTCAGTTTCTCAAGGAGGTGTGACTGCGTTCGGACAAATCCATATACGCTACACCACATGTGCTAGGCCGATGCTGGACAGCAGTATAAGCCAACTCATTTAGGCCTCGAGTGCATGCTTACATATTTGTGTACCTATCACAGTGGATTTTTTTCCCCACAATTTTGCCAGAGGACAACACTCTCGTTGCCATGGGTTCTTTTTTTTTAGTGCATGCTGCACACACGACCTCAGGTTTATCGCCTCATCCGAAAGACCAGATGCTCAGTTTGATTTTCCAGTAAAACGTGGGGGAAAGGGCAAAAGTGGGCTTCAAACCCACACCCCCACGGACTCTCTGTATTGTCAGTGGAGCGTCTTAACTCTCTCCATACGAACGGCGAAAGAGACGACGTTAACAGCGTTTCACCCCAATTACCACCATCAAAATATTGCAAGCGGAAGCTCTTATACTGACGAGGTGAATGTTGACAAAGAATACCACAATTCTGACGACGGAAGCTAAAGGTTGGGTCATTCAGACACCCACTGGACATCTGAGGGGTCTGTGTAGAGGAGAAGAGAGGACTGGCCGTACTGAGTGAGTTAACCATTCTCCCAAATTCCTCTTTTGCATCATCTCCATTGGCTCCCTGTCTCACACAGAATAAAGGACAAGATCAGCGCTCTATGTTATAAATGTATTCACAAATCCGCCCCTTTCCTATCTCTGTGGCTGCCTTCACCTCTGCAACCCATCTCTCTCTCTCACTACGATCGGCTTCGGATCCACTCTGTTTGCGCATACCCGGATTCAAACACTCCACTGATGGCTGCCGTTCTTTCCCGGTCTCTGGACCTTGCATTTGGAATGAACTTCCTCTTCCGCTTCGTCAGGTCTCCTCACTCAGCTCTTTCAAGTCTGGCCTAAAAACACACCTCTTCCCAACAAGATAGCCTCCCTCCCCTGCCTTTTCCTTGTCTTCAGTTTTCTCAAGTTTAGAGTGAGGCATGCGCGTGAATGACTGGTGTGACAGCGCTTTGATTTTGTCTCTGCACAAGATTCAGCGCTATACAAATACTTATTGTCATTATCATAATCATCATTATTAGTATTGTTATTATTATTATTCTCATTACTATTATTATCATCATCATCATTATCATCATTAACACCATGATTTCCACTCACCGTGGGGCGGGTTTCGGGGTTGTTCAGCTTCTGCACGGCGTCCACAAACTTCTGGCCCTTGTAGAGGCGCACGAAGGGGCAGCGGGGGAACCAGCGGCTGTGCTCCACCCAGGGCTTGTCCGAGCTCTCCCACGTCTTCAGCCCCCCCTTGCAGTGGAAGCAGCGCACCAGGTCAGCGTGACCTGCCATGGGTGGGGGTGGGATGGAATACGGGAAAGAAAGAAAAAAATAAAGAAAGAAAGAAAAGTGAGCAGGTCAGTTCTGTCAGGTCAGATAATGCCTCTGACATTGACCATTCCATCTTTTTTTCTTTCTTTCTTTCTTTCTTTTTCTTTCTTTTTTTTTTTTTTTTTTTTTTTTTTTGCTGAAGGATTCACACACACACACACACACACACACAAAAAGAAGAAACTTTGAACAGACATATAATTGTATATAATACGCAAAATAATAATAATAATAACAATAATAATGGATACTTATATAGCACACTATCCAGAAATCTGCTCTAGGTGCTTTACAAAAACGCTTTACAAAATATAAATATAATACATATATATTTACAAACAGACAAACAAAAGCAAAAAAAAAAAATAATAATAAAAATAAAAATGACAGCAGCAGGCAACTCACACATTCTAAGTGCAAAAAAAGAAGACAAAAAAAAAGAAAAAAAGATTCATTTTTTAATAGGGTACTATGTAGAACTGAAAGAGCCCCTGACATCCCCAAAGGCGGGAGGGGAGGGGAGAGGATGGGGTTGCTGGCTGGGGGGCATGGGGGGACAGGGCATGGGGTGGGGTGGGTGGTAAAAGGGCGCAATAGCCTAATGGTTAAAGCGTTGGATGGTTCCTTGTGGGTAAAGGCTGGAGATTTTTCCGATATCCCAGGTCAACATATGTGCAGACCTGCTGGTGCCTGAATATGCACGTTAAAGATCCTGTAATCCATGTCAGCGTTCAGTGGGTTATGGAAACAAGAACATTACCCGGCGTGCACACGGCACCCCTGAGGGCGGAGTGTGTCTGCCTACATGGCGGGGTAGATAAACATGTCTGCCTGAGTGTGTATGTGTACGTGCCTGAAATCTGATTGAAATGACACAGGAAACGAATAATGAGCGCTCGGTGGCAGCCGTCAGTCGGCTCTACCCAGGTAGGCAGCCCTGTTGTGCAAATGTCCCCCGTGTTTGTAAAGCGCTTTTAAGAGCTTGGTCTCTGACCAAGGATAGGCGCTATGTAAGTATCCATATCAATCAATCAATCAATGAAAACATGGGAGGTGACAGAGCCCTCCTCACCTGTATAGTAGAAGCCTGCCTCCGCCATTTCTGCTGGGGGATGAGTCGACCTGTGGGGCCAGTTTTCGAAGGTGTTGATGCGTATGGCCTTGACCACCATGTCAGGCCGCTTGGGCATCTGGGTGAAGATGCCCAGGTCGTCGTAGGTCACCAGCTGTCAACATACACAATAAATATCTTCTTTCTTTCTTTCTTTCTCGGGAGGAAGCTGGCAGAATGGTTAAGATGCTCAGCTGCCAAGGCGGAAGAGAGAGTCCGTCAAGGTGAGGGTGAGGGTGAAGAGTTCGAATCCCCTCTCTCACCCTTTCTCCCAAGTTTGACTGGAAAAATCAAACTGAGCATCTAGTCTTTTTTGGATGAGATGATGAACCGAGGTCCCGTCTGCAGCACGCACTTGGCGCACTGAAAAAGAACCCATGGCAACAAAGTGCTGTCCTCTGGCAACATTATGTAAAAAGAAATCCACTCTAATACGTACACAAATATATAAGCATGCACTCAAGGCCTGACAAAGTGTGCTGGGTTAAGCTGCTGTCAGGCATCTATCTGCCTAGCAGATGTGCTGTAGCATATATGGATTTGTCCGACTGCTGTGACTCCTCCTTGAGAAAGTGATGGCGAAAGTGAAACTCTTTTCCTTTTTATTTTTTTTTTTTTTCACCTTTTTTTTTTTTTTTCTTTCTTTCTTCCTTTCTGGTGTTTATCCTTTTTTGGGTTTTTTTTTTTTTGTTTCCTGCCCTTTCCCCAGGCAGTATGTATGTTCAAATTATGTATTAGCAAGTGAATGAATGTACACACACACACACACACACACACACACACACACACACACACACACAAACACACGCACGCACACACTCTCACATACTCCCAAACTCATACAGACAGATACACACTCATACCAACCCCCCCCCACACACACACACACATACACCCTCTACAAACAGCGCCCCCCCCCCCACCCCCCAACCCACCCCCACACCCCCACCAACCACAAACACACACACACACAAACACACACACACTCTCACATACTCCCAAACTCATACAAACACACACACATACCAACCCCCCCCCCCCCACACACACACCCCTACACACACCTACATACACCCTCTACAAACAGCGCCCCCCCACCCCCCACCCCCTCACATACGCACCAACCACAAACACACACACACACACACACACACACACACACACAACCAAAAAGAAACCAACCTGTCTGTTCTCAGCACGACCCTCGACATCACGACCACCGCCGCCACTCTCCCCACCAGTGTCAGCGCCCCCCCACT
The DNA here is from genome assembly GCF_041734735.1 of Babylonia areolata. Classification (NCBI taxonomy): domain Eukaryota; kingdom Metazoa; phylum Mollusca; class Gastropoda; order Neogastropoda; family Buccinidae; genus Babylonia; species Babylonia areolata. Next base: position 40,236,681 of record NC_134881.1, on the reverse strand, counting down.
CGTTGCTGCCGCCACTCTCTCCACCACCTTCCCTTGGTGCCTGTCCCGCAGGGGGAGACGACTGCTGCTCAGGGGGAGGTGAGTGGGCAGGCTCCGGACGTGCCGTCCCACCAGACACGGAATTGGTCACGACGCTGGCCTCCGAAGACACAGCAGCAGCGGCGGCAGCGTTTCCAGAGCGGCCAGTTTGTGCCGGAGCCTGGGCGGCTGCAGCTGTCTGCTGCTGCTGCTGGGCGGCAGGTCCTGTGGAGCCACTGTTGTTGCCTGCTGGATGTAAGTACGGTAAATGAAATGGGTTTAATGAGGGAGCGCCTCTTTTTTGTTACGCCACCCAGCCCCACCCACCACCACCCATTACAGTTAGTTGTTAGTGTCTGCATACCATATGTGTGTGTGTGTGTGTGTGTGTGTGTGTGTGTGTGTGTGTGTACACATACAAAGGTGTATACATCTTCAGACAGGCGCTACAGCCGAGTGGTTAAAGCATCGGACTTTCAATCTGAGGGTCCCGGGTTTAAATCTTGGTAATGGCGCCTGGCGGGTAAAGGGTGGAGATTTTTCCAATCTCCCAGGTCAGCGTATGTTTAGACCTGCTAGTGCCTCAACCCCCTTCATGTGTATATGCATGCAAAAGATCAAATACACATGTTAAAGATCCTGTAATCCGTGCCAGCGTTCCGTGGGTTATGGAAGCAAGAACATACCCAGCATACAACCCCCACCCCTTCGAAAACGGAGTGTGGCTGCCAACATGGAGCAGTAAAAACGGTCATACACGTAAAAGCCCACTCGTGTACATTATGAGTGAACATGGGAGTTGCAACCCACAAACAAAGAAGAAGAAGAAGAAGTATACATGTTTATCATTTAGTATTGTGTGTGTGCAACTCCCTTCAATCAAGGAGGGTGCCGAAGCTTAAAACTGAATAAAACTTTCGCCTCGTTTCACCACCTGCTTGTGAAGAGGAACTGGCGTCAGCCACGGCAGCAGATCTTCTACTGTCCTGAGAGGAGGAGGAGGAGGCAGCAGCTGTGATGCTCCCCTGCTGAGAGGAAGGTGTGGACAAAGACGACGACGATGACGACGATGATGATGATGATGGTGCTGTAGATGAAGGAACTGCTGGAGCTGACCTCGCTGACTCCTCAGACCTTGAAGAAGGAGGAAGCGTGCTGTTGCTGTTTGCTGCCAGGCCCTTGATAATAATAATAATAATAATAATAATAATAATAATAACAATAAAAAATAAAATCAGTAATGATGGATACTTTTTTTCTTCTTTTTTTTTCAGCAGTCTAGCCAGAAAACCACTTTACAAAACGTGATTTTACCATACCACAATGCATCAATGTTACACATTTGCGCAAAATGTACCTAGCAAACTATACACGCACATAAACACAACGCATACATATATAAACATGCATTCCTACATACATATAAATACATATCTGCCCCAATTACTACACAACCACACACACTCACACCACACACACACAAACAAACATACACACACTTTCATACATGATATAAGCAAAGGTGTACACATACATAATGTATACACACACAGTCAAGCGTACCACATTTACAAGAGCATGGACATGACACACCAAACCTTATTGCTGAGAAAAGAAGAGGTGAGAGTTGGGGTTTTTGACTCACTTGTGTAAACAAAGTGAGTCTATGTTTTAACCCGGTGTTCGGTTGTCTGTGTGTGTGTGTGTGTGTGTGTGTGTGTGTGTGTGTCCGTGGTAAACTTTAACATTGACATTTTCTCTGCAAATACTTTGTCAGATGACACCAAATTAGGCATAAAAATAGGAAAAATTCAGTTCTTTCCAGTCATCTTTTTTAAAACAATATTGCACCTCTGGGATGGGCACAAAAAAATAATAAACGAAGCCTTATTATATGCAAACTGCATTTACTGTTATATTTATATTTTTTGTATTCTCTAAACTTGGCACTTTGATCTGATATTCTGATCCAACAACAAGAGCAGTCATTATTATCATTTTTTGTTCAAACAGGAACTTCTTTTGCTGGGCATGGAAGTTTTTATTTTGCAAACGTTTCAGTGCAGATTGTATAAAAGGGAAATTACTCTGTAATTAATGCTAGGGGAGTTAATTCGCTTTAAACTGATCTTTCTCATCTTAAACATTACATTTTGAAATTATGCTCAAAACATAAAAAGCTTTGGATTTTTTTTTTTTTTTAAGTGTATCACAAGTGAGTCTTGAAGGCCTTGCCTCTCTTGTTTTTTTGTTGTTTTTTTTCAGCCAGATTTGAAATAGGAAAAAGGGAGTCCCAAGTGTCAAGAGAGTCATATGCTCCATATCTCTGGGGGCTTGCAAAAGAGAGACATGATCTCTGTCCCGTGGACCTTAGCCCTCACCTTGAGGGTAGGCAGATTTTGCTGGAAAGTGGCAGTGGCAGTAGCAGTGGCAGCGGCAGGCAGGGAGAAGGAGGGGCCTGCAGCAGTGGGAGTCCCTTCAGCATCAGCTGCCAGGTCTGTGAGCTGCCCTGGGAGACGTGAGGCTGCTGGCGCCGGGCTGAGGGCCGCCGCTGTCAGCGGCATTATGAAACATTATTTTGTATGTATGTATGTGTATATATATATATATAGATAGATATACCAATATGTGCATAGAGAAAAAGAGGGGGGGGGGGAGGGGGAAGAGAGAGAGAAGGAGAGAGACAGACAGACAGAGAGAGAGATTTACAACATGTACATACTTACACACACAAACATATGCACACACACAGCCACTTAACCTTGCAAAAAGTTAAATACACTTTAATCTGTAAGTGTGTGAATGTGAGTGTATGTGTCTGTGTGTGTGAATGTGAGTGTGAGTGTGTGCATCTGTGTCTGTGTATGTATGCATACATGTGTTTGTGTGTGTGTGTGTGTGTGTGTCAACGTGAGTGCACATAAACATATATATATAAATCATGCCTTTTTTGTGGGTTGAAGTGTGCCTGTGTATGTGCAAGCTGTTTTAGAAAACATCGCTGTGTACAGCTTATAAAATAACATTTCACACATGTGCACACAAATGTACACTCTCACAATATCTCTAACTTACAGTAACTTACACATACACTTACACTCACACCAAAATCCACAGACAACCACCCACACACACTACCTTCACCTAACAACCATCACCAAGGACAACAGGGCACACAACATTGCCACACATATTCACACTTTGACTATGTCTCTAGCACACACGCACATACACACACACACATGCGCACGCATGCACGCACAAACACACACACACACACACTGTGACACACACACCCTTCACCCTACAACACCCACCACCACCATGGACAACAGGAGACACACACACACATAAACACACATGTGCGCGCGCGCGCACACACACACACACACACACACACATTCTATGACACACACACCCACCACCACCATGGACAACACACACACACACACACACACACACACACACGTCGCTCCTTCCCTCCCTCCCTCACTCACTCACTCCCTCCCTCACATCTTATGTTTTGTTGTCCAAAGTTATGTGACCTAAGGTATGATTTCATACCCCAGAAATATCACTCTCTGCCTTCTATGTGTAAACTAATTTTGATTATGACGCCACATCGAGAAGAAGAAGTCTGACAGTTTGCAACTTAATTAAAAATACAAAGCCTTTGAAAGCCGGCCACTTAGTTGTACTTGATTATCAATTTATGCATTGCTTTGCTCTGTTGTATCTCATATTGTATGTCTTGTAATGTTTTCGAAATAAGTTTACACACCGCCCCTTCATAAGTGTCTAAGGCCTTTTCTGGAATAAAACCATCCAAATCCAAATCCCTCACTAACCAGACTCTGGCCCTGACGACATGTCCCGCAGGAACAAGCTGGCACTCTGCTCCGTGATCTGGGAGACGGACACGTTGCCCGCCGCGCTCAAACTCTGCGCCTGCCTCGAAGACGACACAAAGCGGCAGCTGCCTGATGCCTCCCGGTGCACCTCCTTGGCGTCCCTGCGGGCGAAGCGGGCCATGTCCACCGTCACCCCGCAGAATGCGCACTCCACCACCACCACCACCCTCGTCGCTGCTTCTGCCTGGCCTTGGCCTTGACCTTCCTGACTGGGCAGGAAGAACCCTGCGGATACAGTGAGTTTCAGTTTTGAGGTTCAGGTTTTTTCAAGCAGGGGGGGAGGTGTCCAAAGTGTTTGCGGACCCGATCCATGTTATGTATAATTATATGCTTCAGCACAATCTACCTTCTTCTTCTTCTTCTGCGTTCGTGGGCTGCAACTCCCACGTTCACTCGTATGCACACGAGTGGGCTTTTACGTGTATGACCATTTTTACCCCGCCATGTAGGCAGTCATACTCCGCTTTCGGGGGTGTGCATGTTGGCTATATTCTTGTTTCCATAACCCACCGAACGCTGACATGGATTACAGGATCTTTTACGTGCGCATTTGATCTTCTGCTTGCGTATACACACGAAGGGGGCTCAGGCACTAGCAGGTCTGCACATATGTTGACCTGGGAGATCGCAAAAATCTCCACCCTTTACCCACCAGGCGCCGTCACCGTGATTCGAACCCGGAACCCTCAGATTGACAGTCCAACACTTTAACCACTCGGCTATTATGCCCATCGTTCAGGTTTTTTCAAGCGGGGAGGGAGGTGTCAAAAGTGTTTGCGGACCCGATCCGTGTTATATATAATTATATGCTTCAGCACAATCTACCTGATTCAGTTTTCAAGGGGTAGGTTGTCAAAGTGCTTGCGGTCTGATCCGAATGTATGCTGCTACACCATGTCTACCAGATCTAGTTTTCAAGAAGGTGTCAAAGTGTTGTGGACCTATCCACAATAATTATATATGCTACACCATATCTACCAGATTCAGTTTTCAAGAAGGTGCCAAAATGTTTGCGGACCAATCCAAATATATCTGCTACACTGTATCTACCAGATTCAGTTTTCAAGGTGTCAAAATGTCGCAGGCCTATCCACATTATATACTCCACATCGTTATCAACAGAATTCAGTTTCCAGGGAAGCGTCAAAGCGCTGTGGACTGATCCATTCATTATATAATACGCTACACAGGCCACATCTGCTTGGAGAGAGAGAGAGAGAAAACAACAACAACAACAACAACAACAAAACAGATGTCTGATCTTCATGTAAACCAAACTGCACTGACCAGGAGTCCTTGAGAGCCTGCATGCTACAAGTCTGTTTAAAATATGAGCATAGTTTCAGTTTCAGTAGCTCAAGGAGGCGTCACAGCGTTCGGACAAAACCATATACGCTACACCACATCTGCCAAGCAGATGCCTGACCAGCAGCGTAACCCAACGTGCTTAGTCAGGCCTTGAGAAAAAAAAAAAAGGTGAATAAATAATAGATAAATACATAAATAAATAAATAAATAAATAATACTTATAATATAGAAAAATGTAGTAGTAATAATAATAATAATAAAATAATAATAATAAAAATAAATAAATAAATAAGACAACAATGATGATAAATAAACAAATAAATGTAAAACATGAAGACACACATTCACACATACACCCACACATGCATAACAGATATGCACCAAACATGCAGTTTCCCAGATATGAAGACACAGTCGAATACATATAAACGTACATGAGCTCCAACACACACACACACACACACACACACACACACACACATTTGAGCATAAAAGAATGGTAATAAAGAAATAATAATGATGATGATGATGATGATGATAACAATACTAATCATCATAAGTTCTTTAAAAAAAATTTTTAAAAATAAAAGAGAGAGAGAGAGAGAGAGAATAAAGAATAAAAAATAAAAAAGAATTCTAAAATAATTGAAAAAATATGTGATTTATAATAATGTTAATAACAATAATAATAATAATAATAATAACGACAACAACAACAACAACACTAATCATCATTAGTTGTTGTTGTTTTTTTCTTTAACAGAATAAAGAATTTTTTTTTTTTAAAGAATTCTAAGAATATTGAACAAATATGTGATTTTCAGTAAAAAAAAAAAAAATTTTAATTCAAAACAAATGTACAAACTGATTGACACCAGTGTACAAATGCACACACACACACAAAAAATAAAATAAAATAACCACACACACACACACACACATCCACCCGACACACATGCGCACACACACACACCACACACACACATACACAAACAGAAAACACACACAACAACAACAACACACACACACACACACACATACACACACACACACACACACACACCCCTACCACCCCTCCTACACACACACACACACACACACACACACACACACACACACCTGCAGCAGCGACAGGCAGGATGAAAACCCCTCCCGGAGGGATGAAACCGGTGAACGTGGCCAGCCGGTTCCACTCATTCTCCATGCCGCTGTGGATGGGGTCCAACACAGCCAGGCCCTGCTTCCTCCCCTGCTGGGGGGACCTCAGCATGGCCACAATAGCGTCACGGCTTCCTGGAGGGAGACGTGACACTGACAACATCCAGGACAGGTCGCTGTCCCCGTGTTTCCTGTACGCTTCTTCAGTTTCCTTACCTTTGCCTTCTGGGTTTTTCAGGGGGCTGGCGGAAGACGGCATGTTCCTGAAGACGTCTTCAATTTCCTCACCCTTATCTTCTTTCTTCTTTAGGAGGCTGGGAGGCAGCCCCGATGGCACCGCCTGCTCTGGGTCTGAGCCGTACCTCTGCAGTTCTTTGCATGCTTCCAGAGGGCTGCTGCTGCTCTTCACCAGCTCTTCTTTCACAGTGGCCCGGGAGATCTGACCCAGGTCTCCTCCTCCTCCTCTCCGTGCTTGCTTGTGGTCCACGACGAGTTTGCCTTTGCCCCATGGTGCGGACCTGTCCTTTGACAGCGAGCAGTTTGCTACGGAGCTTCTGAGCTCCCTTGAATGCCTGGGACGGTAAGTTACAGAGTTGCTATGTTCTGTTGTACCTCTTGTTTCAACGTCACCAGGGACCGGGTCTTCTGGTGTTGACACTGAAGGGCTTGTTACAACATCACCAGGGACCAAGTCTTCTGGTGTTGACACTGAAGGGCTTGTTACAACATCACCAGGGACCAAGTCTTCTGGTGTTGACACTGAAGGGCTTGTTACAACATCACCAGGGACCAAGTCTTCTGGTGTTGACACTGAAGGGCTTGTTACAACATCACCAGGGACCAAGTCTCCAGGTGTTGACACTGAAGGGCTTGTTACAACATCACCAGGGACCAAGTCTTCTGGTGTTGACGCTGAAGGGCTTGTTACAACATCACCAGGGACCAAGTCTTCTAGTGTTGACAATGAAGGGCTTGTTACAACATCACCAGGGACAAAGTCGCCAGGTGTTGACACTGAAGGGCTTGTTACAACATCACCAGGGACCAAGTCTCCAGGTGTTGACACTGAAGGGCTTGTTACAACATCACCAGGGACAAAGTCTTCTGGTGTTGACACTGAAGGGCTTGTTACAACATCACCAGGGACCAAGTCTCCAGGTGTTGACACTGAAGGGCTTGTTACAACATCACCAGGGACAAAGTCTTCTGGTGTTGACACTGAAGGGCTGGTTACAACATCACCAGGGACCAAGTCTTCTGGTGTTGACAATGAAGGGCTTGTTACAACATCACCAGGGACCAAGTCTTCTAGTGTTGACAATGAAGGGCTTGTTACAACATCACCAGGGACAAAGTCGCCAGGTGTTGACACTGAAGGGCTTGTTACAACATCACCAGGGACCAAGTCTCCAGGTGTTGACACTGAAGGGCTTGTTACAACATCACCAGGGACAAAGTCTTCTGGTGTTGACACTGAAGGGCTTGTTACAACATCACCAGGGACCAAGTCTCCAGGTGTTGACACTGAAGGGCTTGTTACAACATCACCAGGGACAAAGTCTTCTGGTGTTGACACTGAAGGGCTTGTTACAACATCACTAGGTACCAAGTCTCCATGTACTGAGACTGTAGGGTTGGTTACAACATTACCAGGGACCAAGTCTCCAGGTGTTGACACTGAAGGGACTATAGTGCTTGATTCAACATCACTAGGTACCACGTCTCCATGTATTGAGACTGTAGGGTTGGTTACAACATCACCAGGGGCCAAGTCTCCAGGTGTTGACGCTATGGTGCTGAATTCAACATTACAAAGGGCAAGGTGAGTCTCATCCGTTCTGTAAACCTTAACATCACGCTGGGGATGTGAACTGCTTCCAGGGCCTGGGCGCTCGTAAGAGTCATGCATTAACAGTGAGCTATGGAGGCCTGCTTCATGTTTGAGGAGATGAGTGGGTGGGTAGGGGATGCTTCTTTCTTCTTGTGACAGACCCAAGCTTCTAACCTGAAATGGATGGAGCAAATCAAGAACATACAAATATATTCCTCTGTTTTTCTCCAGAGTTTCTATCGGTTTGGTTCCCAGTCTCCTGGCTGATTTGACATCAGAAAAACAGTGTTCTTCACACTCTGCAGATTCTGTTTCTGGAAATTCAGATATCTCAACGGCACTGAAACTTTCATGTGTGAGACAATCACTGAGCAAACGAGACAAACAGATACTGGACATTCTGATAAGCTGCTCCAAGGTCACTTTACTCTGAAGCGGCATCGGAAAGGCAAACAGCTGAAACACACATATCCTGGATTTGTTGCTTTCACTGTAAATCAGTATTTCAAGGCCAGTACTCTCTCTTGCCTTCCGGTCTTCTTCATATGACACAAATCGCTGAGTCCCACATGAATAAAGAAATGCAAGCCGAATCTGAATAAAGTAATCAGACAGTAGACAATGGGTTTCAGCCAGATTAAAAATATCAGCAAAATCAGTTTCGGTAATTTCAGTCTTCTTCCTCTTCTTCTTCTTCTTCTTCTTCTTCTGCATTCGTGGGCTGCAACTCCCACGTTCACTCAATATGTTCACAAGTGGGCTTTTACATGTATGACCGTTTTTACCCAACAATGTAGACAGCGATACTCTGCTTTTGTGGGTGGTAATTTCACTCAAATCTGCATCAGTCTCACCTTGGGACCGATCTGATCCAGAGCCACACTGTGATGCAGCATCCCCATCACAATTGTCTGTCCTGTCCGGTTCAGTTCTCCCGGGACCAGACATTATGTCTGAGGCAATGTCCCTGCAGCCACTTTTTCTTCCTGGTTCCACAATCAGGACATCACGTGTGCTGTCTGTAAGCTGTCCCACTTCATTCCATACACCAACTATCTGAAGTCCTTTGAGTAGAATTCCTCTTTTCATCACAAAAGATTTCTCTGTGTTAAATTTGGGCTGCTCATCCCCGGGAGGGTGCGTCACTTCACGGACAACACCGCCCATTGCTTATTCAGTGTAACTACTGTAAGCTGTCCAGCTTTATTCAATATACCTACAGTAACCTGTCCAATCAGATTCAGTCATCAACCAGTCAGCTGTCCAACGGTATGTAAGCTGTCCTGTCTGTTTCAACTCTCTCACAATCCACTGTTTTCAATATCCATACTGTAAGCTGTCCTGTCCTGATTCAGTAGGGCCACTGGCAGTTACTCTTCTGATTCGGTGTTGCGGACAGTCCGTTCTAATATTGTCTGATTCTTTCAACTCCTGATTTCAGCAGCACTGTCTCGTCCGGCATTGCAGCAGTCAGCTGTCTAGCCTAACTCGATGTGTAGACAGCCAGCTAGTCCTCCTGGCTGACTGTGCTCCAACAGTGAGCCGTCCTTTTCTTTCCTTTGCTGTTTCTGGCACCGACCAATCTGGCAGTCTCTGTCGTCAGTCAGCCGTGATGATTTGTCTGAAGTTTCCTGATCTTGCAAACAACCTAGTCATACACATACACACACACACACACACAGACACACAAACACTGACTCCGTTAACAGGATCTAGTGGTAAATCTGAGCAATTTTGCTGTAGACTGAGCAGAGGGTCCTGGGTGTGTCGCTGAAGATACTGACAGACTGAAATTCGTCCACAGATGACCAGGATTGGAAGGCTCTGGCAATCAAGTTATCCACCTGCAAACAGACAAGGTGCATTGTTTATCGAAACAACTACCATGTATGCTTCCGGATAAAAAAAACTACTGGCATAATCATGAGAAATATTTGGTTCACAAAGCTTCATCCTAGAAGAGCTGTGCACAGTAACATAATCAATCTAACAAAACAAATGTTACTGCCAAGTCAGATTTCAGTGTTCAACCCTGTATCAGTGGATGTTCACAACAACAGTAAATACATTCATCATTAAAAAAAAACTAAACAAAGTTCCACTGTCCTGTTAGCTAACTGGCACAGCCAATGTACAACAATGTAAAGGCCAGTCCACTGTCCTGTTTGCTGACTGGCACAGCCAATGTACAACAATGTAAAGGCCAGTCGTTGAAGGGGCCTGGTGGCAGTCTCCACTCTTGGGGGGGGGGGGGGGGGGGGCGGGGGTCGGGGAGGGGAGCGGGGGGAGGGTGCTCACTCAGTCTGGCTCCAAGACTAAACAATTACTGTCATCGGTAGGGGTCTTAGCAGGTTGTGTTCTAAGTAAACTAAAACACGGCAGCCACTACTGAACATCACCAAAAGTGACTCAGCAGCAGTGCAGTGTCTTCTCAGGTGTGTGGCTTCCTGGCGACCTAACGCTGATGGTTTCCTGCGGACACTGGGACTTCGAAAGATGAAACCCTGGTGTGTGTCTGTGTATGGGGCATTCAGAATGAGTGGCATGGGAGTTATGCCACTGAAATAGTGCAGATGGTGGGGCAGCCAAAAAAAAAAAAAAAGGCCAGTTTCAGTCTCCAGCTACCAGAGATCTGACATGCCTTTGCTCCAGCACAGATATACATTAACTCTCTCCATACGAACGGCAAAAGAGACGACGTTAACAGCGTTTCACCCCAATTACCATCATCAAAATATTGCAAGCGAAGGCTCTTATACTGAAGACGTGAATGTTGACAAAGAATACCATAATTCTGATGGCGGAAGCTAAAGGTTGGGTCATTCAGACACCCACTGGACATCCGAGGGGTCTGTGTAGAGGAGAAGAGAGGACTGGCCGTACTGAGTGAGTTAAAGAGACCTGAGCTAGGACTTGCATGCGTGATCTTAGTAGCCTGTAGTCTGCTTAGTGTTACAAACTTTGTCAGATCAATGGAATTAGCATAGGCTTAGGCAAATCAGAATATTTTCCACTGATGGGCATTACCATTTGATTGAAAGAAAGTCAATGCCTGACTCGAAAGTAGCATACATATACGAATAATACTGACTGCCATCATTGCTAAACAGCTGTACACAAACCCATTCCAATTACAATTATACTCACACCATTCACAGTGCAGACTGAGCGCAGGTTCCTGAATTCTCTCTCTCTCTCTCTCTCTCTCTCTCTCTCTCTCTCTCTCTCATGAGACCCTGGCTGAAACTGTCTCAAAGGAACTCAAGGGTAGCCTTCAGCCACCATGTCCACTTCTGAAAACCACCAATGTCATCATAATGGGGATTCCAGAACTTACAGAGCTAGGAAATGATAAAACCCAATTCACCTGGAAGTCCTATTCATGACCTCTCCAAAAACTGTGACTTGCAAAACTATCCCCATGCCCCCTCCCCCACACACCCCCTCCTCCCCCACGCAGGATATAAAAAATTGTAATTCCAATACAATTTTATACAATGGAGAACAAAACAACTGATTTACTGATGGCAAGGAGGATGAAGGGGGGTGGGGGGGAAGGCGACAACAACAACAACAACAGCAGCAACATAATTTTCAAAATACTCCAATACTAAGGACCTAAGTAAAAATCCAGCAAAGCTCCTCTCTCTCTCCACTCAGTATTCAGGCCGTTTCCCATGACAAACAGACATGGTGAATGTTGGTCAAGATGGAGAAAGGTGGCAAAACGGTCAAGATGCTTATCTACAAATGCAGAGTCCATGACAGTCTGGGTTTGAATCTTGGTCTCGCCCTTTCTCCCAAGTTTGACTGGAAAACCAAAACTGAGCATCTAGCCATTCGGATGAGACAATAAAACTGAAGTCCCATGTGCAGCAATGCACTTGGCACACTGAAAAAAGAACCCATGGCAACAAAAGGGTTGTCCTGTGGCAAAATTCTGTAGAAGAAAGAAAACGCACTCTCATAGCTACACAAATATATATATAATATGCACATACTCAAGGCCTGACTAGCGTGTTGCTGCTGGTCCAGTATCTGCCCACTAGATGTGATATAGTGGATATATTTGTCTAAAAGAAAACACACTGATGCCTCCTTGAGAAACTGAAACTGAAATGGTGAAGCGTTCAGCAATGCAGCACCCCCATGACAAACGCCAGACAGCAGGAACAGTGACCCGTGACCAAAACATGACCCGATCAGCTGCCAAGCGGGCTGCTGTGTGAGCGCCTCATCATTCATGGGGGCACACTACTGCATATGACAAATAAAAAACTGAAACAAAAAAAAAAAAATTTTAAAAAGAAAGAAAAAAGTCTCATTCTGTTTAACAGCTCAGGACACATCACATGCCCCAGCTCACAAATTCATCCTTGTCACTTCCTTCTGATCCGAATGACTGACTGCATGCATGATTTTTGCAAATGATTTGTGTTCCTTTTAAACTGTCCACAAATAATCTGTGGGATCTCTTCCTGTTGGCCTGGCCTTCTTCACTCTGATTTCAAGCCTTGGAAATGTCAGTCAGTTGTGGCAGGCACTGTGGACTCGTTTAGAGCACACATCTGACGGGCGCAATAGCCGACTGGTTAAAGCGTTGGACTTTCAATCTGAAGGTCACGGGTTTGAAACGGCGCCTGGGTGGAGATTTTTCCAATCTTCCAGGTCAACATGTGTGCAGACCAGCATGTGTCTGAACCTGTTTTGAGTGTTTTTGCAAGCAGAAGATCAAATACGCACATTAAAGATCCCGTAATCCATGTCAGCATTCGGTGGGTTATGGAAACAAGAACATACCCAGCATGCACACCCTGAAAACAGAGTATAGCTGCCTACATAGCAGGGTAAAAACGGTCATGGACATGAAAGCCCACTCGTGTACACATATGAGTGAACGTGGGAGCTGCAGCCCATGAACAAAGAAGAAGAAGAAGACAGCACACATTTTATGTGAGCATGCATCAGCAACAAACATTGTTTTGGAAAAAAAACAAACCATTTCCCCTCCTCTGGGCTTTGTTCTAATTTCAACCCCTAGAAATGTCAGCTAGTGATGGCTGACGCTGCTGTGTCATTCAGAGCACATAATTATGTGAGTATGTTTCAGCAGCAAACATTGTTTGGAAAACAAAACACCTTCCCTCCTGCAGGCCTTGTTTGTTCTAGTTCCAAGCTTTGGTTGCATGTGTCCGTTGTGGCAGACATCGTGAAATCATTCAGAGCATATATTGATGTATTATATGTGAGAGTTTCAGTTTCAGTAGCTCAAGGAGGCGTCACCGCATTCGAACAAAACCATATACGCTACACCACATCTGCCAAGCAAATGCCTGACCAGCAGCGTAACCCAACGCGCTTAGTCAGGCCTTGAAAAAAAAAGGGGGGAATAAATAAGATAAGCTTACATAAATAAATAAATAATAATTATAATATAGAAAAAGGTAGTAGTAATAATTTTTTTTTTAAATAAAAAATAATTTTAAAAAATTTAAAAAAATTAAAATTTAAAAAAAATTCTGAAAAAATAAATTTTAAAAAAAAGAAAAAAGACAACAATGATGATAAATAAGCAAATAAATGTAAAACATGAAGACACACATTCACACATACACCCACACATGCATAACAGATATGCACCAAACATGCAGTTTCACAGATATGAAAGCACAGTCAAATACATATAAACGTACATGAGCTCCAACACACACACACACACACACCACACACATTACCCTGCACCTCCTCTACCCCCCTCCTCCACACACTCATTTCTAGTCTACGTATCGCAGCTTCCACGGCACACACACACACACACACACACACACACATATGTGAGAAAGTCATGGCTATGTACATTATTGGGAAAACAAAATGCTTTACCCTCTGCCGGCCAAGTTTGTTCAATCTAATTCCAAGCCTTACAAGTGTTAGTTTGAAAGAGGCAAGCATCACTGACTGATTCTCGACGCATGTCATGAGGATGCATGCAACAAAAAGTTGTTTCTAAACATAAAATAAAAAATCTAATCTTAAAAAAGCTTACTAAACAAAGCTTCAGCTGCTACTAACCCTTGTTAACAAATACAGGTGTGATCACTTAACTGTTTAAATTAAATCAGTTCTTTTGTTCTCCATTCGTGTAGCAGTTCACAGTGGACTTACGTACAGCACACTCCCCCCACCCCCCCCTCCCGCCCCCCATCTCCCCCGAGCAAAAGAAACAAGAGGCAAGGCCTTCAAGACTCACTTGTGATACACTTAAAAACAAAAAAATCCAAGCTTTTTATGTATTGAGTATAATTTCAAAATGTAATGTTTAAGATGAGAAAGATCAGTTTAAAGTGAATTAAGTCCCCTAGCATTAATTACAGAGTAATTTCCCTTTTTTTACTATCTGCACCAAAATGTTTGCAAAATAATAAAAAAAATTCCATGCTTAGCAAAAGAGGTTCCTGTTTGAACAAAAAATGATAATAATGACTGCTCTTGTTGTTGGGTCAGAATATCAGATCAAAGTACCAAGTTTAGAGAATACAAAAAATATAAATATAACAGTAAATGCAGTTTGCATATAATTAGGCTTCATTTTTTTTATTTTTTTGTGCCCATCCCAGAGGTGCAATATTGTTTTAAACAAGATGACTGGAAAGAACTGAATTTTTTCCTATTTTTATGCCTAATTTGGTGTCAACTGACAAAGTATTTGCAGAGAAAATGTCAATGTTAAAGTTTACCACGGACACACAGACACACGGACACACACACACACACACACACACACACAGACAACCGAACACCGGGTTAAAACATAGACTCACTTTGTTTACACAAGTGAGTCAAAAAGGAAAAAGAAAAAAAAAAAAAAAGAAGGAAAATACAAGCAAGTCCATAACATGATCACAGATAAGCAGATGCACCCCCTCTGCTCTTCTGGTGGCAATGCGTCTATATAAAACAAAGCGACGCAGCTCTATACGGATGTCTAACGTTTCTGAGGTGGAGGGATGGAGGAGGGAGCCACAGCTGTTTCTAAGCTTCAACAGTTTCAGTTTCAGTAGCTCAAGGAGGCGTCACTGTGTTCGGACAAATCCATATACACTACACCACATTTGCCAAGCAGATGCGGCAAACAAACAAACAAAAAAGCGAAGTTTATTGGGGTGCGGGGGAGGCCAGGTGCGGGCGTGGGGTGTGTGTGTGTGTGCAGGGTGGGGGAGGGGGGGGGGGGGGCTTTTTTTTTCTTTCTTTTTTTTTTTATTGTAAAACAGTAGATGGGAGAGAAAGGGATGGGTTTTTTTTCTGAACTAAGCTCCTGAAAAAAAGAGGAAAAAAAAAGAAGAAGAAAAGAAAAGAAAAACAAGAGTATTGTATTTTCTGTTACCATTTTTCTTCCTTTAAAAATTTTTTTTTTTTTTAATTTAACAATACTGCATGTGTTGGGAAAGGAAGAAACATTGTTCTTCTTTTATCCACCCCTTCCCCCCCCCCCCCCCCCCCCCCCCCCCCCCCCCCCCCCCCCCCCCTTTTTTATTTTTTATTTTATTTTTGCAAATTAACACAACTTTTTAATGACCTGGACAACAGAATAAAATAGACTAATCTTTTTCTCTTCCTTTTTTTTTTTTTTTTTTTTATTGTATTTCTATTTATATCTTTTATCTGTGGTGAAAGCGCGTGCAGGGGGGGGGGGGGGGGGAACCAGTAGTGATGACGGGACATGGGCTTACGTCGACATGCCATGCGGGAATTCCCGTTCAAGCCTAGGCCCGTCGAGAAAGCTATTCTTGTTGCCATGTAAACTATGAGTCATGATTATGTCGAGATAGTTCCGGAATGCCAACACCCTGGGTAAACGACCTTTCTGTTTCGGATGACGTATTACCGGCGATAGACGTAAGCAACTGACAACCAATCCTTTGACTGACGTGTTGCCAAAGGAGTGTTGAGAGACTATCAGTATCAGTATAGATATGCGTGCTTGAATACGCAGATCAGTGAAAGTCAAAGAGAGAGAGAGGGGGGAGAGAGAGAAAGAGAGACCGAGACAGCGACAGAGACACAGAGAGAGTACGATGGTCTTTTTCCTTGTATTAGTGTGTGTGTGTGTGTGTGTGTGTGTGTGTGTGTGTGTGTGTGTGTGTGTGTGAACTCAGTGATGGGCGCTCACGCTTGTTTGTGTTTGTGTGTGTGTGTGTGTGTGTGTGTGTGTGATCGTGAACTCAGTGATATGCAAACGCGCGAGCGCTCACGCTTGTTTGCCGGTGTGTGTGTGTGTGTGTGTGTGTGTGTGTGTGTGTGTGTTCGCGAGCGTGTGTGCACGGCACGAGTATTCTCGTGCGTACGTCCTTCGATCAGTGGCACTATTACTCTCACGACGCTTGTCCCCAGTTCCCCAGTGTCAACATCGGCAGTGCAGGGAGGTCTACCGATACGATATCAGGTCGCAACAAAAATATTAAAAAGGCAACACACAAGAGGACACCCTGCGCTGCCGCTGAGTCTTGTCACTTCAGTGGTGTTCAGCAGTAGCACGTACATGTTCCGATTCAACGTGTGTGTGTGTATGTGTATGAGTATGTGAAAGCTTCACTTCTAGTTTCACTCGCGCACTGAATGCACGCCTGAACATCGACAGAGTCACTCAAACGTCGATCAACGCTTCCCGTCGAAACGTTAATTTTTTTTTTTTTTTTTTAACTCTCTCCATACGAACGGCGAAAGAGACGACGTTAACAGCGTTTCACCCCAATTACCATCATCAAAATATTGCAAGCGGAAGGCTCTTATACTGAAGAGGTGAATGTTGACAAAGAATACCACAATTCTGACGACGGAAGCTAAAGGTTGGGTCATTCAGACACCCACTGGACATCCGAAGGGTCTGTGTAGAGGAGAAGAGAGGACTGGCCGTACTGAGTGAGTTAAAGGTAACAAGATTCAGCACAAGAAGACAGCAAAACCTTGGCCACAGACACCAAACTATGATACCCCCAAAACAACAGGATGAAAGAAAGAAAGAAAGAAAGAAAGAAAAGACAGGAAAGAAATCGGGAGAGAAGTTTCAGCAAGTTGTTCCAAGAAATGATGATCACTAATTGAAAATCCAGCATATTCTGTGCAGGTATACCCAGGTGATATTGATTATTTATCCGTTTAATTATTGACTTATTTCTCTTGGTACAGAACCTTTTGAACGGATCCACAGTCTTTGACGAACATCATTGTTTGTATGGCTATGAATCTTTTTTTCTTTTTTCTTTTTTTTTCTTCTTCATTTATCTGCTTTTTGTTGGTTTGTTTGTTTATTTTTCTTTTGTATATGTTAATAAAAAAAATAATAATTTTTTAAAAAGTTGTTCCAAGAAAACCACGTAACGGAGCTATGGGGGGAAATCAAACTTATGTCTTACACTGCCGACATCTAGATACCCCACCGACCAACACTTACAATAATTTTCATCGTGTGGTGGATGGGGCAATTCTTGCAATTGGACTGTAAATACTCAGGTGGCTTCAGTTGGCTAGGAAAAAAAAATAAAAGAAAGAAAAGATACTGAAACCTTACATACTGAACATGGAAGAATATGCTGCAGGTAAGACCCTTTTATTCAGTACTGTTTGGTTTGTAGCTTTTACGCCTAGCTTTTATAGTTGCTCAGTTTTTATATTTAGTGATCACGCCGCACTGAAAACGACACTGAACAACAAAAACTGGGGAATCTGCAGCTGGTTTAATCTTCTTTCAACACATTGGTTGCTTAGTTTATCAGGAAGATTCACGCATCAGTTTCAAAAGGATCCCTCTCTTCTGGCTTTATTTTGAGGGGGGCGGAGGGGGGGGGGGGGGAGAATAAAATAACAAGCATGGCTGGGTTGTTGTGTTTGTTGTTTTTTTTTTGGGGGGGGGGGGGTGTTTGTTTTTTTGTTGTTGGTTTTTTTTGTTTGTTTGTTTTTGTTTTTTATCACCAAATGCGTTTCTAGATTCCGAGTCTTCTGGTTTATCTTCCGGTTGACAAACCGATCCATACGTAATGAAAACAATGCGAGTTTGTTTTAGTGGGGTTTTTTCTGGGGTTTTTTTTTGTTGTTGTTGTTGTTTTTTCGTTTCTTTTAAGTTTCAAACAAACTGGTAGCGGCTCGATCTCACTGACACAACGTGACCACCATCAACAACATCGACTAAACAACAAAAATATGACTATGACTTAATAGGGGATACATGTGTGAAAACAATAATTTTCCAGGTTCTGTTTCTACCAATGACGAAGGTGCTATACAAACCTATAAGTGCTTAACTCGATCGGAGAGAGAGGCCTGCCAAGTACGTAGTTCATATTTTTTTGCCCTGCGCCACGCCAGTTAAGTTCTTAGTTGATATTTTTGCCCCATTACACTTGGTCCACTTCCTCACAGAAAACAACACACACACACACACACACACACACACAAAATGATATTCTTTTTTTGGGGGGAGGGGGGGGGAGATAAAAGTGACGTCGACTCTAAACACGTCTATCCTCGTAGTTACACTCCGTGCGGCTGTCCGTTTCTTCGAAAAAGAACACGTCACGGCAGTGTTTCCTCCTATTACATATACTGACAACACTTAATGACCAGACAAGATTTAAATTCAAACTGACTGATACGTTCCCCACGTGCGTGTTCGTTTGGTTTCACGTGCCACGAAAACGGGACTCTTATTCAAATCCGCCAAACGGAACCAACAGAGGGTGAATAACGTCACTATGTGTCAGTTGGTTTTCGAGCGGCCGGTACGTTCCCGCTTCGTTCGATTTGTCCGTTAGTTGTTCAATTTTCGCAGAACTGACTGAAAAACTTGTGGTCATAAAATAAAGGGGGTGGAGGTGGCGTGGGGGTTGGGGGGGGGGGATGGGCTAATGTAACAATTCAACAGAATGCCGGTTACGGGAATCCATATCACAGGATAACCCCACCCCACCCCCTCTCCCCCCAATAGGACCCAAGAAAGTCACAGGACAAGTAAGGAAATGACATGTAAAGTCGAAAGGCCACCGGGATACTCTCAACAGGACGGATTTCCAAATACGTCATTTTGTGGGGCAGAGGGAAGGGCGTTTGACAACACCAACTAATCATAACATTCAAATAATGAAATAATAATGAAGCTAATAATATCATAATAATAATAAAGAATAATGATAATAATAATGGTAATAAGAAAAAAATGATATGATAATAATTCTATTTACACCTGAGTGCAATAATACATGAAGAATCAA
The DNA here is from genome assembly GCF_041734735.1 of Babylonia areolata. NCBI lineage: Eukaryota > Metazoa > Mollusca > Gastropoda > Neogastropoda > Buccinidae > Babylonia > Babylonia areolata. The sequence goes on along the minus strand of NC_134881.1, from coordinate 40,217,191 downwards.
GCTCTATGCCTTTCACAAATCCAACTAACTGCCCAGTGACCAAGTATAGGGACCCTGATCATCACACCACACACACACACACACACACACACACACACACACAGTATACACACTGACACACATGTGTGCACACACACACACACACACAAATACACACATATATATGTGTGCACGCACGCACATGCATGCACACACACACACACACACACACACACACACACACAAGCAAGTAGCAATCGCACACTTACATGTCACACACGCGTCAATGTACAAGCTATGTGCAAACGGTGTAAGACCACCATTATACAAAACCATTATACAAGACTGGTACACTACACCAGTTATGTTCCAAAACACCATAAATAATAATAATAATAATGGATACTTATATAGCACACTATCCAGAAATATGCTCTAGGTGCTTTACAAATACGCTTTTGTTAACATAAAACATCATATCTATGTTACATACACACACCAAAATGTGACTACACACACACACACACACACACACACACACACACACGCTGCATACATACATTTTAACATACATGTGTATCTAACAGCTACCCTAACACATACGCACACATAGGCAGGCACAAACTTACATAAACACACGCACACGCACACACAATACACATTCATATACATGCATGTAGCTATGTACACATACATATGTATACACACATAGTCAAGCACAGCTAACGCAAAGGAAGTGGACCTGCCACAATTGAACTTATTGCTGAGGGAAAAGGTGAGTTTTGAGACGAGATTTAAAAGATGCGAGGGAATCAGAATGACGGAGGTTATCAGGGAGCTTGTTCCAAAAAAGCCAACAGTTCATTAACTCTTTCAACCTGTCACCTCTGACCAACTTTTCTCCAAAATCTCTGATGTTTGGGTTTGGTTTGTTTGTCTGATCTATCTATTTATTTAATCCCTTAGTTAACTACCTGAGCAAACTTACAGCTGTCAGCATTCTCAGAACTGAACACGGGGCAGCACAAACTGGAAAAAAAATAAACTGAAAGCTACTTAATGAAACAAAAAAAAAGATCAAGTTAATAAATATATTTTCTTATGTCAACATAAAACCCACCCTCAGAAAAAAAAAAGAAAAAAAAAAAAAAGGGAACATCAAGTATTTTGACGACTTGTATTGCTGGGCAAGCTGACAACTGGTCGTTTTGCACTTCTTTGTATCACTCTTAAGGTTAACTCTCTCCATACGAACGGCGAAAGAGACGACGTTAACAGCGTTTCACCCCAATTACCATCATCAAAATATTGCAAGCGGAAGGCTCTTATACTGAAGAGGTGAATGTTGACAAAGAATACCACAATTCTGACGACGGAAGCTAAAGGTTGGGTCATTCAGACACCCACTGGACATCCGAGGGGTCTGTGTAGAGGAGAAGAGAGGACTGGCTGTACTGAGTGAGTTAACCCATCTGTTTTTTGTTGTTTCTTTGTTTTTTTGGTTGTTTGCTGTTGTTGCTTTTTTTTGGGGGGGGTGTTTTTTGTGTGTTTTGTTTTGTTGGTTTTTTTTTGCTTGATCCAACATACAGAAAATCTGGATGGATTTGGCATGTCATTATGTACACGACATTTTGAGTTGTAAGGCAGTTTCTGATTTTCCACATTCTTCCATCCCCCAAGGGCAGACAAACTCACCTCTGTTCTCTGAATGTGCACAAGTATCACATTTCTTCTGGCTTCCTTGTTTTTTTAAGTCCTGCATGCAGCATTAACTTCTCTGGATTTCGATACCCCTTTTCTTTAGGTCTGCCATAGCTTTGGACCAGGTCCATCCTGACATCACCAGATACTAAGCATACACAGTCAGCCTTTTCTGAAGATCCTCTTCCTCTGAACAAATCAACCTTAGTCTTCTTCCAATGCCCACTCCAATTCCTTTGAATATTGACAGTGGTGTTGGGGGGGTCGGGTGACAAGAGTGAAGAAGAAAACTGTGAGATTTTTTGTTTAAGAGAAAAAAAAATTAATTCACTCTTTTTTTTCTATTATTTGATTAATTATTCTCAAATTATTATTATTATCTTTGATACTGATGTCAAATGGAGGTGATGACAGTCGTTATAGACAATATGTCTAAAATTTGAGAGTAGAAAAAAACAGGGCAATGCTTTTCTCTGGGACAATTCTTTTCTTTCTTTAGCATTACACACACACACACACACACACACACACACACACACACACACACACACATATATATATATATATACACATACATACATACATTGTTGTTACTGTTTTCTTGAAATGTATCAATGAAGAAAAGTAACATCCATGTCCAAAAATAAAAATAAATAAATAACACAAAAAACCCACTATTCACCTGCACTGTCAATAATATCACAAATTTGGACACCAAGGCACAGATTTCTGTAACTAGTGGCTTCACTCCTTGTCCAAGTTTCGTCGTTTATTGCAACCGAATCATCGCGAACATCATGGCCTACGAATAGCGGGGAAACCCGTTTCGTGTTTAAAATAGAGATTGCGCAGCACACAGTGGAACAGCCAAACGATAGCAACATTTGATCTGATTACAAGTAGGGGTTAATTTCGCGTTTGTTTTAGAGCCTGGTCGAGATCGCTAAAAATGAAAACTGGCTTTAGGTTCTATTCTGTGTACCTTTCAGTTTGACTGGAATTCGTGTTGGCGACAACAACGGACAAAGCACGGCACACTGCCGAGTACAGGCAACAGGCAAGTCCTTGTTTGCAGATGTAATGCTATTCCGTCTTTTAATTCTTTCTTTGTTTTGGACAGACCTTTTGAATCAACAGTCTTACTACGTTTCAATTAAGCATGATCTGTCAGCTGTGATTATTGTCTCTTTGATATGGTTTGTTACGTTTTGATCTCTCTCTCTCTCTCTCTCTCTCTCTCTCTCTCTCAGGCTCTGTGTGTGTGTGCAGTGTGTGTCACTGTGTTTGTGTGTGTGGTTGCGTGTGCGTGCGTGTGTGGACATTCAGATTTCTTGTTCTGTAATTCAGTAATTCTTTTAAAAGCCAAAACGCTGCTGATCACTAACTGGGTCAGAGAAAGGAGGTGGGGGATAATGATTACCGTTTTGGTTTTGTTTATGAAAGAAATGGTGTGCCTCCGTCGGTCGAGCTGCTGATCGGAAAGAAGAGGGGATCGAAGGTGAGGGTGGGAATCTGCGCTGATGTTATACTGAAAAAATGAATAAATACATACATAAATTCTGAATTGATGATGCTAAAGTCGGGCGGAATGAACGGAATGAAACCCACTTGAACATCCTAAAATTCTCGAGCTGAATTTAGGATGCTAAGGTGCGATTATACCATAAACAAATAAATTATAATACTAATAATACGGACAGCAACAAATAACAATAATAAACGGGGGTAAGTATATAAAATAGAATTTGAAACAGAAGCACGTGAGCTCATTTGGTGTTGTCAACATTTCCGCATTCCTTCCCCATCGCATCAGCTCCCACCACCCCTAACACTCCACGTGATGACGTGAGCTAGTATGACTGTGCCTGCCCGCTTTTAGCGATTTGCTCAGCCAACGCGTGTACAGCCCGTGTACCCAATGACAGAGCGCCACCTCAGAATCATGGTTTAAGTGTGCGTGCTGACTGTCTGGGCAAATATAATCCGAGTTCGTGTCTTAGGCTAGGGCATAAGACCACAGCCACGAACAACTTGACCATAAGGGCTTATTGCCGATAGGTCGTACACTCAACTCAACTACTAGGCCAGGGAATTTAGATTAAAATTTGTGTTAGGTCCAAATGTGAGCAACAAAACCGTTCTTTTTACGATAAAATAGAATAAATCTCATGTTGATCACACTGATATAAAGTTGACCACTATAGGGGGACGGGAACATAATTAGATTTTGATTTTTAATGTCCAGAATCGTATGTTTTTATTACTTCTGCCCGTGTGAAAGCGCATTACAAAGAGTCGCACGGCAGGAACATGCGAAGGTTACGCCAGAGGAAAGCGTTCAGTGCGGTACAGTACACGTTACTCAGACTGCGCTGATGCTGATCTGTGGGCAGGTCACTGCGGCAGACAACTGATTCTCGAACAGACAACTAGGAACAGAGCTCTTTGGGGTCAAGAGGAAACAAACATTTTCAATTTCATGCATTTTATACTATATTAGTAGAAGACGCAAATTCGCTTTTATGAGTGTTTTCCAGTTTCTTACCATTCATGACATATCATAAAGAATGAAATCGGTATTATACCGACTGCAAAGGTGAATTTACGAAGGCAGCACGGGATCATTCAGTTAGTAAGTACAATTTTGTTGATATCTTAAGCAATGCACAACTTGGATATATACTCCATGCCCCGCTTATTAACGTGTAGAATATAAATATCTAAATATGTGTTAACTAGGTTCGGTTTCAGTGAACATTATCGGCGCTCTGTCCACACAATAAATTAGTTCAGAAAGTATGGATGGCAGATGATGGCAAAATTGAACCCCATGTCTTGATATGAAAAGGACGGTATGAAATACATATTTTTCTTTCACTTGGAAATGAACCGGTATTTGCAAATGTGACTCACGAACCCTGGCGCAGTAGACGTCGATTTAGCGTGGGATATAAATAATAATCATAATGATAACAACGGATCATAAATTTTATAAATGATTATGTAAAACTGTATTGTAACATGTGTAACACAATCCAAATTACCCAAACTAACTTTCCCAACATAGATGTTTGAATTACTGGATTTATAATAATGATAGTAATGAATCTATCATGCAGTCCTTAGCCTATGCAATGAAATCAAACAAAGTCTGTGCAAAATTATGTATTTTATTAATGATTACCTAAACCTTTATGACATATGTAACATGGGACCCAAAATACCTAAACTAACTTCCCCACCCTGGATGTTTTTTTGTTTTTTTTCAGAAACACTGCAGACACTCCATTTTCATATCAACTCTCCCCAGTTTAACTGTTTAAAGTACTACTGTTCATCTTATTATGGAATGAGAATTGTATAATTTATATCCCTTGACAAAAGTTATCCTCTTTATCTGAAGAATTGTGATAAAAACACCGGATTCTTTGCATCTTTCTATTCGATCAATCAACAGAAAACTGATTATCGTTATCCTCACAGTGAACAAATATATAGGATTGCAGAAGAACAAAATGTAATAAAGGTAAAACTATGAGAAAAAAACAAAACCAAACAACAACAATAATAACAACAACAAACAACAACTAAAAATAAGGAATTTTATTATCTGCGTAAAGCAGAGCCAAAGCACATGTGTTCCGTGTCCGAATGTGACGCCTGACTTCATCTCAAGCACTACTAAATGTGAAATGCTTCAAACTTAATTAATTTTAAGAAATTCATTCACAATCAATGTATAGTTTGGTTTTTCAGAACTTGTGTGATGTACAATGTGTTGGTTTTTCAGAACTTGTGTGATGTACAATGTGTTGGTTTTTCAGAACTTGTGTGATGTACAATGTGGCTGCTCTATTCAAATTCTGCAAAACAATAAGCACGTGGGGACTGACGTGTTTCGGACTGTACAACAATTTTTTTTTTTTTTTCCACACTTCGTCTGTCTCGTGAACTGATAAACTACATCATTTCGTGATAAAACTTTACCAGACAGTGAAAGCCAGAATCAAGCTAATTTAAGGGGGTGATTTTCTACTTTGATCTTTGTTGTTTGGAATTTTTGATGCAACAAGTCTTCAACTCAAAGCAGTCTTATCGAACTACATGCGTTGACTTGGTTCGAAATCTTATGCCAGTATCCGAATATCACCACGTCGCCATGTGTCAGAAACAGTGATTGTGTCTAAAATTGTTTATTTCCTTTTGACCCCAAAGAGTTCTATTATTTTCTGTACGGTATCTGTCATCTGCCGCAGTGTCGTACTAACGGAGGTATAGGACAGCATCAGCGCGGCAGCAGTCAGTCACAAGTACTGTACCGCGCTAAACGCTTTCCTCTGGCGACCCCTTAAACCGCCCTTGCGAAATCCTGGCTTGCTCTTGCCTTGCGACTCTTTGTAAAGCGCTCTCTCATGGCCAGACGTGTGAAAAATAATTATCAAAAACCAAAATCTAATTATGTTCCCGCCCACCTTCTAGGCGGTAAACTTTATATCAGTGTGATCAATATGATTTATTCTATTTCATCGTGAAAAGAACGGTTTTGTTGCACGCATTTCGACCATTTTTGTATCTGCCCCGGACTATAGGAAAGAGAATACTGCCTACAGAGTCACAACCTCCAGCCTAACGATGGAACTTGAAACTATGACACATGCTCTCCAGTGGCTATCATCTATTCACATGCCTGGAAACCCGGCAATATGCCATGATTATAACAGACTCAATGAACCTCATACAAAAAAAATGACAGTGGAATAGGAAGCCCAGAGTGGCATAAGACAATGCACAACTTTCAGATTCACAAAAATAACACGGTCATAATAGTAGCCCGGGACATGCAGGTGTTAAGGGAAAATGAGCGAGCTGACAGACTTGCTGGTAACGCAACAACAACGAGCGGCCTACATCCAGGAAAATCGGAAGTCCTCAGGAAAGTCAAAGAATACCAAAAAGAACAGGTACAAGGCCATCACACCATCGATCACTTCAAAAAAAGAAAGGTAGAGAGAGGGAGTGGCCGTAAGTCTAGCATGAAAGGTAGAGCACGATGCTCTGCAAATCAAACGAATATTTGCATCATTTCCAAACCAACATTGCGCAAATTTCTTCAAAACGAAAAGAGTCTCTGTGGGCTTTTCCAAATACAATAGACTGAGCAACAAACTGGCATCAGAGATCTTTTCCCATCCCTCTTACGGCCAATCAGTGGCAGTCTGTGTGTGTGTGTGTGCGTGCGTGCGTGCGTGCGTGTGCGTGTGGGTGTGTGTGTGCGTGCATGTGTGTCTGTGTGCGCACAAGTGTGTAAGTGTACACATGTGTCAGGAGATCTCCGTGCATATTTATTTGTTTTTATTTTATTTCATTTCATCTTTATTTCTATTTCTTATTTTCTTTTCTTTTTTTTCTGTTCTTCCCCCCCCCCCCCCCCCCCCCCCCCCTTTTTTTTTTCTCAAGGCCTGACTTAGCATGTTGGGTTACGCTGCTGGTCAGGCATCTGCTTAGCAGATGGGGTGTGGCATATATGGAATTGTCGGAACACAGTGACGCCTCGTTGAGCTACTGATACTGATACTGATACTGATTCTGAGGTATTCAGAATAATACAGTGAATTTTGTTCACCTGTTTTACTTATCATTGGTTCCTGAGCTTTCAAATTGTAATTTTGGCCAATGTGATCTGTTTACATTAATTCACAGCCATACTTTGGAGATTTTTTTTTTTTTAATCTTTTTTTTTTTCAAGCATATAACAGCCTAGGAAATGAGCTTGATTACTGCCCATGTATGTGGGCATGTATGTGTGTGTGTGTGTGTGTGTGTGTGTGTGTGTGTGTGTGTGTGTGTGTGTAAGCACCCTGACAGGAAATAAATAAAAACCAGCACGTTGGATGTCACGAAAGCCGGGTATAACGAAGCAGTTTTAAATAATCCCTGGCGATTCGCTATAAGCGGCTTCGACTATGTGGAAGATTAGTGCATCTGCCTTGCAGTGTCCATTGAGGGTGTGGGTTCAATTCCTGCTCTCGCCCTTTCTCCCAAGCTTGACTGGAGAATCAAACTGAGTGTCTAGTCTTTCAAATAAGATCATAAACTGAGGTCCTGTGTGCAGCACACACTTGGCACACTAAAAAAAAAAAAAAAGATCCCATGGCAACAAAAACGTTGCTCTCTGGCAAAACTGTGAAGAAGAAATCCACCCAAATAAGTACATATAATAATATAATACTATATGCATGCATGCACACTGACCAGCGTGTTGGATTATGCTGCTGTCAGGCATCTGCCTAGCAGATGTGGTGCAGGGTATATATGGAATTGTCCTAAAGCAGTGACACCTCCTTGTGAACATGAAACTTTGTGTGTGTGTGTGTGTGTGTGTGTGTGTGTGTGTGTGTGTGCATGAGAGAGAGAGAGAGTTAACATATTAATTGTTCGCTTGATGAACTAAGTGCATGTGTCTGTGTGCGTGAATATGCAATTCTTTCTTCTTTTTTTAATTTTTATTGGGTAATAATAAAACTAATACACATGTATAAATTATATGCAAGGTGTGTGAGTGGGGGCATGTGTCTGGGTGCATGGATATATATATATATATATATATATATATATATATATATATATATATATATATGCCAGGGTGCATAAAAATGAGATATATATGCAATGTTAGCATTCATGTATGTGTCTGCTTGTGAACAATTTTTCTCAGTTTCATGTGATAACAGTATAAGTAAAAAATCTATGCTAGCTTTTATGGATGCTTTTGCTTGAGAAGAATTAATTTTGTTTTCTCATTTATATCTGATAACAGTGTGTGTGTGTGTGTGTGTGTGTGTGTGTGTGTGTGTGTGTGTGTGTGTGTGTGTGTGTGTGTGAATATGTTCAGGATGTATGAAATGGAACTAATCCCATCCGAGCAGTGAGAGTTGAATGAAGTAAAAGATGACATAACCATCACCAATCAGAATGGACAGAAGGCAGGGTGGGCTGAACATTTTAAGGAAATCCTAAACACATCACCCTGCAAAATCAAACATGATGGGAAGCTTTACAGATCCATCCCAAGTGCAGACTGGTGTAAGACAAGGCTGCCTCCTTTGGCCGACCTTCTTCCTGTTAATGGTAGACTGGATTATAAAGCACTTGACAGCAGACAAGAAATAGAGCATGGCATCTGGTGGACCTTCATGAAACAGCCAGAACGCCTGTACTTGTATCGTAATGTATTTCTCTTTTTCATCACAACAGATTTCTCTGTGTGAAATTCAGGGTGCTCTCCCCTGGGGAGAGCGCACCGCTACACTGAGAGCACCACCCATTTTTTTTTGTATTTTATCCTGCGTGCAGTTTTATTTGTTTTTCCTAACGATGTGGATTCTTCTACAGAATTTTGCCAGAGACAACTCTTTTGTTGCCATGGGTTCTTTAACATGCGCCAAGTGCATGCTGCACACGGGACCTCAGTTTATCGTCTCATCTGATTGACTAGCGTCCAAACCACCATTCAAGGTCTAGTGGAGGGGGAGAAAATATTGGCGACTGAGCCATGATTCGAACCAGTGTGCTCAGATTCTCTCACTTCCTAGGCGGACATGTTACCACTAGGCCATCAATCCACTGACGATATCACCTTTCTCTCACACAGACATCACAATACTCTGGAACAACTGTCCTGTGCAGCTGAAGAAGCAGACACGACTGGTCTTGGAATCAACATCAAGGTGACAGAGGTCATGCAAGTCAACAACAGGCAGCAAGGTCCCATTCAACTGCAAAGGGAGGGCATCAATGAAGTACAAAAGTTTGTCTACCTTGGCAGCGTGGTCAGTTAGAGAGGCAGTGCAGACGAAGAAAGTTGAAGCAAGGCCAGGCATGCCTTCAAGTTCAACACACTGTGACCAACACAGAGGTCTTCAGCCCTTTGATTTCTCAATAAGTTCAGAATCTTTAACACCAGTGTGAAGTCAGTCTAGCTTCACAGTTCTGAAGTCATTGAGGAAATCCAAGGCCATCACCTGCATGCTCCTGACAACGACCAGATAGTCCAATGCCATTTCCAACGCCACCTTGTGACACAGAAATCAAGTAAAAATGAGTGGGGTATGGGGATGGGCGGTGGACAGACCACACTGCAGCTGTCTCCCTCAAACATCACCCATCTAGCCCTTGATAGGAACCCCCAGGGTTGACAAAAAGTGGGAAAGAAGATCGAGGCAGACATGGCACCAGAGCACTGATGCAGAGGTGAAGTTAGCCGGATTGACATTGGTACAGCAGGAGGGAATCTCACAGAACCATGCGTGTTGGAGGAATGCTGCTGCTGCCCTGTGTTCCTGTAGGAATTCTGAGTCTTAAGTGAGTAAAAAGTGTTTGAGTGTCTATGTGTGTGCATGCTCTTCTGCATCTGTGTGTGGAAAATGGTCTGCTTTTGTGTATGCGCACTTACACATATATGTGAGAGAGAGAGAGAGAGAGAGAGAGAGAGAGAGAGAGGATGAGGGATAAGGGGGGTAGCAGGGCATGGTATATGTACCAGAAAACCGAAACACACACACACACACACACACACACACACACACACACACACACACAAACACACACATTCTCCTACATTAGTGCATAAGTCTAAGTAACTAAATGTGTGGATGTGAGACAATGAAACATCCACTGTCCTGATACAACTTGACAAAATCTGAAATTGTATCTTGACATTATTATAATCATTTTGTCTTGATTGAAACAATGACTGAACGAGCTACTGCAAGTCAAGTGACCCAACAGTCATATGACAAAGTCACACACATCATCCTTTGTTTTTAACATCCTCTGCTAGTGATTTACGTCAAAACTGCTTACTGTAGTATCTGCACACTTGTGATAAGGACACAGCTTCAGGCTGACAACTCACTGGTACTTATAAAGTTTGGGGCAGCAAGAAATTACGTAGGGCTAATTGTAACATTGACCATACAACTTACAAGTATGAAATAAATCCTAACATTTCAGGCACAGCCAAATATTTAAAAATATATATACCAATGCTCTTGGCGAATCTATATGATACTATGTAGGTTCACATTTTGTGGTCTTGTCTTCAAAAGTTGATAAATCATAATTATCACTTAGATGAAGGCTTATGCTTAAAAAATTACATTTCCGAGCTTATTCATTTATCAAAAGACTTGTTACGGCATTGTTCTATGTAATGAATCTAACACCACCCTTTTCTTTTCATGCTGATTTCCAATCTGGTTTTTGTTGTTGCTGTTTTGTCCTTCGTGTCTTGCTACAATGACAACAACAAAACAAAAAAACACACACACACACACACAAAAAAAAAAAAAATCAAGGTATAATGTTTCAAATGAATCAGTTAATTTACTGTTTTCAAGTGGCGTGATATGAAGAAATCTTCTCTTGAACTGCTTCACACCACAGAACATACAATGAACACACGGACAAACCTGCACAACATGGTAGCTCAACAAATGTTCCAGATGTAGTTCAACTTCGCTGCCATTTCATCTTTGTTAGAAATGTGTAATATTGTTTCAATGTTTGAAATCTTTCTCTTTGACTCAGTGTGTTCAAAGAACAATGATAAATACCCAGTTTGCAGTATGTGAAAGACAAACTTCAGTGCTGCATTGGATTCAGCTCTAAACTGTTATCCCCCTACATAGAAAGCAACTGATAAAGAAAATCAAATGGACTTGCAAAAAGATCATTAATAATTCACACATAATGACTGTTTGGGCAAAATTTAAGTTTGGTTTGGCTGCACAAGGAGCATGAGAACACTATGGCACCCATAGCTGAAAAGGCATCAACTGCTGTGGAAAAAGTACAAAGAATATCGACCCAATTAGTTCCAGAAAGTTAAAACATGGTGCACACAGAAACTGCATCTATCCTAAATTACCTCTCTTGAAGGGAAGAGGATTACAAGGTAACCTCATCCAAACATATTCACTTAACAAGAAGATGATATTGGTGATAATAAAAAATAAAATTACAAAGAGGGAGTGGAAAATGTATTAAACAACATGAATCGATTGAAATACTGACATCTGCAGGCATACTTTTTATTTTCACTTTTTCTAGTTAAGTTATGCTAAGCTTAGGCTCATGAGATGCCTTGATACCCACTAACTGATTAGAGTGCACAGAGATGCACCCTTACAGAGCAAATTTTAGGATTTCGAGAACCACACACACACCCACAGAGAGAGAGAGGGAGAGAGAGAGAGATGTCTTCTTTTCCCCCCAGGCTCTCCACTTGCTTTTTGAAGAAAAAGGGCAATCCATGCGACTATAAATAACTTCGGATTTCCCCGAAAGAATAGCGTCTTTTAAAATCCGACAGACCTAGGCCTATCTCACTAAACAGTAGCATATAACTGTATTTCTACTGTTTTTCCTATGCTAGTTTAGCAACCTTTGATAAAATTCTTGCTAAATACCAAGAACAGATAGACAATAGTAGCAAATACCCATTATTCAATTCACACTGAGAACAGCAGAAGGAAAAACATCTGCAATGGTGAATGAATCGTTCTGTCAGACCTGAAAGGAATTAATTTCCTTACACTCCATAATGATTTTCCTACACATTCCATTCAGCCGAAAAACTGGGAATATTTCTGTAACGAACTCACCACTTTCCCTTGTAAATGTTTCCATCCGTTGGCAAAAATTTTGCTGCCCTGCTGGCTCGCAACTTTTCCGTTACCAAACAGGAAGAAGCTAATTCGGGGAGACAACTACAAATTTGCACTGTCAAAGTTACAAATCTTTGAAAATCCGAATAACTGTTTCGTGGTTCGTTGATTTCAGAAAAAGAAAAAGTATGCAATGCCATAAGATGGATAAAGTCTCCAGAAGTTTGACTTTATGTCTCTCACATATGTTATTGCGCTTCAAAGGATTGCATGAAGACAATAATGTGTTCCAATTACGCAGTTAGTATATATGCTTTGCATAGAAAACAAATGCACCAATGCAAATGACAATAGTACGATACTCATGAACACAACTGAACACTCAAAAAGTCGATTTAAAACCTTAACATCACAGACATCGAAAACCAAGCCCAGCAAGAAAATGTCCAATAAGTTTAAACGTCAAACAGACAATTAATACATTATTGAAATTGAATGAATATGCTTCCTAAATAACGCACACACACACACACACACACACACGTCAGAGCTGTGAAAAAGACAGAATCAAACTTTTTTTTTAAATATCCAATGTGCTATGACGTGATGTGAACTGTATCAATAATTTAACACAGTAAAATGAAATCATCTGGTCAAAAGTGATATATGTGACTGCATGGGTGGGTTCATTTTTCCTTTTCTTCCTATAAACGAATGGTATAGTATATTTTCTTTGAAAAAATATAATGAAATGAAATAAAGTAAAGTAAATCATAAAAAATCGATTTGGCAACAAAACAACACAGTCTACAGAATCTTCAAAATGATGAAGGCGGTAGTCAAGGGAAAGAAGAAGAACAACATGCACGGGGGGAGGGGCGGGGGGGCAGTTATTGTTATAGGTGGGACTCGATCTTTTGTAGAAAAAGTTCGACAATCTTTACGTACGTCAATTTAAGAAAAGACAATTAATTAAGGCGTAACAAAAAACAACAACAACAACAAAAAAACCTATCGTTCTTCTTCTTTTTCCCTCAACTTAAAAAAACAAAAATTGAGACAAAGATTTGCAGATACACTAAATCAGTGTAATTTTGTACACAAGTTAGGAAGTTACCGTGAATAATTATATTGCTTTGGATATACACGGGTAGAACAAAAAAATATTATTTATTTATTCGAACATTATTATTATTACATTGCCCGTTTACAACAAAATAATGATATAGACAGAAACTCCGTTCACACATTGATTCCCCTGATATGTGGTATAATGCCCAGCCGGGCGGCATACATCAAAGTTAAAAACAGTATACGCTGAACTGACATTGAGTATCAGTCACACGTACATTCTTTGAATTACAATGCGCGGCTCGGCCACGGTCAAAAATATAATCAGAACAACAAATATTCATTCACATATTGATTCCATGTAATTTATCTTTCTTTCTTAAAAAAAAAAAAAAAGAAAAAAAAGAAGAAGTTATTTATTGATAGATTTTTTTTCTCTCTCTCTCAAGGCCAGACTAAGCGCATCAGGTTACGCTGTTGGTCAGGCATCTGCTTAGCAGGTTTGTCCGAATGCAGTGACGCCTCCTTGAGCTGCTGATACTGATCCTGATACACGTTTACTGACATAAACAGATCCGGTGATGGTTATCAAATCACACATTGATTCCATAATAACAAACACACACACACACACACACACACACACACACACACACACACACAATTAACCGAACAGATGGCTATAACAGACTCACTTTGTTTATACACGTCAGTGAGTCGAAAAAGGTGTAGCGCCACCTCAAACTGTCATGGGAAACAGCGGAAGCTGAAAAAAGAAGTGCACAAACATGACCTTCCAAACTGAAGCTGACAATCATAAAGATTTCCTTCATGGATAAACAATAAATAGGTAACGTCAATGAAACGTAAAGCAGAATATATTATATATATATACAAGGACTTAGTATCTGATAAACGCAACTCTCAATCTATTTGGACTGCCATCAACAAAGTAACAATGTTCCAAATCGCAATTTAAGCGACTATAATTATTTCTTATTTACATCAGAACAACTGATAACAAATGATGCATGGAAAAACAACTTAAATTTTTAAACGATTTTTTTTTTATTTTGTATTTTTTTAAATCTAAGATTCACTTCAGTTGAGTATCCATTCCTTTCCTATCAGTATCAGACATTATACAACCCTATATACTGTCTTAATACTACGATAAAGCAGTCAAATACAAGAAACCTGGATTATCTGGATGGCAAAACTGATCATTAAAATAGCTACCCCGCTTTGATTTATTTTCCAATATGTTAATAATAAGCTCAGTAAAATCTTCCCATTGTCCAAGACAGGTGACCACTCAAACCCCTCAAATCTTAGACCAACCCCAGTGTCAAAACCATTCGAAGAACACACTAAAATAATAAACTTTCCCATATTTTCAATGAAT
>NC_134881.1:40172368-40199868 GCF_041734735.1 Babylonia areolata | reverse complement strand
TTGGCTTTTTGTGCCCCTTCAGATTTACTCCTTTTTATTGTTGGTCAGGTCGTTGACTTGCTCAGTCTTTTTTTCCACCAAAATCGTATTTCGTTTTTGTTAATAACTCATGTTTATCTATGAGGTTCTTAAAAGTATTTATACTAGGTGCACGTTTGATATTGTTTGTTAATTTGTTCCAATAATTTGTTACTCTTTTGCTAAATGTAAACTTTATGAGATTTGTTCTGGAATAATGTTTAAATATTTTATCTGTACTGTTTCTGGTAGTATCTACCTTTGGAGTACAAAAAAAAAAAAAAAAGCAAGAAAAAAAAGCATGCTTTGTTTACATCGTTAAAACCGTTAAATATTTTGTATGTCATATCAAGTCCCCTCTTACTCTTATTGCTTTAAGTGATGGTAGTTGTAAGTACTTTAATCTTTCTTGATATGAATAATCTTTTATGCTATAGACCAGCTTTGTTGCTCATCTTTGAGCCCGTTCTATGGCTTGTGACTGCTTTATTTGCATTGGGTACCATACAGTGTTTCCATTTTCTAGGATAGGTCTAACTAATGTTTTATATAACCGTAAGAAACTAGAAAGTAACCTTATCTATGAATGTAAATGCTCTTTTTATTATTCCAATCATTATGGTTGCTTTGTTTATGCAATTATATGTTCGTCAAATGATAAATTTTTGTCAATTGTGACACCTAAGTCTTTTTCCTCATTACATTTTGATACTTTTATTTCTTTGTCTCCGATTTTCATAATGTATTCTTTCTCTGGGTTTGATTTCCCAATATGAAGTACTTTACATTTTTTGGCATTAAAATATAGATTCCATGTGTCTGACCATTTTACTAATGTTTCAATATCTTTTTGTAAATCCTGATAGAATTTTGGAGAGTTGTATAATTTTGTGTCATCTGCAAAAATTGTACATGTACTCTTTTGTTCGCAAGGGAGATAATTTATGAATAAAGTAAATAGTATAGGTCCTAATATACTACCTTGTGGTATGCCACTTATAACATCAGCTTTACCGGAGAAGGAGCTAACAATCCTAACCCTTTGAGTTCTTTTTTTTTTTTTTTTTTTTTTTTTTTTAAAGAAAGTCCCTTACCCACCCAAGTGTGTTTCCTGTTATTCCATAAGATTCCAGTTTCTTTAGTAGTCTTTCATGTGGTACAGAGTCAAATGCTTTTTTGAAGTCTAAGTATAGCACATCTATGTTTTCTCTCTTATATATCTCTTTTGTAAAGTCCTCCATCACTTCCAGAAGTTGAGTCGCATATGACCTATTTTTGCGGAATCCATGTTGGCACTCAGCATACAATTATCAGTCATGTGCCTAACAATAGCCTCTCTTATGAATGATTCTAGTATTTTACATATGATACATGTTAAGCTCACTGGCCTGGGTCTGTTCTTGTTCCTTTTTTGAAAATTGGTATAACTGTTGCTGTTTTCCAGTGTATGGGCACAGTCATCTCCTCAATTGATTTGTTAAAGAGTATGTATAATGGGACTGCAATCTCTTCCCTCAGCTCTTTTAGTATTTTTGAAGGAATGGCATCAGGCCCACAAGCTTTGTTTGGATTCAGGGTTTGAATTTTCTTTTTTTTAATTTTTATATTGCTATTCATAATAATCATATTCATGGTCACTTATTGCTATTCATAATCATGTGTAATTTGCTGTCATAGTTGATGGCTGTGACAGTAGGCTGTTCGTGTTGACTTTGGGGGTTTTCTGAGTTCGAGAATGCCGGTCTTGTAGAGATGTATTATTATGGGGGTCTTACAAACTAGTAGGATTATAATTTATACTGATCCTCAGCATCGTTGTGGCTATTTTTAGAACAGACTTCAAATTAGGTTTTTATCTGCTTGTCTGTGGTAAGCGCGTTGGGTTATGGTGCTGATCAGGCATCTGCTTGGCAGGTGTAGTGTAGTGTATATGGATTTGACCGAACGCAGTGACGCCTCCTTGAGCTACTGATACTGATACTGATACTGTGGTACAGTCCAGAAAGATTCTTCTTATGTAATATTACTGACAGCTGAGTACTTGGTTATCAGTGAAACTATGGAGCCATAATGTGTGTGTGTGTGTGTGTGTGTGTGTGTGCGTGTGTGGTAGGAAGGTAATAAGAATAGATAATCTCATATGTAGGGAGCTAATGAGAATAGACAATCTCGTACAAATCCCTGATATGCCCTATCCTGGAATATGCCAGTACAGCATAGGACCCCACTGCCAGGAAAGAGACAGACAAAATAGAAGTGGTCCAACAAAGAGCAGCACGATTTGCTCTCAGTAAACACCAGAGGACAGTCAGTGTCACCGAACTGCTGCAGACGCTGGGGTGGGAAACCCTGGAACAGCGTAGGAGGAGAGCTAGATTGGTCATGCTGTATAAGATCAGCAGGGGCATGACCAAAGTCAAGTGCCCACACCTCCATCAGCAACAACAACGGGCCAGAAGAGCTCACACCAGAACACTTGACAGAATCCCCTGTACAGCAGACATCAGGCTGAATGCCTTCTTTCCAAAAACAATCCGTGATTGGAATGCCCTGCCCTAGGAGATTGTTGTTCGTTAAGAAGGTGGCACTTGATTTTTTTTATTTTTGAATTAAAAAAAACCAAACAAACGGAATCCACCACCACAAATTTGCCGATAATGGTCAACTGGTTGACCCTGGGCATCATAGGGAAGGAGAAGAATCTTGTGTGTAGGGAGGTAATCTGAAGCAGAATCACAAGTTTAAATTGTTTCCCTTGTTTTTTTTGTTTTTATTTTTGTTGTTGTGCTTGATTGTTTGCTAAAGAAAAAGACAAAGCACATGTGTATCCAGAGTGTAATTCATAATCGACAGACTGGTAAATATAACTGAAATCAAACCATCTCTGTATCATAAGGAGGAAAAATAATCTCACACCTTGACTGCTGTTGATGAGTAATGCTTATCAGTAAAGTTGCTTGGTGCTGGTAGAGTCCATGAAGGTCTGGGTTCATATCCCACTCTCACAACAAAGAGCACACTTTCTGCCAAGTTTGTCTGGAAAATCGAACTGAAGATCTAATCATTCGGATGAGACGATAAACTTGAGGTCCTGTGTGCAGCACGCACTTGGCACACTGAAAAAGAACCCATGGTAACAAGAGTGTTGTCCTCTGACAAAATGCTACAGAAGAAATCCATTCTGATGGGTACACAAATATATATCAGTGCATGCAGTCAAGACTTGACATAGTGTGTTAAGTTATGCTGCTGGTCAGGCATCTGCCTAGCAGATGTGGTGTAGATATATAATTGATTTGTCTGAACGCGGTGACGCCTCCTTGATAAACTGAAACTGAAACTGTGTGGCCTAGGTAAGACTGAACTTACAAATCAGAATGGTTGTCGTTCTTTATTTGGAGTTATTTCCCTTTGGATTGCATTATTTTTGTTCAGTAAAATCAGTTACACCACTTGATAGTATACAAGAAGTTGTTCTTGCACTTCGGTTTGATTTATGCATTAAAATTTCATTTGAAGGTTCAGCATTCAAGGGCTTGACAGATAGATTGATGTGGATGCTTATATAGCACCTATCCTTGTTCAGAGACCAAGCTGTAATTGCTTTACAGACATGGAGCTAAATACACAATAGGTTGCCTACCAGAATAGAACTGATGGACAGCTGACTTTTGGCGCTTATCATTTGTTTCCTGTGTCATTCATTTAGGCTTCAGTCATGTATGCACACATGCACACACATTATGTATATATGTATGTATGTATGTGTATATATGGAGTGGATGGCCTAGAGGTAACGCGTCTGCAAAGGAAGCGAGAAAATCTGAGCGTGCTGGTTTGAATCACGGCTCGGCCGCCGATATTTTCTCCCCCTCCACTAGACCTTGAGTGGTGGTCTGGACGCTAGTCATTCGGATGAGACGATAAACTGAGGTCCCGTGTGCAGCACGTAAAAGAACCCACGGCAACAAGAGGGTTGTTCCTGGCAAAATTCTATAGAAAAACCCACTTCGATAGGGAAAACAAATGAAACTGCACGCAGGAAAAAATACAAAAAAATGGGTGGCGCTGCATTATAGAGACGCGCTCTCCCTGGGGAGAGCAGCTCGAATTTCACACAGAGAAATCTGCTGTGATAAAAAGAAATACAAATACAAATATATATATATATATATATATATATATATATATGACTATAAGTTTAATTACGCATACTTTATCAGTTATTGGTGAGGCACTGTTGCAGGGGTATTATTCCTCTAATTCCGTGCAAACTATAACCTCATTTATATGGAGAAATTGAAAGCAGGTACATGATGTGAGTTATATCAGTTTTGATGAACCAACAGGCGCCAGTTCTGGCATCGGAGCTGCGACAGCAGTTCTGTTCTCCAAACTGGGGGCGACCCTGGCACTGACAGGCCGGAAGGTTGACAACCTGAACAAGGTTGGAAGTCAGTGCGAAGAGGCTGGTGGGAAAAAGGTACATGGCAGACATGTATGTATAAAAAAAATTACATATATAAATAATGTGTGTTTTTTTTATTTTTTTTTTTATTTTATTTATGTATATCTCTAAACAATCCTGCAGGGTTCATACAGATTTTTAAGTTCTGATAAATTTGTATTTAAAAAAAGCAAAAATGATTCCCCCCCCCCCCCTCCCTTTTCATATATATTTTTATGATATATATATTAAAAGCCTTTAAACATGACCAAATTTTGTAAAAGTTTGAAATATTGGCTTCCCAGATTATTGAAAAAACATTATACACTTATGTCAGTGATAAAGCAAAGTGTCAGAACGTTCAAACGTGAATTTGAATTTAGAAGTGAAATTATGTTTAAAAAAAGACCTGATCTTGATAGCTGATCCTCAAAAGATCACTAATGTAGCAGACAATGGTTCATTTCAGGGTCATGAGCCAGCGCTCTGAGTACTGCACCTTTCATTCGTGCAGTAGTTTTTGTTTTAAATTTCTGGCCTTGGGTGCTTTAAAGGTTGTTAAAAATGTGTTTAAAGTTTGTGGTTGAAAACCTGTATGAACCCTGTGTATGTTTATGTGTATATAAACATGTACATGGTATTTGGCATTGCAGTGAACAGTCCGTATATGTATTTATAATTTTATATTTACCATTTGCACTTCATTGACGGTGTACAGTATACACATCATCAACTCGGGTATCTCACCCCACCCCTTTCCCCCACTCACCCTGACTGATCCGCACCCCAAACCCTTACAATCTCATTTGTATAATATATTTGTTATTGCTGTTTGTTGTATATGAGTACTTTTTTTTTGTTTGTTTGTTTTTTTGTTTTGTATTTTACACTAAAACAATCATGCAATCATGTACTTTGCTTTTTGCTGTTTGCTATAAATCATACAGCTGTATGCTTTCCCTTGAGCTGCACGGCGGTTTCTTTGAAGACCTTGTTTCGTGATGTCCCTCCGTGGGCGCTGATGGACTTCTTAAAAGAAGTGAACATTTTTAACCAGATTTGAAGGTTTTAAACTATGGAAGTTTTTTTTTTTTTTTTTTTAAACTTTGGAGTGGAAAGTTTGAAGTGGTGACTCGTTTTAATTGTGGTGTTTTTTTTTACCCTTGTAGTAGTTATTAACGCGGCGATAGCCTTGAGATCGTGGCGATAGCCTTGAGATGGCCTTTGTGGTCGGCGAGGCTCTGAGCACTATAATTTCATTTCATTTCCCTTGAGCTGTCTGGTAATATTTCCTTCAGTCTTGACAATTTCTTTTTATTCATAGTTTAAAGTTTTAACGCCTAATAGTAATATATTAGATCATTTTCACAAATACACAGTGTAGTGAAGTCTGTGCAATCCAGTGAAGTAATGTGGATTTGACAAGAGTTGAGTTGAAAAGATGCCTGGTTGTAAAAATTTTTTTTTTTTGGGGGGGGGGGGGGGGGGGGGGAGTGGGGGGTTGTAGGGTACTGAAATGAAACTTTATTATTGTTCTTGGTACAATAGTACCATAAACTGAACTATAACTCAACATGATCATTGGAAGTTTTTTTTTCTCATGGAGATTTGCTTTGTAAAACTTGAAGCTCATTAGATTCTGCCAAGACTTCATAGTTATATCGCCCATCTATTTTTGAAATATAGGTCTTTCATTTATGTAGAGTATGTTATGATTGCATTGATGCAATCTTGTATTGTGTATCATTTTCACCCATGATCATGATGATGTGTTTTTCGATGGAATCAGATGTTTTATTGAAAACTATGACATTATATTTTTTCTTGGGGAAGAGATCCCCCCCCCCTCCCCTCCCCACCTTGCATTGAAGTTAAATTTCTCATAATGAAACATCATCATCATCAGTATTTTGTACAGTTGATACATATCACGGTAGATGAAGTTAACCATTAACACAACTAGCTATTGCAGAGTACTACAGTGACAATTGATTTGCAAGGGTATTTCTATTTTATAACATAATAACTAACTGACTATATAAATGTTTTGGGGAAAGGAATGGTTTGTTGGTGAAAATTATAACTAGTTATTTTCTTTTTGGTGTTGCTGTTGAAAATTATTACATGTTCTTTTTTTTTTTCTTTTTTTTTGTGATGGTGTATGAATGAAAATTGTGACATATCTATTTTAGGGGTTGGGGGTAGACAAATAAAGTGTAATAAATATTGACAAATAATGTCTGTTCTGGAGGGGGAGGGGGATGGTGTGTGGTGGTTGGGGGTTGGGGGTCGGGGGGGGGGGGGGGGGGGGCACATTGTACCAGTGCTAATGGTAATAAATAATGTCAGTTTTGTGAGGGGGGACAATGCTGTGTTGGTGAAAATAGTGACACATAATGTCTGTTATGGGGGGACAATGATGTGTTTTGAAAAAAATGACAAATAATGCAATGTCTGTTTAGGGGAAAATATTGCATTGCTAAAAATAATGACAAATAATGTCTAATTTGGGAGTGGAGATAATGATTTGTTGGTGAAAATTGACAAAAAATGTCTATTTTGGGAGAGAGAAGATATTGTGTTGGTAAAAACAGCGACAAATAATGTCTATTTTGGGAGAGAGAAGATATTGTGTTGGTAAAAACAGCGACAAATAATTTCAGTTTTAGGTGAATATTAAAAGTGTTGGTAAAAATAGCAACAAATTATGTCTATTTTAGGGTGGATAACAAAGTGTTGTTGAAAATAGCAACAAATTATGTCTGTTTTAGGGTGGATAATAAAATGTTGGTGAAGACAATTATATGAATTATGTGTTGGTGAAAACAGTGACAGATAATATCTATTTTAGGGGAGACAATGATGTGTTAGTGAAAATATTGGCAAGTAATGTCTATTTTGGGAGAGAGAGAATATTTTGTTGGAGAAAATAGTGACAAATATCTATTTTGGGGGAAACTATGATATGTGTTGGTGAAAATATTGACAAATAATGTCTATTTTGGGAGAGAGATAATATTGTGTTGGTAAAAATAGTGAGAAATAATATCTGTTTGGGGGGAGACAATAATGTGTTGCTGAAAATAGTGACCAATAATGTCTATTTTGGGAGAGAGATAATATTGTGTTGGTGAAAATAGTGAGAAGTAACATCTATTTTGGGTGAGAGATAATTAGAGAGATAATAATTATTGTGATGGTGAAAATAGTGACAGATAATGTCTGTTTTGGGAGAGAGATAATATTGTGTTGGTAGAAATTGTGAGAGATAAGGTCTGTAATGTGGGGGTGTAAGCCCACAATTTCTCTCTTTGAGAGAAATCATGGGATTGCGAGAAATCATGGTCGTTCCCCTCCCACGTTTCCTCTCAGTTGCGAGAGGGGGGAGGGTGGGGGCATGGGGGTTGGGTGGATGTGCGGGGAGGGTGGGGGGTCTCTATGTTTGTGTTCTCAAGGATGTAATTATGACAACAGTGACAAGGAATGTTTATATTGGGAGGAAGGGGTGCGGAGGGAGTGGTGAAGATTGGGGTTGTTGACAATGATGAGTTGGTGTAAAAAAAAATGTCCCACAATCGTGAATCATTGACTCACTTGTGAAAACAAAGTCAATCTATGTTTTAACCTGGTGTTCGGTTGTGTGTGTGTGTGTGTGTGTGTGTGTGTCCATGGTAAACTTTAACATTGCCATTTTCTCTGCAAATACTTTATCAGTTGACACGAAATTTGGCATAAAAATAGGAAAAATTCAGTTCTTTCCAGTCATCTTGTTTAAAACAGTATTGCACATCTGGGATGGGCACAAAAAAGAAAAAAAAAAAAGAAGCCAAATTATATGCAAATTGAATTTACTGTTATATTTATATATTTTTTAATTCTCTAAACTTGGCACTTTGATCTGATATTCTGACACACCATCAATAGCAGTCATTTTAATCATTTTTTGTTCAAACAGGAACTTATTTTGCTAAGCATGGAAGTTATATTTCTGGTGCATCTCTTTGGTTCAGCTAGTAAAAAAGGGAAATTAATCTGTAATTAATGCTAAGGGGTTTAATTTGATTTAAACTGATCTTTTTCATCTTAAACATTACATTTTGAAATTATACTCAGTACATAAAAAGTTTGTGTGTTTTACTCTCAGTGTACAGGGCTTTCACTATGTTCATTTGCCCAAGTGGTCTTTTTCAGAAAAAAACAACTAAAATCAATACTACGAGTGAACTTTACGCCCTATTGGCTGAGCCATGAAGGTCATGGGCAAAAATCAGTTGCGTACACATATTTATACATATTAAAAGCGCATGCTCATATTCTTCGTGACCACGAAGGGTGACATTTTGTTTCAAGTAGTTGACCTGCCGGTTCAATCAAATATTCAATTGACAATACACGATAACATGTGATGTAAAGTTGGAGAAGGAGACCGTTAAATATTTATTCAGAGAAAGATTTGTGAACACCTCATTACTTACTGGATTATGCCCCAAACTGCCATAAAAATATCAACAAAATCATCAATTGGAATCGTCAGTTGTTTTTTTTCAGTTAAAAATAATAAACCATGAGAGTTAATACCCTTGATGAAACGTGAAAATTTCCAGTCTTGACTTTTCTCAAAATTAAGTCTTTCACTTCATATGACGTTTAGAAGTACTTTTATCTGGTTCTACACGTTATTAGTTTAACAAAATAATCAATTTTCATATCAACTTAAAAAACAAACAAACAAAAAACAAACAAACTACTATCAAACTAGATGGTCATTTAACCTGAGACAGATACCACCAAAGGGTATCAGTCATGTGACTAGCAGACGATGTTTGTTACGCACATGGTGTTAGCAGCAACGGAAGAGACATGTATAAAATGTAACTGAACTATATTTATCATTTGAATTTTGACTTTCATGTGTGAGCATGTAATGCAGGCGCATACTCAAATAGTGGTATATATGACTTTGAAGTTTACAGCAGAAAAAGAGTGGCTGTTTAAAAAAAATGGTCTAGATTATGAAATAATTATATATATATATATATATATATATATATATGTGTGTGTGTGTGTGTGTGTGTGTGTGTGTTGGGTCTTACTGAATCAGGGTTATCAAAAAATCTGTAATATGATGAAAATGTGTTGTGAATGTCATTTTTTCTAATAACTAATTGTAATCATAAAGCAGACAGGCACATTGTTAATACCCATATTGAGTTTTTTCACATTGTATTAATTGTTTTGATCTGTATTAATTGTTTTCTCTATGATCAAACTTATAATGCATTACATAATAGCTTAACAAAAAGTTCAGTTACATCTTATATATTTATACAAGTATGTAACTTAACTTTATTACCTATCTTGTGTGTGTTTGTGTATGTTGGTCACACTTAGGTGCATTTCCTCTTTCATTTAAACAAAAGCAAGTGTGAGTTAGAAATAATTTTTTTTTCCTTTGTGACTTTAATTCTGAAAAAAAAAGTGGAAAAAAACCCAAAAAACAAAACAAAAAAAACATGTGAAATCCAACACAGCTTTGTGTGGTCAATATTTTTATGTTGGGAGGTGCGCATGACTTTTGTTTTGCAGTTGATTTTTCGTGTGTTTTGATTCAATTTTTGTAGTAAGTGCATGTCACAAGTGAGTCTTGAAGGCCTTGCCTCTCTTGTTTTCTTTATGTTTTGATGTTATCAGTGAAAATGGAAACAAATAATATCTCCCGTGGGGATGCCGGTTGTCTTTCAGTATAAATAGCATCCCCACCTTCCGGAAAATCTGATGCCAGAAAATTCCTCTTTTCTGTCACTCTTTCTTTGTTTCGGCCTTTTTTTTCTTTCTTCTCCTTTGTCTCCTTTTATGATGTACCATCTGTGCTCTTTTGCTCTGGCGATTAGGTAGTGAGATGTAAACACTGGGATGGGCACTAGCTGCACATTCTGCTGTTATTTGCCTGTGTGGCCTTTTTTTATGTATTATTTTTTGTTTGGCTTTAATTATTGGTTTTTTTTTTCCCCTTTTTTATGATTTTTTTTTGTTGTGATATGGGGATGATAAATTAAGCAGAATGGCTGGCATCCTGAGCATGGCCAAGTCTTATTTGCCACAAGGAGCTAAATGGTTGGGATACTGTGTCATGAACTGTGTTTTGTGTGTTTGTCTTAGTGCTTTTTTTTTTTTTTTTTTTTTCAGATGTGACAGTTTTTTCTTGACACGGTTGAGCATTTGTATGGTTTGATAGTCCTGATATGGCCCTGTGCTGTCGACTGGACTATAAGAAGCAAGAACAAGAACAAGACAAATAATGAATCTTCCCCCCCCCCTCCCCCTCCATCACTGCCCACATACAGCCCCTGCTGTTGCCTGGAGATTTGAGCAAGGAGGATGACACGAAACGAGTGATGGAGGAGACCGTCAAGCAGCTGGGACAGTTGAATATACTGGTAATATAGTTTTGTTTTTTTCCCCTCTGTTTGTTGTTTTAAAATAATTAAAGTTTCATTTTTTTGGCAACTTTGTACATTGTAAATGAAAAGAAATCTTTTCTGATCAATCTGATCTTAGTTAATGGTGTTGTTTGTTTCAGATTAAATGTCATAGAATGTATGTACATAAGTATTAAAAAAAAAAAAGAAAAAAAGAAGAGAATTCTGAATCTTTGGTCTGTTTTTAATTAATGATAAAAGCAATCAAAAAGAAAGCTATAAAATACAATTTTTATATCTGTAAGGGGTACCACATGAACATATTTATTTTCTTGTAGCTCTGTTGCCAAATTATGTTATGCATATCTGTATGTGTGTGTGTCTGTGCACGTGTACGTACCTATGTATTTGTCTGTCTGTATGTGAGTGAAGGTGCCCAAGTTTCAGCACACCTGTTGACGTGTTTCAGATCAACTGTGCTGGGATCATAGAGCTGGGGACGATAGAGACCACATCCCTGGAGCAGTTTGACCGCATGTTCAATATCAACGTAAGGTAAGGGGAAGCCGAAACGATGAGTACACACCTGTGTGTATCTGTGTGGATCGCTCACACTTGTCAGAGTGCAAGGCTGTATGAATGGTACTGATTGAGCAGTCTTTGTGTTGGTCTGTGTAACAGTGTTTTGTGGTGTGGGCGTTGGTTGTGATTGTTTGTTTGGCTGTTTGTTTGTTTTGGCTTGTGTGTGTGAACAGTGTGAGTCCTTGTTGTAATGTTTCTGCTGTCTGAGTGACTTGTGTGTTAATATGTATGTGGGTATGTGTGTATGTATGTGTATATTTTTATAAGTATGTATTTGTGTGTCAACTGTAAACTTTATCAAGTTCATTTTCTCTGGAAATATGCTGTCAACACCAAATTTGAGAAAAAAATTAGCTATTTCCACACATTCACGTTATGACAGCGCACAGACAGGGCACAAAAAAGTGAGGAAGCACAAAATGTTTTCATTGTCATTCTACAGTTACATTTGCATTTTTCTTTACTAAATTTTGAGCACTTTTTATCTTCACATCTTGACACATTGGTTAACTCTCTCCATACGAATGGCGAAAGAGACAATGTTAACAGCGTTTCTCCCCTATTACCACCATCAAAACATTATAAGCGGAAGGCTCTTACACTGAAGAGGTGAATGTTGACAAAGAATACCACAATTCTGACGACGGAAGCTAAAGGTTGGGTCATTGAGACACCCACTGGACATCCGAGGGGTCTTTGTAGAGGAGAAGAGAGGACTGGCCGTACTGAGTGAGTTAACCCGTTCAGTGCCTGTGTGCCATCCACTGACGGCATGCATTTTCCCTTCGTCCTTCAGTGAGCACTAAGAGACACTGACTACCTTGATCATTGTTGATGTGTTTGTAATGTGTAGTATTATTTGAATGAGCGTATGACAGGAGGTTCTTTACTTCACCCAGGTGTGAATGGGTACCCGACTTCAGTTGGGGAAGATAAAATGGCGGAAGGATTGGGCCCCACTTTCCTGTGCAGAGCCATTAACACAGTGGATATGAAATCAGTGCCCTGACAGCAGTAACAAGGCTATGGGACCTTTAACTCACTCAGTACGACCAGTCCTCACTTCTCCTCTACACAGACCCCTCGGATGTCCAGTGGGTGTCTGAATGACCCAACCTTTAGCTTCCGTCGTCAGAATTGTGGTATTCTCCGTCAACATTCACCTCTTCAGTATAAGAGCCTTCCGCTTGCAATATTTCGATGATGGTAATTGGGGTGAAACGCTGTTAACATCGTCCCTTTCACCGTTCGTATGGAGAGAGTTAACTTTTATCCTAACGTTCGGCAGAAGACCCCTTTCTTTGTGTGATAATTGTTTGCCTATTGGTCCACATGATATTTTGTCTCAGCATGATGAGCTTGGTTGGGAAGTTTATTCCGTGTGATAGGAGGAACAAGAAGAGGCACACTTGTCCATGTGATTTCTTTTTTTATGTTGTACGGGATGCAAGGAACATAAGTGTCAGAAGATGATTGCAATTGTTGTCTCGTTCGTCATTTATCAAATGGATTCCCCCGTCTCCTCGCCAAAGGCGGCAGTACATCGCAGGTCCTCCAGTCCTCCGTACTGATCGCAATGAATGGGATGGATAATTAGACTGAACCAGATCACACAAGTACAGAGGGGATGTGGCAGAACACAAATTTGAACGACATGCAGTCAGTTCTCTGAGCAAGAGGAAGCCATTAGAGTTTAGCAGGCAGATCTGCACATGTGTAGATCTGTACATGTGTGTGTGTGTGTGTGTGTGTGTTGTGTTGTATTGTATTACTCTTTTTATCACAACAAATTTCTCTGTGTGAAATTTGGGCTGCTCTCCCCAGGGAGAACGTGTCGCTACACTGAGAGTGCTACCCTTTTTTTTTTTTTAGATATTTTTTCCTGCCTGGAGTTTATTATGTTTTTCTATCGAAGTGGATTTTTCTACAGAATTTTGCCAGGGACAACCCTTTTGTTGCCAAAGGTTCTTTTACATGCGCTAAGTGCATGCTGCATATGGGACCTCAGTTTATAATCTCATCCGAATGACTAGCGTTCAGACCACAACTCAAGGTCTAATGTATGTTGTGTGTGTGTTGTACATATGATATGTGTGTGTGTGTGTGTGTGTGTGTTTTACATGTAATATGTGTGTGCATGTGTGTGTGTGTGTGTGTGTGTGTGTGTGGTGTACATATACTATTTGTGTGTGTGTGTGTGTGTGTGAGTGTGTGTGTTGTGTGTGTGTTGTACATATATTTGTGCATGTATGTGTGTTGTGTGTGTGGTGTACGTATAATATTTGTGTCTCTTGTGTATGTGTGGTTTGTATGTGTGTGTATGTTGTGTGTGTGTGTTGTACATATAATATTTGTGTGTGTGTGTGGTGGGAGGGGGTGTACATATGAAATTATGATATTTTTGTGTGTATGTGTGGTGTGTGTATGTGTTGTACATATAATATTTGTGCGTGTGTGTATGTGTGTGTGGTGTACATATAATATTTGTGTGTGTATGTGTGTGTGGTGTACATATAATATTTGTGTGTGTGTGTGTGTGTGTGTGTGTGTGTGTGTGTGTGTGTGTGTGTGTGTATGTGTGTGTGTGGTGTGTGGTGTGTGTGTGTGTGTGTGTGTGTGTGTGTGGTGTGTTCCAGGTCAGTGTACCACCTGACCATGCTGGCAGCCCCTCACCTGGTGGCCACCAAGGGCAGCATCGTCAACGTGTCCAGCGTCACCGGCCTCCGCTCTGTGAGTGTTAGGTACCCCCCCACCCCCCGCACCCCCCACCACCGCCCCAACCCCAACAACTACCCCCATTCCCCTCGCATGCCACTCACAAACAAACATGCAGACACACACACGCATGCACACACACACACACACACATGCACACACATGAACATGCACACACATACACATACACTCTCTCTGTGTTTCACACACAGACAACACGTGCAACACTCAAACACATACATATGAACACAACACACATACACACAACACACACACACACACATATACACTTATATGCACTCTCTCTCTCTCTCTCTCTTGTTTCACACACAAACACACACGCACACACACTCATACACTCACTCTCTCTCTGTGTCTCCCTCTCTCTTACATACACAGACACTTATTGTGTCTCTAACACACACACGCACACATACACACTCTCTCTCTCTTCTGTCTCTGCCTCCCCCTCTCTTTCACTCTCTGTAAACACACACTCTCTCTCTAATGCGTGCGCGCGTGCACGTGCGCGCGCGCGCACACACACACACACAGAGACACACACAGACACACACACACAGACAGACACAGACACACACAGACACACACGCACAGACACACACAAACACAGACACAGACAGACACACAGACAGACACAGACACAGACAGACACACAGACAGACACACACACACACACAGACACACGCACGCACTCACGCACGCACGCACGCAAAGGCCAGGCATGAAAGGAAAGACAACTGACATTAGGACATACAGACAGGTACCTACACCCACTGCAAAAATAAAAGGAGGAGAGATTTGTTTTTTGTAATTTCTTTTTTTTAATTTTTAATTTCAGTTCCCAAATGTTCTGGCCTACTGTATGTCCAAGAGTGCCATTGACCAGTTCACACGCTGCGTTGCTCTTGGTAAGAGATGTGTGCCTTTTTTTAATATTTTTTTTATCTTGTTTTATGTACAAGAAGGCATTTGTACATGACAGTTTTTATCCCACCATGTATCAACTGTACTCTGTTTCCGGGTTGTGTTTGGAGGCTGGGTATTTTCATGTTTCAGTAACCCACCAAACACTGATATGGATTACAGGATCTTAAACGTGTTTATTTATCTTATGTACATATATACTCACAAACAAAGGGGATGAAGGCACTCGCAGGTCTACACATATGTTGAACTTGGAGTTTGGCAAAAAAAAAGTGCCATTGACCAGTTTTCGATAGGAAAAACAAATAAAACTGCACGCAGGAAAAAAAAAGATAAAAAAAAAGGGTGGCACTGTAGTATAGCGACGCGCTCTCTGTGGGGAGAGCAGCCCGAATTTCACACTGAGAAATCTGTTGTGATAAAAAGAAATACAAATACAAATACAAATACAAGTCCCCATCCTTAACCCACAAGCCCCAGATTGTGGGATCAAACCCAAGTCTGTCAGATGGAAAGTCCACCTCTCTGACAACTCAGCTGTTATGCCTGTCAGAAAAGTAGTGTCTTTGCTGACAGTGCCCTTGGCTTCCTTTGGAAAATCCAAGCTGTGCTGAAAATGGGATTGATGTTTTTAACAGAGTGTAGTACTTTGGAGATGATGGATAGAGAGTAGTATGTTAAACTGTTCACTTTGTTTGTTTGCTTGTAGAAATGAAAACAGTATAAGTAATCAATAGACCAAATGTATGTTTGCACCTGCACACACACACACACACACGTTATTAACTTAATTCATGTTTTATGTGAACTGAACAAGACTTAGTTAATTAGTCTTTTTTTTTCTTTTCTTTTCTATTCTTAATCATTGCTGTTAACGTTCATGTGATTGATCTTTTGACAGCATATCAGTTTGTCTTTGAATGCTTATAAGAAGCGACAGGTATTCAGCCCTGAAATGGCCCTCTTTACAGTATGATTAGGTTAGTACATTACGACAGGAATGCAGAAATGTATCAACACACGGAAGTAGTTGTCTTTTTCAGTTGAAGTGGTTTTTATCCAGTGTTTTGCTGCAAATCCATCATATCAGTAAGAATTACAGGAGCTTTTTAAGTTAAAGTGGGATGGAGTAGACAGTGCTGATGGAAGCTAAGTTTCCTTAGCTGTAAGTTTGCACTGTTGTGGCCTTGTGTATATTTAAAAAAAACCAAAAAAAAACACATCCAGAAGGGAGGAAATATATGCAAAGGAAGGTCACTTGCCGCAGCTACTTTCAATTATCTCTACTTCAGTGGAGCCATGTACCCGAGCATTGCTCCTGCTTAAAAATTGGCTTCTTCTTCTTCTTGTTCTGCGTTCGTGGGCTGCAACTCCCACGTTCACTCGTATATGCGCGAGTGGGCTTTTACGTGTATGACCGTTTTTAACCTGCCATGTAGGCAGCCATACTCTGCTTTCGGGGGTGTGCATGCTGGGTATGTTCTTGTTTCCATAACCCACCAAACGCTGACATGGATTACAGGATCTTTAACGTGCGTATTTGATCTTCTGCTTGCGTATACACATGAAGGGGGTTCAGGCACTAGCAGGTGTACACATATGTCGACCTGGGAGATCGGAAAAATCTCCACCCTTTACCCACCAGGCGCCGTCACCGTGATTCGAACCCGGGACCCTCAGATTGAAAGTCCAACGCTTTAACCACTCGGCTATTGCTCCCGTCATTGGCTTCATTAAAACGATTTTTGTGTTCCTACATTTGCATTAGCTGCAGAGAAAGGGAACTAATCTCTACAATATTTCTGGATGTGTCCACATGTAATTTGGAGGGAAAACAGTTTATTTTCTGTTTTTTGGGCGTGTTTTTTTTTTCCCGCATCATTCTGCCACGGAAGCCTTGTCACGGCTGTAAATTCCCTGGGGTAGAATGGGTTAAATTCATTTTCAGGGAAAAGATTAGCTTTTCATGAAGTCTGCAAGCATTCCAGCATCTGCATGAGCGGCAAAGAAAGGGAACGAACTCCTGCAATATTTCTGGATTTGTCCACATGTAATTTGGAGGGAAAGCAGTTTATTTTCTGTGGGGCTTTTTGTTTTGTTTTGTTTTTTGTTGCTGTTTTTTCATCATTCTGCCACGGAAGCCAGTCAAGGCTGTAAATTCCCCGGGGTTAAATGGGTTAAACTCAGTTTCAGGGAAAAGATTTGCTTTTCGTGAAGTCTGTACTTGTCATGTTTCAGAACTGGCACCGAAGCAAGTGAGAGTGAACTGCGTCAAGTAAGTATTGAAAGTGATCCCTGTCCCACTTTTACTGGTTGATTACACTGCTGTTTTCGCTACAACACCCCGTGTATGTAAGAAGTGGTTTATTCAGTTTAGCAATTTTCTTTTCTCTTTTGTTTCATTTAGAATGTATGAATTTATCTGTGCATTACATCATCATGAAAATATGTACAATTTTATATATATTTTTGTTTAAAAAAGAAGAAAAATTCAGGGAGACAGGTAGATGCCTGATATAATATATGCTCTATGTGCTGGTCGAGCCAACAGTTTAGCTGATGTGTTTTAGTGTATAGGACCAACACCGTTCACACCTCATGAAAACTGGAACACACAAACCATTCTCATATGAGCAGTGGACAGTTTAAGGACACTGAGGCAGTGTGACAGAATCGGACAGGTGTTGGACTTGTGATCCAGTGTTCACCAGTGATCAGGGTTTGAGACTCTGTTTCAGCATGGTGCTGTGTCCTTGGAAAGCCATTTTACTCCGATTTTCCTGACTCCACCCTAGTGTGAAAAGGTGCCTGACTTCTGTTGTGGAAGGCTACAAGGGCAGGAGGGGAGGATTGGGCTCCTCCTTCCTTTGCCGAGCCCTGGACACTGTGGCCGTACACAGCTGTGGGACTTTTAACCTTTAACTCTCTCCATATGAACGGCGAAAGAGACGACGTTAACAGCGTTTCACCCCAGTTACCATCATCAAAATATTGCAAGCGGAAGGCTCTTATACTGAAGAGGTGAATGTTGACAAAGAATACCACAATTCTGACGACGGAAGCTAAAGGTTGGGTCATTGAGACACCTACTGGACATCTGAGGGGTATGTGTAGAGGAGAAGAGAGGACTGGCTGTACTGAGTGAGTTAACATTTGACCTTGTAATCCTGTACAGACTGAGTCTTTTTCATGTTCTTGCAGTCCAGGGGTGGTGGTCACTGAACTGCAGAAAAGGGGTGGACTGGATGATGAGGCGTATGCCAAGGTAAGTCTGTCAGTCTCCTGTCTGTCCCTCACTGCCTCCCGTCTGTCCCTCTCTTTTCTCTGCAGTCTTTTTTTTTTTTTTTTTTTTTTAATCTCTCTCACGGGAGCAGCCCAACAGCACAAATGGTTTGAAAGAGCGACCCCGAAAGCACAAACTTTGGATAGCCCAAAACCGTGACCAGGAACAGACCAAAGTCTGACCACATATTATCCAAAATCATGCCGGTCGAGTAACTTTTTTGTTTTGAACATAAGGTTGTTTTGCACTCAGCTAATTAAAGTCATCTAAATACTTAAATGCCATGTGCGTATGTTTGTAACTTGTACATTTTATGTAATTATTACGTTAGAAAATCAGGTAACACAGCTTGCAATGGATAACAGTTGTATCTACCATGTTGGAAAAAAAGTGTAAATGTGTATTTAGCATATATCAATATGGACACATAGAATACGTGTTCACAGTATGGAGTAAAATCACTGTTATCATTGTCCCTGCTAGCATCAGCCATTCATTGGGGAACATAAGCTTTCGCCGCTTCAGAACTATACCAGGTGTGTTATTGAGCTACCTACTGTCTTGCATACAAGCACGAATGCCAAAAATAAGTTTGTGCTTTGGGGCTGTCGTCCTTGACACTCTGTCTCCATCCCCTCTCTCTTTTCTTTCTCCCAGTCCCAGTCCGTCTGGGTCTAAGTCACCCTTTCTGACTTATTCTGGTGAGTGTCTGCTTTTTTGTTTGGTTGTTTATTTGTTGTTGTTTTTTTTTGGGTGCAGGAGGGATTTATCATCAATAGCTCTTTTCTTTGAAAGTTAATGCACATAATGCATGAACAATGTAACATATTTAACCAGATACGTTCTGCATAAACTTAACCAGTTACATTCCACAGTGTTTAACAAATGTGCTCCACAGTAGTCTCAATATTCATCAAAAAAAAAAGAAAGAAATTAACCTGTAAGTATATAAAATGATGGATGTGAATGTTAGACTGAAAAAAAAAAAAGCAAGCCAACTTCACATTTTGATGCTTTTCGCATATTTTATTTATGTGTTTTGTTTTTACACACGAAATAAATTTAACTTATAAAGTATATATATTATGTTGCCCCTTTCATTGTGTGTAGACATTCATGCCCTGCGACTACAAAAAAATAATATTTTGTTGTTTCTCTCATGTATTGTGCATGTGTTTTTTTTACCCCACAAATGAATTTGCCTCGTCGTAGATTATAAAGTGTTCTGTGTATGATATGTTGCCATTGTATTGAAGCTTAAACAGTGATAAGCGATAAGAAACGCTAGGGAGAGCTGGATAATACAAGATCTTGAGAGAAGTAATACAGTTATCTGTATACAAGACGTTGGCCCTTTCCCTGTGCTCTAGTTTCTGGAGCACAGTAAAGAAACTCACGCCCTGGGACGCCCCGGAGAGCCGGAGGAAGTGGCCCGTACCATCGCCTTCCTGGCTGCTGATGACTCCTCCTTCATTACCGGCGCCACCATTCCTGTGGACGGAGGTCGTCATGCCATGTGCCCCAGATAAAGGAGAAATGCTGTGACGGAGAAATTCCTGTGGAGGGATGTTGGTTATCGTGAAGGGGAAATGCTGCTAGAGGGACAGGTTTTTATTTTATTTTATTTTTTTTTAACAAACATACATTGTTAACGATGTGGAATGGCATAAAATTATTCATGTGAACTCAGATTCAGCATAGCTTACTGCATACATCCATGGACAAAAGATTCAGCATTGCTTACTGTATATTCCAGGGACAAAAGATTCAGCATTGTTCACTGCATACATCCAGGGACAAAAGATTCAGCATTGTTCACGGCATACATCCATGGACAAAAGATTCAGCATTGTTCACTGCATACATCCATGGACAAAAGATTCAGCATTGTTCACAGCATACATCCATGGACAAAAGACTCAGCATTGTTCACTGCATACATCCATGGACAAAAGATTCAGCATTGTTCACTGCATACATCCAGGGACAACAGATTCAGCATTGTTCACTGCATACATCCATGGACAAAAGATTCAGCATTGTTCACTGCATACATCCATGGACAAAAGATTCAGCATTGTTCACTGCATACACCAGGGACAAAAGATTCAGCATTGTTCACTGCATACATCCATGAACAAAAGATTCAACACTGCTCACAGCATACAGCCATGGACAAAGAGGGACGTTTGTTATCGTGATAGAGAAATGCCACAAAAGTGATTTTTGTCACTGTGAAAGAAATGCCACAAAGGGATGTTCACAATGCTTTTTTTTTTCTGTTGTGAAGAAATGTTTGAACATGAAGGAGCGATGTATATATGTGCATGCGTTTTGAGCACGGAGAGATTTGCTGACATAACTTTGTATTTTAAGCCAGAGATTATGGTTAGGAGGAATGGATACATTATTGCTAGAAAGTGTGATTCGGATAAGTCTGTTGAAAATGTGTTTGTGTATGCATACTTCCGTTTGTATGTGTGTGCTCGTGTGTAGACATCATAAACTACCAGTTGAGTCAGGTGAAGCTTCAGTGATCCACAGGAGTTGTGATGATGTAAAAAGACTGTGCCATGAACAGCACTTGTGATGGGTTTTAATTTTGGTGTTTGAATGAACCAGTTTCCCCACTTTCAGACCTCAATTTACGTGTGTTGTCTTGAACAAAGAGGAAAAGTATTTCTCATTTTGCAAATTAAAAAAAAAAAATCCCTGTTCAGTTTAGCTGAGAAGTCTGTCTTTAGTCTTGGTTTGGTCAGCTTCATCTTTTGCTTTTATTTGCCATCAGGAGTGTGTTGAAAGTACTTCTTCTTCTTCTTCTGCGTTCGTGGGCTGCAACTCCCACGTTCATTCGTATATACGTGAGTGGGCTTTTACGTGTATGACCGTTTTTAACCTGCCATGTAGGCAGCCATACTCCGCTTTCGGGGTGTGCATGCTGGGTGTGTTCTTGTTTCCATAACCCACCGAGCGCTGACATGGATTACAGGATCTTAAACGTGCGTATTTGATCTTCTGCTTGCGTATACACACAAAGGGGGTTCAGGCACTGGCAGGTCTGCACACACGTTGACCTTGGAGATCGTAAAAATCTCCACCCTTTACCCACCAGGCGCTGTCACCGTGATTCGAACCTGGGACCCTCAGACTGAAAGTCCAACGCTTTAACCATTCGGCTATTGCACCCGTCAGTTGAAAGTACTGATTTCTGTGTAATTTGATATCATCCATACCGGTGATGGGTCGAAAGGATTGAATGACAACTTCAAAATGTTGAGAAACAGTGTGTCTGTGAGTGTGTGTACGTCAGGAGTTACAGAAATTTTTTTAAGAAACAGGTATACTTATACTAATGACGTGGTGCTTTGGGGTCAAGAATTTTGCATCCACCCACTAATGCCCCCTGACCCAACCCCTTTTTAAAATCAATTTATCATTTTTTATAAAAATTTTTTTTAATGAAAAGTTGTCTTGACCTCCTTCTTGTTCCCAGATGTGGAACAGTTCTTGGCCAAACAGTCGAGTGATTGGAGTGTTGAGTTTCAGTTTCAGTTTCAGTAGCTCAAGGAGGCGTCACTGCGTTCTGCCAAGCAGATGCCTGACCAGCAGCGTAACCCAACGCGCTTAGGCCTTGAGAAAAAAAAAAAGAAGAAAAAAGTAAATAAATAATAGATAAATACAAAAAAAGGAACTACTGCTACTAATAATAATATGTAGAAGGTGCAAAAACTTGATGAAGTCAACTATAAGCGTTTAAAAAAAAAAGAAGATAAATAAATAAATAAAAAAGACAACAATGATGATAAATAAGCAAATAAATGTAAAACAAAAATGCAGACACACATTCACACATACACACACACATATGCATAACAGATATGCACAGATATGGAGTGTTGAGCTGTCTTAAAGAATGACTGGCTAACGTGCTGAGGAAAAGTTGAATTGAAAACTCTGCACAATGTCTGGGCGGCTTAGCCATTTGAAAAGTGAAGGGACAGAGCCCGGAAGGACTCCAGTGAAGCTCTGGGCAGGGTTGTGTGAGCGATCTTAGCAATGCTAAGTTTGCATAGCGTTAGTTATTTTCCTATGTCTCTGCTGATTCCCTAGACAGGAAAAAAAAAAAAATGCTATGCAAATGTAGCACTACTAAGATCTCTCTTGCTACCCAGCCCTGGTAAAGCAGGAAGGAAGGAAAATGACCAGATTTGGTTTTCCTCGACTGGAGAAAAAATTGTACACATCTTCTGACCCGAAAATGATCACGCTGTAAAATGTGGAATAAGGTAAGGAAGTCAGTACTTGGAGTGAGTTTGTCAGTTTCTTTAGAGGCAGGGTTTTACTTTTGGTTTGATTGATAATGACAAATAAGAAACATTTAGATGGTGTTATGTTGTTGTAATCTATTTCTGTTTAGTAACTAACAATGTAATTTACGTTACAAATTTTTTTTGTTCAGTTGTGCATGCATATACGTGTAAATGTTTCTTAATTGATCATGGATGGTTATTATTTTGAACATGAGGAAAACGGCTTAAAACATGCTATTCAGATGTTCAGATTAATTGCTAAACAGTGTTGAGGAATTGTAATTCAAATTTCTGAAAATGTTTTTTCCATTTACCTTGAAAGACATAATCAGATTGGTTATTTGGAGAAATGTTAATTATTTCCTGTTTTTATTTCAAGTTTAATGTAGAATGATACATTTTTGGTCAGGATATTAGAATGCATGGAACAGTGA
This sequence comes from Babylonia areolata, assembly GCF_041734735.1. NCBI lineage: Eukaryota > Metazoa > Mollusca > Gastropoda > Neogastropoda > Buccinidae > Babylonia > Babylonia areolata. Next base: position 40,176,715 of record NC_134881.1, on the reverse strand, counting down.
TATTTTGATATTGTGAAAGATGGTATTGAAAATGTTTTGTTTTTTCTCCACATCTCCTTCAAAATAAAACAGAACATTATTGGGTTGTTGTTTTTTCTACACTGTGCAAGTGGTGTCATTTTGATTCAAGTTGGATGCAGTATTGGACACTTGTCTGATTTCTTATGTCTGTTGGTGAACAGTTTTCTGTTCTTTCTCCCACTACTCACTGTTTCAGTTTCAGTTTCAAGGGGGTGTCAAAGTGTGTGGGCTGATCCATACATGCTACACCACATTTTTTTTGTTTGTTTTTAGTTATAGAGCTGATGCTGACCTAGGCATAAACCTGAGTCACTGGTCACTCTCGAGAGCCTACCCTAGGTTTGCATATCAGTATCAGTAGCTCAAGGGGGTGTCACTGCGTTCAGACAAATCCATATACGCTACACCACATCTGCCAAGCAGATGCCTGACCAGCAGTGTAACCCAATGCGCTTAGTCAGGCCTTGAGAAAAAAAAAAGAAAAGAAAAAGAAAAGATAATAATAATGATGATAATATGATGATAATGATAAATAAGAATAAAAAAGACAATAATGATGATCAAAAGGCAAATAAGCAAATAAATGTAAAACATGCAGACACACACATACACACAAACACACACATAACATATATGCAACATACATGCAGTTTCACAGATATAAAAGCACAAACAAATACACATAAACATACACTAGTCCTCACACACACACACACACACACCATTTCCTAAATTACACTGCACACCCGCCCCCCCCACCCCCCTCTCCCTTCCTCCACACACTCGTTCCTAGGCTACGTGTCGCAGCTTCCATGGCACACACACACACACACATACAAGCACACACACATATGCCCATACCCCACCCCCATACGTATACAAATATATGCACACCCGCACGTTCCAATATTCCGTTGCTCTTACAGTACGGACATGCATACACACACATACCTCATCCTCTACACACACACACACACACACACACACACACACATACGCACGTGCACAGAGCTCTCCTGACATGTACACGTGTAGGTTTGCATAGAACATCAACATAAGATGAAATAAGAAAAAAAACTCACAAAAAACCCCTAGCTGAGATATGATGAAAGGTACACAGAAGGAAAATGACTGAAATAAAAGAAGAGTAAAAATAGGCCATGTTCAGCGAATTTGAGCACACCTACCTAGTGTGCATACTCGCGTAAGTGTGCAGATGCACGTGCGCGTGCACACACACGCACATACACACACACACACAATTTACAGTGTCACATACACCCAGGCACTACCGACAAACATGCATACACAGTCGCTACCTTCCACACACACACATATGAATATATATATACACACACACACATACATTATATATATATATATACATACATACATGCATATATATATATGTGTGTGTGTGTGCGTGTGCATACATACATATATCTATTCATTCATATATATACATATATAGAGAGGGAGAGACATAGCTAGATAAGTATTATATTGATCCCACAAACAAGGCAGATGTGTACATGCTACATTCTCACCTTGCTCCCCTAACACACACACACACACACACACACACACACACACAAACACACACGCACGCACGATTGCACACACGCACACACTCACCCCCCCCCCCCACACACACACACATCAGCATATTGCCAAACATAACTAGCATTATTATATTTGCTCATCATGCATACCAATGCAAGTGAGACAGTTTTGATTGAAGTCACAGGAAGCTTTTCTTTCATGTAGTGAGAAAATACAGTTGGTCACCCTGAAAGAGCCTCTTATCAGGGAAGGGCAATGGATGTCCACCTGAGTGGAGTCAAGTGAACCAGATGTCGGTCTGAGGCCAGTCTGCATGCAAGTGACTGTTGAATCTGACAGCCATTCATCCCATCATTGGAACTGAATAAAAAACCGTAATGCTAAGGATTTCTCAGAGAATTAACCCCCCCCCCCCACCCGCATCCCCAGCCAGTGTCTGATGATTAGCTGGCTTCAGGAATTTGTCTTTGACTGAGATCGACTGTTGCTTAAATTTCCTGATCAACACTTTCAAGGTTTCTGTATCAGTGTCTCAAGCCTGCGTACTTGACGCCGGGATAGGTTTCTACACTGTGGAAGGAAATGCATAGAACAGCATTGTTGATGACTGCATGATGTAATGCCAAATCCAAATGGACCTCCATTGCATCATCATCATCAAGTTCCTCTTGTTGTTGTTGTTTTTCTTCTTCTCTCACTTGTGAGGCGCCGCACTAAAGGACTGTTCACCACATGTCTAACGGTTGTGTGTCAATGCAAGGAACTCTGCAAATGGCTTCCCTGTCTTGATCACAGTTCACCATGAAATGTAGAAAAACAACAGTAAAAACAATTACCTCCCCCCCCCCCCACAACCAGATAATCATATGTTCGCCGCGGGGAATTGTCGTTGGAGCCGGGGACGCCTGTGGTGGTTGTCTCCACTAACTAACTAAAGTCCTGGGGACGCTGTGGTGGTTGTCTCCACTCACTAACTAAAGTCCTGGGGACACTGTGGTGGTTGTCTCCACTAACTAAAGTCCTGGGGACACTGTGGTGGTTGTCTCCACTCACTAACTAAAGTCCTGGGGACACTGTGGTGGTTGTCTCCACTCACTAACTAAAGTCCTGGGGACGCTGTGGTGGTTGTCTCCACTCACTAAAGTCCTGGGGACGCTGTGGTGGTTGTCTCCACTCACTAAAGTTCTGGGGACGCTGTGGTGGTTGTCTCCACTCACTAACTAAAGTCCTGGGGACGCTGTGGTGGTTGTCTCCACTCACTAACTAAAGTCCTGGGGACGCTGTGGTGGTTGTTTCCACTCACTAAAGTCCTGGGGACGCTGTGGTGGTTGTCTCCACTCACTAACTAAAGTCCTGGGGACGCTGTGGTGGTTGTCTCCACTCACTAACTAAAGTCCTGGGGACGCTGTGGTGGTTGTCTCCACTAACTAAAATCCTGGGGACGCTGTGGTGGTTGTCTCCACTCACTTATTAAAGTCCTGGGGACGCTGTGGTGGTTGTCTCCACTCACTAAAGTCCTGGGGACGCTGTGGTGGTTGTCTCCACTAACTAAAGTCCTGGGGACGCTGTGGCGGTTGTCTCCACTCACTCACTAAAGTCCTGGGGACGCTGTGGTGGTTGTCTCCACTAACTAAAGTCCTGGGGACGCTGTGGTGGTTGTCTCCACTCACTAACTAAAGTCCTGGGGACGCTGTGGTGGTTGTCTCCACTCACTAACTAAAGTCCTGGGGACGCTGTGGTGGTTGTCTCCACTCACTAACTAAAGTCCTGGGGACGCTGTGGTGGTTGTCTCCACTCACTAACTAAAGTCCTGGGGACGCTGTGGTGGTTGTGTCAACTAACTAAAGTCCTGGGGACGTTGTGGTGGTTGTCTCCACTCACTAAAGTCCTGGGGACGCTGTGGTGGTTGTCTCCACTCACTAAAGTCCTGGGGACGCTGTGGTGGTTGTCTCCACTCACTAACTAAAGTCCTGGGAACGCTGTGGTGGTTGTCTCCACTCACTTACTAAAGTCCTGGGGACGCTGTGGTGGTTGTCTCCACTAACTAACTAAAGTCCTGGGAACGCTGTGGTGGTTGTCTCCACTCACTTACTAAAGTCCTGGGGACACTGTGGTGGTTGTCTCCACTCACTAACTAAAGTCCTGGGAACGCTGTGGTGGTTGTCTCCACTCACTTATTAAAGTCCTGGGGACGCTGTGGTGGTTGTCTCCACTCACTTACTAAAGTCATGGGGACGCTGTGGTGGTTGTCTCCACTCACTTACTAAAGTCCTGGGAACGCTGTGGTGGTTGTCTCCACTCACTAACTAAAGTCCTGGGGACGCTGTGGTGGTTGTCTCCACTCACTAACTAAAGTCCTGGGGACGCTGTGGTGGTTGTCTCCACTAACTAAAGTCCTGGGGACGTTGTGATGGTTGTCTCCACTCAATAACTAAAGTCCTGGGAACGCTGTGGTGATTGTCTCCACTCACTAACTAAAGTCCTGGGGACGCTGTGGTGGTTGTGTCCACTAACTAAAGTCCTGAGGACGTTGTGGTGGTTGTCTCCACTCACTCACTAAAGTCCTGAGGACGCTGTGGTGGTTGTCTCCACTCACTAACTAAAGTCCTGGGGACACTGTGGTGGTTGTCTCCACTAACTAAAGTCCTGAGGACGTTGTGGTGGTTGTCTCCACTCACTAACTAAAGTCCTGGGGACGCTGTGGTGGTTGTCTCCACTAACTAAAGTCCTGGAGACACTGGTGGTTGTCTCCACTCACTAAAG
>NC_134881.1:40137368-40167368 GCF_041734735.1 Babylonia areolata | reverse complement strand
TGTCCCTTCACTGGAGTCCTTCTCTGTCCCTTCAGTGGAGTCCTTCTCTGTTCCTTCAGTGGAGTCCTTCTCTGTCCCTTCACTGGAGTCCTTCTCTGTCCCTTCTCTGTCTCTTCACTGGAGTCCTTCTCTGTCCCTTCACTGGAGTCCTTCTTCTCTGTCCCTTCACTGGAGTCCTTCTCTGTCCCTTCACTGGAGTCCTTCTCTGTCCCTTCTCTGTCCCTTCACTGGAGTCCTTCTTCTCTGTCCCTTCACTGGAGTCCTTCTTCTCTGTCCCTTCACTGGAGTCCTTCTCTGTCCCTTCTCTGTCCCTTCACTGGAGTCCTTCTTCTCTGTCCCTTCACTGGAGTCCTTCTCCGTCCCTTCACTGGAGTCCTTCTTCTCTGTCCCTTCACTGGAGTCCTTCTTCTCTGTCTCTTCACTGGAGTCCTTCTCTGTCCCTTCACTGGAGTCCTTCTTCTCTGTCCCTTCACTGGAGTCCTTCTTCTCTGTCTCTTCACTGGAGTCCTTCTCTGTCCCTTCACTGGAGTCCTTCCTCTCTGTCTCTTCAGTGGAGTCCTTCTCTGTCCCTTCACTGGAGTCCTTCTCTGTCCCTTCACTGGAGTCCTTCTCTGTCCCTTCAGTGGAGTCCTTCTTCTCTGTCCCTTCTCTGTCCCTTCACCGGAGTCCTTCTCTGTCCCTTCTCTGTCCCTTCAGTGGAGTCCTTCTCTGTCCCTTCACTTTTCAAATGGCTAAGCCGCCCAGATATTGTGCAAAGTTTTAATAAAAGTGTAACAACATCTTTTCATTTCAACTGTTCCTCAGCATTGCTGGCCGCTCATACGTTTAAAACAGCTGAATACTCCAGTCACTGGACTGATGTGTTTTCCACAAGAACAAGAAGAAGACAACTGTTTTCATAAAATAAATAAATAATTTTGTTTAGAAATGGCATGGGTGAGGGGCCAATCGTGGGTAGCCGCAAAGCACCACATGATTAGTATGAGTATACCTGTTTCTTGAAAAAGATCTGTAACTCTTGGTCCAAAAGTTCTAGATAACTACGCCTGTTTCTAAGGGACTATTCAGCTTTCTATTAAGAGAAGGGACAAGCAAATGGAGCTTTCACACACACACACACACACACACACACACACACACACACACACACACACACACACACACATGCTGTTTCTCAAAATTTTGAACATTTCATTCAATCCTTGCACCCCATCACAGGTATGGATGATATCAAATCAGTACTTTCAACATACTCCTGATGGCAAATGAAAGCAAAAGATCAAGCAGATCAAAACAAAGACATCAAAACCAAGACTAAAGACAGACTTCTCTGTTAATGTGCAAAATTAGAAATAATTTTCCTCTTTGTATAAGACACTCAACTTCACCGATAAAATTAATGGAATTCTGAAAGTGGTCAATTTTGTTCTTTCAAACACCGGATAAAACCCATCACAAGTACTGTTCATGGCACAGTCTTTACATCATCACAATTCCTGTGGATCACTGAAGCTTCACCTGACTCAACTGGTAGTTTATGATGTCTACACACACGTGCACACACATACAAACAGAAGTATGCATACACAAACACATTTTCAACAGACTTTTCCGAATCACACGTTCAAACATTTATGAATCCATTCCTCCTAACCATAGACTCTGGCTTAAAATACAAAGCTCTGTGAACAAATAACTCTCCATGCTCAAAAACAAGACAGACAGACAGACAGACAGGAAGGAAGGAATTTTGTTTAATGTCCCGTCACACATATCGGTGATTGAAGACATTTTGTAAAAGTATTTATGAATACATCTGAGTATTATCTGTTAGAAGGGGTGGGAGATGTGGATGAATGGAGGGTTTGGGGAAACTGGGCAAATGAGGGTAAAAATGTGGGTGAAATTTGAAAGAAAAACAAAACAAACAAACAAGCAAAAAAAAAAAAACAAAAAAAAAACCCCTCTAAATACAGTTACAGGAAATTACTTAAAGGACTTCGTAAAAGAGAAGTCGTAACAGACAGACAGACAGACACACACACACACACACACACACACACACACACACACACACACATATATATATATATATATATATATATATATATATATATATATATATATATATAATCACTCCTTCCTATTGAAATATTTCTCCATTTCTTCAGAAAAAACAAAAAACAAAAAAAAAACAAAACAAAAAAACCCCCAAACAACAACAAACAAACCCACACCTAGCATCATGAACACCCCTTTGTGGCATTTATCTCTCACAGCAACAATCATCGCTCTTGTGGCATTTCCCCATCACGATAACAAACGTCCCTCTTTGTCCATGGATGTATGCAGAGAACAATGCTGAATCTTTTGTCCATGGATGTATGCAGTGAACAATGCTGAATCTTTTGTCCATGGATGTATGCAGTGAACAATGCCGAATCTTTTGTCCATGGATGTATGCAGTGAACAATGCCGAATCTTTTGTCCATGGATGTATGCAGTGAACAATGCCGAATCTTTTGTCCATGGATGTATGCAGTGAACAATGCCGAATCTTTTGTCCATGGATGTATGCAGTGAATAATGCTGAATCTGTTGTCCCTGGATGTATGCAGTGAACGATGCTGAATCTTTTGTCCATGGCTGTGTGCAGTAAACAATGCTGAATCTTTTGTCCATGGACGTATGCAGTGAACAATGCTGAATCTTTTGTCCATGGATGTATGCTGTGAACAATGTTGAATCTTTTGTCCATGGATGTATGCAGTGAAAAATGCTGAATCTTTTGTCCCTGGATGTATGCAGTGAACGATGCTGAATCTGTTTTCTCTGGATGTATGCAGTGAACAATTCTGAATTTTGTGTCCATGGATGTATGCAGTGGACAATGCTCAATCATTTGTCCATGGATGTATGATGTGAACAATGCTGAATTTTTTGTCCATGGATGTATGCAGTGAACAATGCTGAATCTGTTTTCTCTGGATGTATGCAGTGAACAATGCTGAATCTTTTGTCCCTGGATGTATGCAGTGAACGATGCTGAATCTTTTGTCCATGGATGTATGCAGTGAACGATGCTGAATCTTTTGTCCATGGATGTATGCAGTGAACGATGCTGAATCTTTTGTCCATGGATGTATGCAGTGAACGATGCTGAATCTTTTGTCCATGGCTGTAAGCAGTGAACAATGCTGAATCTTTTGTCCATGGATGTATGCAGTGAACAATGCCGAATCTTTTGTCCCTGGATGTATGCAGTGAACGATGCTGAATCTTTTGTCCATGGCTGTGTGCAGTGAAAAATGCTGAATCTTTTGTCCATGGACGTATGCAGTGAACAATGCTGAATCTTTTGTCCATGGATGTATGCTGTGAACAATGCTGAATCTTTTGTCCATGGATGTATGCAGTGAAAAATGCTGAATCTTTTGTCCGTGGATGTATGCAGTGAACAATGCTGAATCTTTTGTCCATGAATGTATGCAGTGAACAATGCTGAATCTTTTGTCCATGGATGTATGCAGTGAAAAATGCTGAATCTTTTGTCCGTGGATGTATGCAGTGAACAATGCTGAATCTTTTGTCCATGAATGTATGCAGTGAACAATGCTGAATCTGTTTTCTCTGGATGTATGCAGTGAACAATTCTGAATTTTGTGTCCATGGATGTATGCAGTGGACAATGCTCAATCATTTGTCCATGGATGTATGATGTGAACAATGCTGAATCTTTCGTCCATAGATGTATGCAGTGAACATTGCTCAATCTTTTGTCCATAGATGTATGCAGTGAACAATACTGAATCTTTTGTCCATGGCTGTATGCAGTAAACAATGCTGAATCTTTTGTCACTGGATATATACAGTAAGCAATGCTGAATCTTTTGTCCATGGATGTATGCAGTGGACAATGCTGAATCCGAGTTAACATAAATGATTTTATGTTATTCCATATCATTAAAAATGTATGTTTGTTAAAAGAACACAAAGCAAACGTCCCTCCAGCACCATTTCCCCATCACGGTAACAAACGTCCCTCCAGCACCATTCCCCTATCACGATAACAAACGTCCCTCCAGCAGCATTTCCCCATCACGGTAACAAACGTCCCTCCAGCACCATTCCCCTATCACGATAACAAACGTCCCTCCAGCAGCATTTCCCCATCATGATAACAAACATTTCTTCAGCACCATTCCCCCATCATGATAACAAACATTTCTTCAGCACCATTCCCCATCACAATTACAAACGTCCCTCCAGCAGCATTTCCCCATCACAATAACAAATGTCCCTCCAGCACCATTTCCCCATCACGGTAACAAACGTCCCTCCAGCACCATTCCCCTATCACGATAACAAACGTCCCTCCAGCACCATTCCCCCATCATGATAACAAACATTTCTTCAGCACCATTCCCCATCACAATTACAAACGTCCCTCCAGCAGCATTTCCCCATCACAATAACAAATGTCCCTCAAGCAGCATTTCCCTATCACAATAACAAATGTCCCTCAAGCAGCATTTCCCTATCACAATAACAAATGTCCCTCAAGCAGCATTTCCCCATCACGATAACAAACGTCCCTTAAGCAGCATTTCCCCATCACAATAACAAATGTCCCTCAAGCAGCATTTCCCTATCACGATAACAGACGTCTCTTAAGCAGCATTTCCCTATCACGATAACAGACGTCCCTTAAGCAGCATTTCCCCATCACAATAACAAATGTCCCTCAAGCAGCATTTCCCTATCACGATAACAGACGTCTCTTAAGCAGCATTTCCCCATCACGATAACAAACGTCCCTCCAGCAGCATTTCCCCATCACGATAACAAATGTCCCTCCAGCAGCATTCCCCCATCACAATAACAAATGTCCCTCCAGCAGCATTTCCCCATCACAATAACAAATGTCCCTCCAGCACCATTCCCCCATCACAATAACAAATGTCCCTCCAGCACCATTTCCCCATCACAATAACAAATGTCCCTCCAGCACCATTCCCCCATCACGATAACAAATGTCCCTCCAGCACCATTCCCCCATCACAATAACAAATGTCCCTCCAGCAGCATTTCCCCATCACGATAACAAACGTCCCTCCAGCACCTATTCCACATCATGATAACAGACGTCCCTCCATCAGCATTTCTCCACCACATACGTCGGTCCAGAAGCGTTTCTCTTTTATGTGGGACACATGGCATGCCAGCCTCCGTCCACAGGAATGGTGGCGCCGGTAATGAAGGAGGAGTCATCAGCAGCCAGGAAGGCGATGGTACGGGCCACTTCCTCCGGCTCTCCGGGGCGTCCCAGGGCATGAGTTTCTTTACAGTGCTCCAGAAACTGAACACAGGGAAAGGGGCAACGTCTCGTATCGTACAGAATGCTGTACAATCTTCAACACAATGGCACGTATCATAGAAAATACTGTATAATATTCAATACAATGTCAACTTTATCATTTACAGAATATTTGATAATCTTCGACGAGGAAAATTCATTTGTGGTGTAAAAAGGAATCCATACACAATGCCTGAGAGAAACAACAAAATGATTTTTTTTCTAGTTGCAGCGCATGAATGTCTATACACAATGAAAGGGGCAACGTCTCACACACAATATATATACTTTATAATCTCCAACAAGCTAAATTCATTTCTAGTGCAAAAGCAAAACACACACAATTCATGAGAGAAACACAAAATGTGAAGTTGTTTTTGTTTTTACCAGTTGAACATACACATACATCATTTTACATATTTACAGGCTTGTTTTTTTGTTTTTTGTTTTTAATGAATAATGAAGATTACCAAAGAGCGCATTTTTTGTTAAACACTGTGGAATATAATTGGTTAAGTATTTTGCAGGATATATTTGGTTAAATACGTTACATTGTTTATGCATTATGTGCAATGACTTTTCAAAGAAAAGAACCTTCTGTGCAACGGTGATAAATCCCACCCGCACACACGTACCCCCCCCCCCCCCCTCCCCCCCCCACACCCCCCACCCCCCACGAAAAAAATCCAAACAAACAAATAAAAAGCACTGTTTAAGCAAATGAACATTTTGTTTTCAGAACACACAAATGTGACCTGTTTCCTCGGCATCACCCATAAGTCGGCCGACCCCCTTTCGAGTAACGAGGCCCTAAAGGGTTTGAGGTGAAATTTGACGATTTTGAGTTTTGTGGACAAATCACTTCATAAGAGGTTAATCTGCCACACACTGGTTGGATTTATCCGAAAAAGCATAATGGCTTAATTTGCAGTTTTTCTGGCACTCGAATGCCCAGTTTGCGGTCGCTATCAGTGTAAAATCGTCTGTTTTCAAATTCATTCTTCTTTTGCAAACTTGACAGGCCCTCCCCCCCCCCCCGCCCCCCCACATCATACCTTTGTGGAAAGCTCGATGTTCTATTTTAAGGCTTGATGTAAGATATCCACTGACAAACCAACCAGAATGCCTTTTGACAGCAAAGTTTAGTTGTAAATAAAAACAGACTCTCGACCAATCAGCAAGCATTCTACAACGAAGCGTTGGTGATAATGAAACCAGGTAAGCACATGAGTCACTTCAAAAAACAAAACAAGACAAAAACAACAACAACAACCAAACAAACAAGAGAGGCAAGGCCTTCAAGACTCACTTGTGATAAATTTAGTCCCCTAGCATTAATTACAGAGTAATTTCCCTTTTTTACTATCTGCACCAAAAACGTTTGCAAAATAAATAAAAATTCCATGCTTAGCAAAAGAAGTTCCTGTTTGAACAAAAAATGATAACAATGATTCCTCTTGTTGTTGTGTCAGAATAAGAGGTCAGAGTGCCAAGTTTAGAGAATACAAAAAATATAAATATAACAGTAAATGCAGTTTGCATATAATTAGGCTTCTTTTTTATTTTTTTGTGCCCATCCCAGAGGTGCAATATTGTTTTTAAACAAGATGACTGGAAAGAACTGAATTTTTCCTATTTTTATGCCAAATTTGGTGTCAACTGACAAAGTATTTGCAGAGAAAATGTGAATGTTAAAGTTTACCACAGACACACACACACACACACACAGACAACCGAACACCGGGTTAAAACATAGACTCAAAAGGGGGGCGGTTGAGGTGGAGGGGAGGGGGGGAGCAAGGGGGAGAGGACTAAGAGAGAGAGAGAGAGAGAGAGAGAGAGAGAGAGAACAGAATGTGGAAAAGAGTCTAAAAAATCTAAAATGGAGAGGGTGATTGTCAGTGACTGGAGAAAGAAAAAAAACATAATATTGGAAGGGTGTGTGAGAGAGGCGGGACGGGGGAAGCGGGATTAGAACAAAAAAAAAAAAAAAAAAAAAAGTTGAAAATATGTGACTGAATAAACAAAGGATCTAGAAATGAATCAAGTCTTCAGAACTTGTTAGTTGTTATATGTTGTGAAATTAGTCCCTCTCGTCAAAATCTGTTTCATGGTGGTGTGTCATTCATTTGTTGGTTCGAGCCTACTCTCTACCTTCCCACATCTCTTAGATGGTAGGCTTTCCTCCCTGTATGAAATCTTACTGTGTCAGGTAACGTTAGGCAACAAACATAGGGAACCAAACGAAATCAGAGAGAATAGACTGAATTCCCCTGAGTTGAAATGTTCTAGGAATAAGTTGGAATTTACAGTTGATGGAGATAGGGATATTCACTCGTGAGACAGTTGGCACAAGATAAATCCACGACCTTTCCGTCGTGTGATAGTAATATTCACTGATCTGATAGTTTGTGGACATGACGTTTCAATTCCATTTAGTGTAAAACACTCACAGGGTAATAGCGGCACCTTCACCCGAGTGATAGTAATGACGCTATACAGCCGAGTGATAGTGCTATACGCCCGTGTGATACTTGTATGCAAGACGGTAGCTCAATAACACACCTGATACAGCTCTGAAGCGGCGAAAGCTTATGTTCCCCAATGAATGGCTGATGCTAGCAGGGACAATGATAACAGTGATTTTACTGCATACTGTGAACATGTATTGAACGCGTCCATGCCGATATAATTATGGTAAATACACATTTTTTTTCCAATATGGTGGATACATTTGTTATCATTGCAAGCTGTGTTACCTGATTTTCTAACGTAATAATTGCATAACATGTCCAAGTTACAGACAGACACACATAGCATTTAAGTATTTTGATGAACTTAATCAGCTAAATGCCATATCATAGCCTAAAACAACCGTATCTTCAAAACAAAAAAAAGTCACTTGACCAGCATGTTTTGGATAATATGTGGTCAGACTTTGGTCTGTTCCTGGTCACGGTTTTGGGCTATCCAAAGTTTGTGCTTTCGGGGTCGCTCTTTCAGACCATTTGTGCTGTTGGGCTGCTCCCGTGAGGGAGATAAAAAAAAAGGCTGCAGAGAAAAGAGAGGGAGAGACAGGAGGCAGTGAGGGACAGACAGGAAACTTGACTGACTTACCTTGGCATACGTCTCATCATCCATTCCACCCCTTCTGTGCAGTTCAGTGACCACCACCCCTGGACTGCAAGAACATGAAAACAACTCAGTCTGTACAGGATTACAAGGTCAAATGTTAAAGGTTAAAAGTCCCACAGCTGTTTACGGCCACAGTGTCCAGGGCTCGGCAAAGGAAGGAGGAGCCCAATCCTCCCCTCCTGCCCTTGTAGCCTTCCACAACAGAAGTCAGGTACCTTTTCACACTAGGGTGGAGTTAGGAAAATCTGAGTAAAATGGCTTTCCAAGGACACAGCACCATGCTGAAACAGAGTCTCAAACCCTGATCACTGGTGAACACTGGATCACAAGTCCATCACCTGTCTGATTCTGTCACACTGCCTCAGTGTCCTCAACTCACTCAGTACGGCCAGTCCTCTCTTCTCCTCTACACAGACCCCTCGGATGTCCAGTGGATGTCTGAATGACCCAACCTTTAGCTTCCGTTGTCAGAATTGTGGTATTCTTTGTCAACATTCACCTCTTCAGTATAAGAGCCTTCCGCTTGCAATATTTTGATGATGGTAATTGGGGTGAAACGCTGTTAACGTCGTCCCTTTCGCCGTTCGTATGGAGAGAGTTCAACTGTCCACTGCTCGTATGAGAATTGTTTATGTGCCTTTTCACCAATCAAACATCACCTCTGCATTGTTCTACCCGTGTGACTGGTGTTTCAGGCAGTGTTTCTGTACATTATTTGGGGTTATAAATCTGAAAAAAGGTTTCCATGTTTGTGGCAATTTGTTCATGTTGTTGGGTTACGCTGTTGGGTCAGGCATCTGCTTGGCATATGTGGTGTAGCGTATATGGATTTGACCGAACGCAGTGACGCCTCCTTGAGCTACTGATACTGATACTGTTTCAGCCGGCGACAGACCAGGCAGCTATCCATGAAATGACGACAGAGCTGTATGAAAACAGAACCCCAACCCATGCCACATGCAAAACTGCCGCAACAATAACAATACATCAACATTCTCAGTACTTCCTTGAAAAGAAAATGCGTCTGAATGTTCACTTGCTCTGCGACAGTCCACAATTCTGAGTTTTCAACTCCCGTGTTTTTTCCCCAGCATCAACGAAATCTTTGAGCATTCATCAGCTGCTCCACTTCAACAATTCTGTCGACTGTAATTTTTAGACAGCACTCTTAAGATCAACTCTTATCATTTTCCTTCAAACACAGAACACACCTTGGCTGGTCAGTCAGTGTGGCTTATCTGTCTGAGCTTCAACGGTTCAGAAATGAGGTGAATGCTTATCATGCAACGCCAACACAGGAAAAGAGACAAAATCAACATTATACAATTTCGGTTCAGATAAGGTGTGACGTTAGTTTCAATTTCAATGACTTGTGACTTAAGTTTCAGTTTTAACTTGGTGCGAAGAGATTTTCAGATTCACAGACGTGTGAAGTGAGTTTCAGTTTTACTGAGGTGTGAAATGAGTTTGTTTTAATGAGGTGTGAATTGCGTTTCAGTGTTAATGAGTTGTGAAGCGAGTTTCAATGTTGATAAGGTGTGAGGCGAGTTTCAGTATTAATCAAGTGTGAAGTGAGTTTCAGTGTTAAGAAGGTGTGAAGTGAGTTTTAGTGTTAACGAAATGTGAAGTCAGTTTCAGTGTTCATGAGGTGTGAACTGTGTTGACTGGTCCTATACACTAAAGCACATCTGCTGAACTGTACATGCAACATAACATATTTGTATTTGTATTCCTTTTTATCACAACAGATTTCTCTGTGTGAAATTCGGGCTGCTCTCCCCAGAGAGAGCGCGTCGCTACACTACAGCGCCACCCATTTTTTTGTATTTTTTCCTGCGTGCAGTTTTGTTTTTCCTGTCGAAGTGGATTTTTCTACAGAATTTTGCCAGGAACAACCCTTTTGTTGCCGTGGGTTCTTTAACGTGCGCTAAGTGCATGCTGCACACGGGACCTCGGTTTATCGTCTCATCCGAATGACTAGCGTCCAGACCACCACTCAAGGTCTAATGGAGGGGGAGAAAATATCGGCGGCTGAGCCGTGATTCGAACCAGCGCCCTCAGATTCTCTCGCTTCCTACGCGGACGCGTTACCTCTAGGCCATCACTCCATATGATGACAACACATACAGTTTGGTGGGTTCTTCACGCTTGACAAGCACACTGAGCATACATGTATGTGAGGTATCTGCCTGTCTCCCTGAAATTCCCCTAACTTTTTTTTTTAAACAAAATTGTATATATATTTTTGCTGATGTAATGTATGGATGAATTTACACATTCTATATGATGCAAGAGAGGAAAGAATATTGCAAAACTGAATAAATCGCTTCTTACATACACAGGATGATGTAACGAAAACAGCAGTGTAATCAACCAGTAAAAGTGGGACAGGGATCACTTTCAATACTTACTTGACACAGTTCACTCTCACTTGCTTCGGTGCCAGTTCTGAAACATGACAAGTACAGACTTGAGGAAAAGCAAATCTTTTCCCTGAAACTGAGTTTAACCCATTCAACCCAGGGGAATTTACAGCCTTGACTGGCTTCCGTGGCAGAATGATGAAAAAACAGCAACAAAAAACAAAACAAAACAAAAAGCCCCACAGAAAATAAACTGCTTTCCCTCCAAATTACGTGTGGACAAATCCAGAAATATTGCAGGAGTTAGTTCCCTTTCTTTGCCGCTCATGCAATATGTAGGAATGCAAAAATCGTTTTTATGAGACAAATTTTTAAAAGCAGGAGCAATGCTCGGGTGATGGACTCAATGAGTTAATCTAACATACTATATGTGACCCACTAGTGCAGAACAGACATGAGTCTGTTTCCTGTTCTACCCAAAACACTACTCCACTCTGGTAGAGAAACGGCTGAAGGTAGCTGCGGCAAGTGACCTTCCTTCAGCTCACTTAAACACTGTCTACTCCATCTCACTTTAACTTAAAGCTCCTATTGGTGTGATGGATTTGCAGCAGCAAGGACTGGAATAAAAGCCACTTCGATTGAAAAAGACAACCTCTTATGTGTGTGAATATATTTCTGCATTCATGTATTCATGTACAAACCTAATCATGTTGTAATGAGGTCCATTTCTGGGCTGAATACCTGCCACTTCTTAAAACCGGTCAAAGACAAACTGAAATACTGTCAAAAATCAATCAAATAAATGTTAACAGCACACAAAAAAAGAAATAAGTCTTGTTCAGTTCAGGTAAAACAAGAATCAAGTAAATAACATATACATACACAAGCCTGGATAGATGGACGTCATCAAGATGGTGGAACACGCAGGACGATAAGTTTTCCCTGTCGCAGTTAGTGTGACATTCATAGAACTGACAAGAACAAGAAGCACGGGAAGTGTATACACTGCTGTGGAAACAGTGCCAGTGAGATCTAAATTTGTATTTGTATTTGTATTTCTTTTCACCACAACAGATTTCTCTGTGTGAAATTAGGGCTGCTCTCCCCATGGAGAGCGCGTCGCTACACTACAGCACCACCCCCTTTTTTTTTTTGGTATTTTTTCCTGCATGCAGTTTTATTTGTTTTTCCTATCGCAGTGGATTTTTCTTCAGAATTTTGCCAGGAACAACCCTTTTGGTTCTTTTACGTGCGCTAAGTGCATGCTGCACACGGGACCTCGGTTTATCGTCTCATCCGAATGACTAGCGTCCAGACAACCACTCAAGGTCTAGTGGAGGGGGAGAAAATATCCGACGGCGGCTGAACCGTGATTCGAACCAGCGCGCTCAGATTCTCTCGCTTCCTAGGCGGACGCGTTACCTCTAGGCCATCACTCTAGATCTTCAAGAACAAGTGAGCCAAAGGCCGGACAGAAACAAAAGGACAGCCTAAGCGTAACGAAGGACAACGAGTCTCAGACAGACGAACTTGAACTGTACGATGTTTTAGGTCTTGAAGACCTGTTCATCGCTCCGTGTGGGTCATCAGTTACACATGCTAAACTTTGCATGCGTGGCTTATTGGCAAGACGGATTGTACTTGTCTTGCTTGTTCCAGTAGACATCCAGTCTGTTCTTAAAGGCATTCACCGACGGTGCCAAGACCACTTCGTCTGGGAGACTGTTCCACGTCTTGGTGACCCTTTCACTGAAGAAGTGTTTCCTGGTGTCGCAGTGGGTGTGGTGCGGGAACAGTTTCTTCGCGTTTCCTCTGGTGCCTGATTCCTCTGCGGTTTCAAGTTTTGGTTTTTCAGTTCTGTGGAGTCAGATACAGGTACAGGTACAGAATTTGGGACTTAAAAAAATTTTTTTTAAGCCTTTTTGGCTTTTCAACGCCCCTTATTAATGTAGAAATAGTTTAGGGTTGCGTACATCCGTATGAAAAATTTAAAATGTTCATTCATCAAAATCGAATGTTTTTTTATTATTTTTTTTTAATATTTAATTTTTTTTTTTTTAATGATTTAGAGTCATTGTCTAGAAGATTCTTGAGCTGGTCAATAGTTTTAGCTGTTTTTGTTGAATTATTCAGTGCATTCCATCCTTTAACTGCTCTAAAGCTAAAAGAAAACATACTTGGACATACTTGAAGGTGTCTATCATATCCCCTCTGAGTCGAAAACCAGACTGGATCACAATCTTCCTTGTTTGCCATCAATGCGGATCTGGTAAATAAAATATCACAAATGAGTGAAACTATGCGTTCCCCATGTGTGCGCATTTCGTCGCTGGAAGAGACAGTCCGTCATCAGCAAAAGCAGTTGAACAGGTGCAAAAGAGAGCAACTAAAATGATACCAGAGTTAAGAGATTTGGACCACCAAAACCGTTTGAGACAACTAAACTTGCATTCACAAAAATACAGAAGATATAGAGGAGACATGATACAAGTATTCAAGATAATTAATAAAATGGTTGACACTGACCCCTGCATGCCTTCTTTTCTACTAACAAACTCCATGTTACCAGAAGTTCAAATACTAACCTTTTCACAAAAAAATTGTAGAACAAATATTCGTAAGATTTCTTTCAGCTTTAGAGCAGTTAAAGGATGGAATGCACTGAAAAATTCAACAAAAACAGCTAAAACTATTGACCAGTTCAAGAATCTTCTAGACAATGACTCTAAATCATTAATAAAACCATTCGATTTTGATGAATGAACACTTAAAAAAATTCATACGCATGTACGCAACCCTAAACTATTTCTATATTAAGTTGAAAAGCCAAAATGGCTTAAAAAAAAAGTCCCAAATTCTGTACCTGTACCATTGGGTGGAGAGCTGGAAGAAATGACGGTCAGTGATGCACTCGCGCAAACAGTCTCAAAGTCAACCACGCAAACAGACACAAACATCACCAAACAGACATACGCAGACACATTAAAACTGGGTCCGAAACACAAACACAGCAGTCCACCGAAGCCACAAAGACTCCCAACAAAGAAAAACAAAAGTCGAGAAGGATCACCGGAGTCTTTCTCTGTCCCTTCACTGGAGTCTTTCTCTGTCCCTTCTCTGTCCCTTCACTGGAGTCCTTCTCTGTCCCTTCACTGGAGTCCTTCTCTGTCCCTTCACTGGAGTCTTTCTCTGTCCCTTCTCTGTCCCTTCACTGGAGTCCTTCTCTGTCCCTTCTCTGTCCCTTCACTGGAGTCCTTCTCTGTCCCTTCACCGGAGTCTTTCTCTGTCCCTTCACTGGAGTCCTTCTCTGTCCCTTCTCTGTCCCTTCACTGGAGTCCTTCTCTGTCCCTTCTCTGTCCCTTCACTGGAGTCCTTCTCTGTCCCTTCACCGGAGTCCTTCTCTGTCCCTTCACTGGAGTCCTTCTCTGTCCCTTCTCTGTCCCTTCACTGGAGTCCTTCTCTGTCCCTTCACTGGAGTCCTTCTCTGTCCCTTCACTGGAGTCCTTCTCTGTCCCTTCACTGGAGTCCTTCTCTGTCCCTTCACTGGAGTCCTTCTTCTCTGTCCCTTCACTGGAGTCCTTCTCTGTCCCTTCACCGGAGTCCTTCTCTGTCCCTTCACTGGAGTCCTTCTCTGTCCCTTCACTGGAGTCCTTCTCTGTCCCTTCACCGGAATCCTTCTCTGTCCCTTCACCGGAGTCCTTCTCTGTCCCTTCACTGGAGTCCTTCTCTGTCCCTTCACTGGAGTCCTCCTTCTCTGTCCCTTCACTGGAGTCCTTCTCTGTCCCTTCACTGGAGTCCTCCTTCTCTGTCCCTTCACTGGAATCCTCCTTCTCTGTCCCTTCACTGGAGTCATTTTCTGTCCCTTCACTGGAGTCCTTCTCTGTCCCTTCACTGGAGTCCTTCTCTGTCCCTTCACTGGAGTCTTTCTCTGTCCCTTCACTGGAGTCCTCCTTCTCTGTCCCTTCACTGGAATCCTCCTTCTCTGTCCCTTCACTGGAGTCCTTCTCTGTCCCTTCACTGGAGTCCTTCTCTGTCCCTTCACTGGAGTCCTCCTTCTCTGTCCCTTCACTGGAATCCTCCTTCTCTGTCCCTTCACTGGAGTCCTTTTCTGTCCCTTCACTGGAGTCCTTCTCTGTCCCTTCACTGGAGTCTTTCTCTGTCCCTTCACTGGAGTCCTCCTTCTCTGTCCCTTCACTGGAATCCTTCTCTGTCCCTTCACTGGAGTCCTTCTCTGTCCCTTCACTGGAGTCCTCCTTCTCTGTCCCTTCACTGGAGTCCTCCTTCTCTGTCCCTTCAGTGGAGTCCTTCTCTGTCCCTTCACTGGAGTCCTTCTTCTCTGTCCCTTCACTGGAGTCCTTCTTCTCTGTTCCTTCACTGGAGTCCTTCTCTGTCCCTTCAGTGGAGTCCTTCTCTGTTCCTTCAGTGGAGTCCTTCTCTGTCCCTTCACTGGAGTCCTTCTTCTCTGTGCCTTCACTGGAGTCCTTCTCTGTCCCTTCAGTGGAGTCCTTCTCTGTCCCTTCACTGGAGTCCTTCTCTGTCCCTTCACTGGAGTCCTTCTTCTCTGTCCCTTCAGTGGAGTCCTTCTTCTCTGTCCCTTCTCTGTTCCTTCACTGGAGTCCTTCTCTGTCCCTTCACTGGAGTCCTCTGTCCCTTCACTGGAGTCCTCCTTCTCTGTCCCTTCACTGGAGTCCTTCTCTGTCCCTTCACTGGAGTCCTTCTTCTCTGTCCCTTCACTGGAGTCCTTCTCTGTCCCTTCAGTGGAGTCCTTCTCTGTCCCTTCACTGGAGTCCTTCTCTGTCCCTTCACTGGAGTCCTCCTTCTCTGTCCCTTCAGTGGAGTCATTCTCTGTCCCTTCACTGGAGTCCTCCTTCTCTGTCCCTTCAGTGGAGTCCTTCTCTGTCCCTTCACTGGAGTCCTCCTTCTCTGTCCCTTCAGTGGAGTCCTTCTCTGTCCCTTCAGTGGAGTCCTTCTCTGTCCCTTCACTGGAGTCCTCCTTCTCTGTCCCTTCAGTGGAGTCCTTCTCTGTCCCTTCAGTGGAGTCCTTCTCTGTCCCTTCAGTGGAGTCCTTCTCTGTCCCTTCACTGGAGTCCTCCTTCTCTGTCCCTTCAGTGGAGTCCTTCTCTGTCCCTTCAGTGGAGTCCTTCTCTGTCCCTTCAGTGGAGTCCTTCTTTGTCCCTTCACTAGAGTCCTTCTCTGTCCCTTCACTGGAGTCCTTCTCTGTCCCTTCACTAGAGTCCTTCTCTGTCCCTTCACTGGAGTCCTTCTCTGTCCCTTCACCGGAGTCCTTCTCTGTCCCTTCTCCCAACAAAGAAAAACAAAAGGCGAGAAGGATCTGGGAGTACTGATGGACCAGGAACTCAAGTTCAGACAGCACATTGAGACACAAGTCAACAAGGCCAACAGGATCTTTGGGCTGATCAGAAGGTCATACCAGTACTAAGACATGGATACAATGAGACAGCTCTTCGTTGCACTGATACGCCCTCACCTGGAATGTTGCGTGGTCACCCCGCTACCAGAAAGACAAAGACCTCATCGAGGGTGTTCTCAGGAGAGCAACAAAAATGGTCCCCGGGCTGGCAAACAGTACATATGAGGAGCGCCTAGCCAGAATGAAAATACCCAGCATGCAGTACCGTAGGGACAGAGGAGACATGATTGAGGTCTACAAGTTTACTCATGGACTGTATAAAGTGGAAAGCCCCCTGGTCCTAGAAAACAGTAACAGACAGACCCGTGGGCATAACCTGAGGCTCAAGAAGAGGCCATGCAACAGACAAATGCGCCAGCATTACTTCTCCTTCCGGGTGGTGAACCCGTGGAACGCCCTACCAGATTCTGTGGTCAGCGCCCCCTTTCTCAACGCTTTCAAAGCTAGGCTGGACAATCACTGGGCAGATCGCATGTACAAATAGCTGTAAATAGGGAAAAAGAAACAAGAAAAAGTGTTTGGACGTTTGTGATAATAAGATTTCGAGTACTAAGACCAGACTAAAGGCTGAGAAGCCTAAATATAGGTCTGCAACGATATTATATTATATTATATTATATGATATTATATGATGTTATATTATATTGTATAAAAACAAAACAGAACGAGAAGCAGACAAATGACGTCAAAAACAACAAACATGACGATCTCGAGACAAATTACGCAACACCGTCTTCTTCCTCAATTCAATCTGGTAAAGAATCAGACCTTCCAACAGCTGTAATCGTTCATGATTCCGTCTTAAACGGCATACAACCGAAACGACTTGGACAGTCCTACGGGATAAAAGCGCTCAGTGCCAAGGCTTTCACCACCGATGAGTTGGAGCAAAAATTCAATTCCGCCACATCAAAAGAAAACATGAAAATACCCAGCCTCCATAAACAACCCGGAAACATAGTACAGCTGCCTACAAAGTGGGATAAAAATTGTCATGTACAAATGCCCTCTTGTAAATACAAGTGAACATGGGATTTCCAGCCCATAATCACAGAAAAAAACAACAACAACAACACAAGACACATCTCTTACCAAGAGCAACGCAGCGTGTGAACTGGTCAACGGCACTCTTGGACATGCAATAGGCCAGAATTTCTGGGAACTGAAATGAAAAGAGAGAAGAAAAAGAAAAAAAAAAAGAAAAGAATTCACAAAAATAAATCTCTCCTTTTATTTTTGCAGTGAGTGTACGTACTTGTCTGCATGTCCAAATGTCAGTTGTCTTTCCTTTCATACCTGGCCCTGCTGTGTGTGTGTGTGTGTGTGTGTGTGTGTGCGCGTGCGCGTTTGTGCGTGCGTGTGTGTGTGCGTGTGTGTGTGTGTGTGTGTGTGTGTGTACGCATGCATTACACAGTGTCTACATGTAAGAGAGATATAGACAGAGAGGGAGGCAGAGACAGAAGTTGTGTGTGTGTGTGTGTGTGTGTGTGTGTGAGAGAGAGTGTGTGTAAGAGAGAAGATAGAAGGAGTGTCTGCATGAGAAAGAGCGAGTGTGTGTATGAGTTTGTGTGTGTGTGTGTGTGTGTGTGTGTGTGTGTGTGTGTGTGTATGCATGAGAGTGAGTGTGTGCCTCTGTGTGTGTGTGTGTGTTCGTTCTTTAGTTTAGTGTCTTTTCACTATCAGTGATATTAGACGATAAAAAAGGGGAACAGAAAAGGTAGAAAACTAAACAAAATATGTAACTAACATGCAATAACATTTAACAGTAACTATTCAATAATGATAATAATAATCAAAACCAATTAATAACACAATTCTGAAGTACATTAAAGGAATGTTGAAACAGGGCTATGAACGAACGCCTGTGAAAGTTCGACCATAAGAACCTCGTCAGAAATAACTTTCCAAAAATCATCTGCAGAATAGTTATTCTCTTTGAAATACTTGGGCCAGAAGGTATGTAACTGCTGACAGTGAAACAAACAATGATGCAAGCTGAACTGTTTGCCACAGATACATGTAACATTTTTACTGTACTTTGTCTTCAGCGCATCAAGTTTTATTCGGAAGAAAGTAGAGGTTATTAATCTTGTATAGCAAGCTGATGGATTCCGTGTCTTTTCTTTAATAATATTCTCGGGGAATTATGTCCCTTTATGTTTTAAAAACTTTTCCTTCCATTGGTTATGAAATTGACCCCATGCTTATTTTTCTTACAAAGTGTATGTCTCTTTTACGGAAAGACGGACATGCATTTCTGTCGATTTTTCTTAATCTTGTGCTCCTCTTTTAGCTGCTTTATCAGCAGTTTCATTGCGAAGAATGCCCACTTGAGAAGGCACCCAACAAAAACTGACCTCACTCCTTAAATCTTCAAACAATGTACCAAATGATTTGCCTCAATAACTTAGTCAGGTCTTGTTTCAAGGCTAAATAATTATAGAGCATAAAGTACTGAGTTGGAATCAAAGAATGCTATTTTCGAGAAAACTGTGTGATGGCTCACTAAGTAGTTCAGAGCTTGTATAGTAGCAATTAGCTCAGCCGTGAATATGTAAAGATGTTTTCCAATAAAGTAAGATTTTTCAACTTTAAAGGCAGGAATATAGAAAGCCGCAGCAGCATTTTTGTCATCAAGAACAGATCCATCTGTAAATACATGGAGATGATTCTGATATTTTTCTGCTATATGAATTCTGGCAGTACTTATCGTGATATTGATGTTTTCTTCCTTTTTTGTTTCAGAATAACTGATATAAAAATCTGCTTTCAACATTTCCCAGAAAGGAACAGGAGTATGATGTGGTTTTGCAGCTAACTCTTTCATATTAACATCAGATTCTTTTAACAAATTTGAAACGTAAGTTGTAACTGTTTCATGTGATGAAATGGCTTTAGCTCTTTTAGGAAAATCAATGTCAGATCTTACTGTCAGTTCATCAGCAATGAAATTTTCTGTCATTGAAGTGTATCTCACAGCGAATTTTGCTGTTGCTAACTCACGGTGTTCATTTAAGGGAAGAATTCCGGGTGTTTTGTATGTTTCCTGGTTGGACACATGAGAGGGCACTCCGAGAGCAATTTTGCTAGCCTACAGTCTACACTTTGAATCTTTTGTTACAGATATTTAGGTGTATGAAAAATATTTCTTGTGCATAGGTGCGCGCGTCTGTGTGTATGCATGTGTGTCTGCAAGTGGCGTGTGAGGGGGCAGGGGGGTAGTAGCTGGGAGAGAGGGGTGGGGGGAGGACCTAGCACTCACAGAGCGTAGGCCAGTGATGCTGGACACGTTGACAATGCTGCCCTTGGTGGCTACCAGGTGAGGGGCTGCCAGCATGGTCAGGTGGTACACTGACCTGGAGCACACACACACACACACACACACACACACACACACACACACACACATACCACCACCACACACACACACACACACACACATGTGCACACACTTTCCACCTTGATTACTGACACTCGCTTCCGGCTGGATCTCTTCAACTTGTGTTGAAAGTTCAGAACCCTGCAGCTTACTTTATCTCCAAGGCTTCCAAGGAAAACCCACACTAAACATCTGCTGGCTAAACTCTAATGGCTTCCTCTTGCTTAGATTGCAATATTCACTGCATGTGGTTCACATTTATATTCTGTCACATCCACTCTTTACGTGTGTGATCTGGTTCAGTCTAATTATCCATCCCATTCATTGCGATCAGTACGGAGGACTGGAGGACCTGCGATGTACTGCCGCCGTTGTCGAGGAGACGGGGGAATCCATTTGATAAATGACGAACGAGACAACAATTGCGATCATCTTCTGACACTTATGTTTCTTGCATCCCGTACAACGTAAAGAAGAAATCACATGGGCAAGTGTGCCTCTTCTTGTTCCTCCTATCACACGGAATAAACTTCCCAGCCAATTTCATCATGCTGACCAGCCGCCGTGGCGAAATGGTTAGCGTCGCGGACTGACGGCTGGGAGGACGCGGGTTCGAATCCCAGCGGAGGTGGGTTTTTCGGCCCGTGGCCGGCTCCTACCCAGAGTTGAGTGTGCTGTTGGCTTAAATGGGGAGACTGGGACCGCACAGTCGAGTTTCATCCACTTCCAGGATGCGTCTTTGGGTGTGTTGCTCTAATTACCTGACCAACAATGCAAGTGTCTGTATCTCTCGGGCCTGGTTAACGCCGGGATATCATTATGGCAGGAAGCGTAGAGTACAGCCTTGTCACGCAGTCCCAAACCAAAATGGACCTCCATAGCAACATCGTCATCATCATCGTCATCCTCCTCCTCCTTCATCGTCATCAATATAAACAAATTAGTCTCAAAGTCTGTGGCCTTTCATGCCCTGCTCTCATGGTGACCTCAGTTTCGATACCCCTCCACTTCCGTGCTTGGGGTGAGTCCTGTCAATGTCGTCAGTGTCGGCAGATTCATGGGGGGCTGTTGTTTGAGGGACGTGGTGGCGGTCTCCACTCTGGGAGAGACGCTCACTCAGTCTGGCTCCGCGACTAAGCCATTATTGTCGTTAGTAGGGGGCTTAGTAGGTGGTGTCCTAAGTACGTTAAAACAGAACAGGCAGCACTGAACACCACCGAAGTGACTCAGCAGCAGTGCAGGGTCTCCTCTGGTGTGTGGCCTCCAGGCGACCTAACATCGATGGTTCCCTGTGGACTGCCGACGCTGGAACTGCGACGGACGAACCCGGGTGTGGCCGTGTATGGGGGAATCTAAATGAGCGGCGTGGGAGTAATGCCACTGAAACGGCGCAGATGATGGGGCAGCAAAAAAAAAAAAAGAAAAAAAGAAAAAAAGAAAAAAAAAAGGTTCATTATGCTGAGACAAAATATCATGTGGATCAATAAGCAAACAATTATCGCACAAAGAAAGGGGTCTTCTGCCCAACATTAGGATAAAAGTTAAGTCCCATAGTCTTGTTAGGGCATTGAAGTCACTTGGACAGCAGAAACACGATTCATTACAACAAGGACTCACACTGTTCACAAACACAAGCCAAAACAACACACACACACACACACACACACACACACACACACACAAACACACATACATACACACATATCCACTTTCACACATACCCACATGCATACTAACACACAAGTCACTCAGACAGCAGAAACAGGATTCATTACAACAAGGACTCACACTGTTCACACACACAAGCCAAAACAAAAAAAGACAAAAACAAAAAAACAGCCAAAGAAGCAGACAATCACAACCAACGCCCACACCACAAAACACTGTTACACAGACCAACACAAAGACTGCTCAATCAGTACCATTCATACAGCCTTGCACTCTGACAAGTGTGAGCGATCCACACACACACACACAGGTGTGTATTCATTGTTTCGGCTTCCCCTTACCTTACGTTGATATTGAACATGCGGTCAAACTGCTCCAGGGATGTGGTCTCTATCGTCCCCAGCTCTATGATCCCAGCACAGTTGATCTGAAACACGTCAACAGGTGTGCTGAAACTTGGGCACCTTCACTCACATATAAACACACAAATGTGGTTCGTCCGTCAGGATCGACGAGGACCATCTAGTCATACTGGGGGTGGGTGGGTTGGGCTCTGTGGGTGCGCAGATGACTGGTCGGGCCAATCCGCGCCCGGAAGGTTCTGACGCAGTGTGGACAGGGGATGGTGGCGGCTGTCGGGAACTTGCTGGCACTGCTTTCCCTGGCCTGTCTGCGTTGCTCTGCTGCAGCGATTCTGTTGGCCTCACAGGATTTGGCGTCTTTGTGGACAGCTGAACGCCACTTTGGTCTGTTCATTGCATTCAGCTCCCATGTGTCGCGGCTGATGTTGAAGGCCTTCAGAGAAGCTTTCAGAAACACACAAATACATAGGTACGTGCACATGCAAAGACATACAAACACACACATACAGGAATATATTGTATGATTTAGCAACAGAGCTACAGGAAAATAAATATCTTCATGTGGTACCCCTTACAGATATAAAAATCCTATTTTATAGCCTTTTTTCTTTGTTAAAAAAAATCTCCTTTTTCTTCGTTCGTGGGCTACAACTCCCACGTTCACTCGTATGTACAAGAGTGGGGTTTTAAGTGTATGACTGGTTATTTTCTACCCGGCATGTGTGTCAAGTCAAGTCAAAATGATCTTTATTGAGGGGAAAAGAATAAGCTTGTACAACTTTTTTTCATCCTGCCCTCAGAAAAAAAAGAAAGACAAAAAAAAAGAAGAAGAAGAAAAGACAAGAAAATAGAAGAAAAGAGGGAGGGGGGGAGGAGGGAGGAGGAGGGGGTTCGGGTGTGTGTGTGTGTGTGTGTGTGTGTGTGGGGGGGGATGTAGGAAGAGTATAACATGAAAAATCAAGCGCGGTAAGACACACAAATTCTATGGTGGTGGGGGAGGGGGAGGGGGCGGCGGAGGGGGTGGGCGAGGGGGAGGGGCGGAGGAGGGGGGTGGAGGTGACCAATGAGTTTGCGGATCACAGGCGCTTGATGCTTGTTGTGACAAGTGTTTATCTCTGTGTGGGAGGGGAGTGTAACGTGACATGGATTCTGGCAAAAGGATAATCAGTGGGTGGGGGCCCTGCTTTGCTGTTTGTGATCTGACGCTTGGAACTGAGTTGGCAAAAAAAATAGCTGCTGGAAATTCAGTGCCAGTTTAGCGGATCCTTGGATGAATGAGGCTGTGAAACAGAGCAAGTTTGGGGCTTTCCTGTGGTTGTTGTGATGGTTAGGTCATTATCAATGAGTTATGTATTCAACCGCTCACAAACTTGTTGCATGTTGTTGTTAGATGGTGCAATGATGGTGTTGAGGTGGTGTGTGCCTGGTGCTGGTATTATGGAGCTGAGAATTACTCTTGCAGTGTGTGTGTGTGTGTGTGTGTGTGTGTGTGTGTGTGTGTGTCCTTTTCTAATTGGGAAATCTCTCTTGTTCTTTACTATCTACTGATAATAATCATAATAATAATAAATAATAATAATTCATATCTTTTCTATGGAGCGATATCCAGTACCAATGCTGCTCAAAGCGCCTTTCATCATCGAGCCAGATATAAACATAACATAAAACATTACAACAGCTCAATCCAGTGCGTTCACAGAATGAATAAAAAAGCATGATCCACCAAACAATAAAAATATCAAGTACATAATGCTTAAATTAAAAAGAAATACATTCCTTAAAAACACACATTTTTTAGACACACACATACATGCACGCGCACACTCACACACACATGTACGCGCGCGCGCGCCCAGACACATTAAATATATCAACTGCACTAAAACAGGATTACGTGAGTATAAATATCTCAAGCATAAAACTCCATGTTGCGAACAGACTTTGGACTATCCATCGTGCTGAGTACAGAAATGTTTGCGGAAAAGTTGCGTTTTCAGATCTGACTTGAAAGTCTGGAGATCAGGAGCATTTCTGAGGGACGATGGCAAAGAATTCCAAATTTGGGGTATTTGAGCCCTAAAACACCTTTTCCCTGCACATTTTAAATCAGTTCTTGGGACTTTAAGTAACAGTTTAGAACTGGATCTTATCGTTCTACATGGTTCGTACGTTTCCAGCACAGAGGAGAGATACGGGGGAAGAGATTCATCAAAATCTCGGAAGGCAAGTGGCGCTAGTTTATAGTGAATGCGGAACTCTATAGGAAGCCAGTGTAACTGATGCAAAAGAGGTGTGACATGATCAGATTTCTTTTTTGCTAGGACAAGTCGTGCAGCATCGTTCTGTACTTTCTGTAGTCTAATATGAGAGGAAGATGGTAAAACTGCTAAGTTAGAATTGCAGTAATCTAGGCTGGACAGGACAAAAGAGGAAACCAACTGAGCCATGTTTTTCTCCGTTAAGTATGGTCTGACTGAGGCTAGTCTGCGAAGATGAAAACTGCATGAGCGACACAGGGATAAAATGTGGTCAGCTATGGTCAAGGTCTGATCAATATGTACACCTAGGTATTTAGCTGGTTTAGACATATTACAGGAAACTGAGCAGTTATCAATAATTAAAAACAGACCTCAGATTCAGAGTTCTCTTCTTTTTTTTCTTTTTTTAAATCTTAATGTACATACATTCTATGACATTTAATCTGAAACAAGCAACACGATTAACTAACATCGGACTGATCAGAAAAGATTTCTATAATCCTTTACAATGTACATACATACAAAGTTTGGGGGGAAAAAAGAAACCTCGATAATTATTTTGAAACAACAAAAAAGGAAAAACAAGCACAGCTTGAAAAAAAAGGAGAAACTTTAATCATTTAAAAACAACAAAAAAAGAAATTAAAAAATATATATATTACCAGTATATTCAACTGTCCCAGCTGCTTGATGGTTTCCTCCATCACTCGTTTCGTGTCATCCTCCTTGCTCAAATCTCCAGGCAACAGCAGGGGCTGTATGTGGGCAGTGATGGAGAGGGGGAAAAAAAAGATTCATTATTTGTCTTGTTCTTGTTCTTGCTGCTTATAGTCCAGTCGACAGCACAGGGCCATATCAGGACTATCAAACCATACAAATGCTCAACCGTGTCAAGAAAAAACTGTCACATCTGAAAAAAAAACCCCCAAAAAACCAAACACACAAAACACAGTTCATGACACAGTATCCCAACCATTTAGCTCCTTATGGCAAATAAGACTAGGCCATGCTGAGGACGCCAGCCATTCCACTTAATTTATCATCCCCAGATTACAAATAAATCATAAAAAAGGAAAAAAAACCCAACCAAACAAATAATTAAAGCCAAACAAAAAATAGATAAAAAGCCATACAGGCAAGGCAAATAACACAGCATAGCTGTGCAGAATGGGCAGCTAGTACCCATCCCAGTGTTTACATCTCACTACCTAATTGCCAGAGCAAAAGAGCACAGATGGTACATCATAAAAAGGAGACAACAGTGAAGAAAGAAAAAAGGCAGAAACAAAGAAAGAGTGATAGAAAAGAAGAAATTTCTAGCACATAATTTCAAGAAGGCGGGTTTTTATTCAATAATCTGGAGAGCCAAAAATACAAACTTTTACAAACCTGAGTCATATATAAAGACTTTTAATAAATGAAAGGGGAATATTTTTACTTTTTCAAATACAAGTTCTTCAAAACCTATACAATATGTATAAACTCTGCACACAGAATTGTTCAGAGTTGTACATAAATAAAAAATCGAAAACACACATATATGTAAATTTGTTATAGCTGTGTACCCGCGTGGTATTATTATAATAAAAGGGGTACGGTAAAAAAGAACTAACTGAATGATTTAAAGGATAAAAGGATAGACAAGAATCCCCGCGCAGAGGCCAGGAACATATAGAGGCCAGTCACAAAAGGGTTTTTCTATTGTTTTATTTTTTACAATAGTTATTATAAAGAGAAGAAGAAGAGATAAAATGAGAAGAGGAAAACAGTGCCTGATAAGGATACAACGAACACATGTCATTAAGGACAACATGTCAGCACAAGTGAATAGTGAAGCACATGTATACAGATTACATGGAAAGTCTACCACTCGGTTTGGGATAAGCAACAACATAAGATAATGCATGACACTGACATCAAATGACATTTGCAATACATTTAAATAGTGTAGATAAGGTGATTGAAGTTATGCTGATTTAGTGACAGTACACTGACAGTATAGATTAAGTAAAGCTTATACTGTGTTAAAGTGACTCAAATGAATCAGTTATTATGTATCACTATACTGGAGTAAGCCGTATAGGAGAGAGCATGATAATTACATTACAATTAACAGACTGTGATACATACCAGTTGGTTTTAACCAATAACTGATGTTAATCCAACACTATCTTGTAATCACCACAACAGAATACTACACACATCTTAGAGTACTGAGCACGCTGTAGCAGTACAACTGATATCAGCACATGAAATAATACATGAATAATAAACAAGATAACAGAATCAGGGCTTTGATAAAATACTGGCAAACTAAGAGACCTGATAGTCATCAGTGCACAACCCAAAGGTTGGAAGAACCATCATGGCTTAACCATTAACTGGTGAATGAACTTACACAAGTAATCCGTTCCATCAAAGCCAAATATCAACATAACTAAGCTTGTACTCAACATTTAAATCTCCTCCACCTTGGTGGATAAGGAACCTAACCTTCATCAGTGGCAGCAAATGAGAAAGAACGCATTATATGCACTCACTAGAACATTCTGGAACAAACGATCAGTGTCCAGAGACATCATTGACTGTGACGTTAAGAAGAATCAAATGGAACACTGCTCCAAGCATATGACAACATGGCGATTATTTAGATCAATCATAGCCAAGCTGTGACTACATGTCAAAGCAATAACTGAACCAAGTAAATCAAACTAAGGCAATATCAACATACACATATGAACACAAGTAATGTGTCGGACAATACACAGATCATCAACACATTCTACACACAGTACTTACGGCGATAGGTAGCAAGATGTCAGCCATTGGGTCAACACACACACACACACTGCTTGCGAAACAGCAAGAGAGAGAGAGAGAGAGAGAGAGAGCAAGAGAGAGGCTCTGGTCAGATGATTGACCAGGTAGAAAGTGACCAGATGATCACCCACTCCACCAGTTTATGCAAGTTAAGCGAACTGCACTGGTGCTAGTGAATCAGCTCAAATGCTCCTAAATTTGCTCAGCTTTGTGTTTGTGACAAGGTGTTCAGGGATAGATTTCTAAATGATTCCTGAACCGATTTACGTTGGATAGGTCGCAAAAGAAAGAGCTCAACACCTACTTTCTAATGAGTATAAAATGAAGTGTTTATTATGTAAGATGAATTTATAATCTTAATCTAAGTTACCTGAAAAAGGTCAGTTTTAACGAGCTCATAGCGGAAAATTAGAAACTGCGTTAAATCAGTTTAATGTAGGTAAACACAAATGGTATAGATTTAAAGATGGAATTGCAACGATTCTGCCAGTAAAAATAATACTTGCAGTTTACTGATCCGACGAAAGAGATATTAATTAAATACGCTGCATCAGAAACACAGATGTCAGCTCACCCAATCATGTACTGCAACGCTGGTTATGGAGTGGTGTGTGGGGAGACAAAATGACGTAAGCTTAGCATCTTTAGACTGACGAATGATTAAACTTAAATCAAGTATGCTTCTAACTGATTTAATAATAATAATGGTATTTATATAGCGCTGAATCTTGTGCAGAGGCAAATCAAAGCGCTTTCGCACCAGTCATTCACACACATGCATAACTGTAAAACTGTAGAAACTAAAGACAAGGAAGGGCAGGCAAGGGAGTCTATTTTGGGAAGAGGTGGGTTTTAAGGCGAGACTTGAAAGAGCTGAGTGTGGAGACTTGACGAAGTGAAAGAGAAAGTTCATTCCAATCGCAAGGTCCAGAGACAGAGAAAGAACGGCGGCCAACAGTCGAGTGTTCTAAGTGTGTGTCTAAGCACAACAAACATAATATTACAGCGAACGATACAGAGTCTTGATTTAATAGGTGTTTAGAGAAATAGGTTTAGAATGGGCTTTGCATAAAACCGGGAATGGCGTCACACATTCTGCGCGGGTCGTTGTAGACCAGCAGTTAGTTGCGAAAACGGCGTCTGCTATACAACTTGTGTGTGAAGCAGTATCTGAAGCCTAAGAGTGCTATCTGAAGCAGCATCTGAAGCTGAGTGCTTGGCTACATTGTTATACATACATGTCTGTCATGTACCTTTTTCCCACCAGCCTCTTCGCACTGACTTCCAACCTTGTTCAGGTTGTCAACCTTCCGGCCTGTCAGTGCCAGGGTCGCCCCCAGTTTGGAGAACAGAACTGCTGTCGCAGCTCCGATGCCAGAACTGGCGCCTGTTGGTTCATCAAAACTGATATAACTCACATCGTGTACCTGCTTTCAATTTCTCCATATAAATGAGGTTATAGTTTGCACAGAATTAGAGGAATTACACCCCTGCTAGAGTCTTCACCAGTGTGTCACCATACAGTTTGCGTGATTAAACTTATAGTCTAATGTATATATGTACACACACACACACACACACACACACACACACACACACACATATATATATATATATATATATATATATATATATATATATATATATACATATATACATAATGTGTGTGCATGTGTGCATACTTGACTGAAGCCTGAATGAATGACACGGGAAACAAATGATAAGCGCCAAAAGTCAGCTGTCCATCAGTTCTATTCTGGTAGGCAGCATATTGTGTATTTAGCTCCATGTCTGTAAAGCAATTACAGCTTGGTCTCTGAACAAGGATAGGTGCTATATAAGCATACACATCAATCTGTTGGTCAACTCATTGAATGCTGAACCTTGAAATTAGATTTTAACTCGTAAATCAATCTGAAGTGCAAGAAAAACTCCTTGCTTACTATCAAATGGTGTAACTGATTTTAGTGAACAAAAATAATGCAATTCAAACAGAAAATAAACTCTATCAAATAAAGATTGACTACCATTCTGATTTGTTAGTTCAGTCTTACCTCGGTCAGACAGTTTCAGTTTCTCAAGGAGGCGTCACTGCGTTCAGACAAATCCATATATCTACACCACATCTGCTAGGCAGATGCCTGACCAGCAGTATAACCCAGCGCACTTAGTCAGGCCTTGACTGCATGCTTATTTAGATGTGTACCTATCAGACTGGATTTCTTATACAGCATTTTGTCAGAGGACAACACTCTTGTTGCCATGGGTTCTTTTTTTTTTTTAGTGTGCCAAGTGCGTGCTGCACACAGGACCTCAAGTTTATCGTCTCATCCAAATGATTAGATCCTCAGTTCGATTTTCCAGACAAACTTGGCAGAAAGGGTGAGGGTGGGATTTGAACCCAGACCTTCAGGGACTCTACAAGCACCAAGCACCATTACTGATAAGCATACTCATCAACAGCAGTCAAGGTGTGAAATTATTCTTCCTCCTTATGATACAGAGATGGTTTGATTTCAGTTATATTTACCAGTCTGTCGATTATGAATTACACTCTGGATACACATGTGCTTTGTCTTTTTCTTTTGCAAACAATTAAGTAGCTCAAAAAACAAAACGAAAACAAAAACAAAATAACAAAACAAGGGAAACAATTCAAACTTGCAATTCTGTTTCAGATTACCTCCCTACACACAAGATTATCAATTCTTATCACCTCCCTACACACGAGATTATCTATTCTTATTACCTCCCTACACACACACACACACACACACACACACACACACACACACACACACACACACACACACACACACACACACACATTATGGCTCCATTGTTCCACTGATAACCAAGTACTTAGCTGTCAGTAATATCACATAAGAATAATCTTTCTGGACTGTACCAAAGACAAGAAGAAAAAGAAAAAGTAATCGAATTTAGAGTCTCTTCTGAAAAACATCAAATGAGAATTACCACAACGATGCTGAGGATTAGTATAACACTTCTACTTTGCAAGGCCCTCACAGTAACAGTTAATGCATCTCTACAAAACCGGCATTCTCGAACTCAAGAAAACCCTTATGTAGAGTCAATACAAACAGCCTACTGTCGTAGCTGTCGCCTGCAGCAGTAAATTACATACCAATTGAATATGATTATTATGAATAACAATAAGTGACCATATTACAAAACAAAATAGGAACTAAAAAAACAAAACAA
>NC_134881.1:40124868-40132368 GCF_041734735.1 Babylonia areolata | reverse complement strand
AAAGGTTTCCAGCTCACACACACACACACACACTGACACTACAGGGTACAAAGCAGATAGTTGGCGGCAGGATGGTCGTTTGGGGGTTGGGGGGGGGGGGGGGGTGGGGGAGTGGGGGTGTGGGGGGATGGCGGGCCGGGGGTCAGGGGTTTAGAGAGAGTGCAGGTTATACATAGCACAGCCTATGGGCAGATAAATCACTTGTGTCCTTTGTTGTCGGAGCTTAACATTCTCTTCATTACCTACCACCTCCTCCCTCCACCCCCCCGCTCGCACCCCACACACTCTGTCTCTGTCTCTCTATGTCTCTGTCTCTATCTCTCTCCCTGTGCCTCTTGTCACTATCTCTGTGTGTGTGTGTGTGTGTGTGTGTGTGTGTGTGTGTGTTTCTGCTGACATCATCATCTATTCCCACCTGTGTGTCTGTTCGTTTCTCGTTCAGTTCTCACACGGAAACACAGACACGCACACACACACACACAGACACGCACACACACACCCACACCCCCACACCCACACACAGACACACACACACACGGACGCTGAGACGCACTTTCACACACACACACACACACACACACACACACACACACACACACACACACACCGCTATTTTTCAGTGTAGCCTATATTTGATGCTAAGGCCACTTTCTCTAACACATGAGAAAGTTATAAACCTATCCTTTGTAAGTTTTATTATCTTATGAAGTCAACTTTCGGTGATTTTCAGATCCGTCTACGTAAATAACACGCAAATGGAAAAACGTTAAAAGAAAAAAAAGAAGGAAAGACAGAAACACACACACATACACAACACACGCGCGCATGCGCCGGCATATACACGCACGCACGCACGCACGCACACACACACACACACACACACACACACACACCGCTATTTTTCAGTGTAGCCTATATTTGATGCTAAGGCCACTTTCTCTACACGCACGGATGCACACACATGCGCGCACACTCACATATACACATTTTCGTTCTGTTTTTTGTTGTTGTTTTGTTTTGTTTTGTTTTACAAGGGGGCGTGGTAGCATGAAGATTAGTTTAACATGATGCACAACATCACTTCTACTAAATCAGTAGGCAGCACACACACACACACACACACACACACACACACACACACACACACACACACACACACTACACACACACATTCGTTAAAGAGGAAATGCCATTTGGTTCATCAGGGTGAAAAAAAAATAAAAGAGTTCGTTCTAAACTGACTGAAGACAAACAACACACAAGACAACAAAAACAGAACAAAAAAATAAATCATAATCAGACCAAACCATTGGCAGACAAACGTACTGAACCGTGTAATTCCAGTGTTCTCCAAACAGAAACATTAGTGTTCGTGGGTTGCAACTCTCCCGTTTTTACGAAAGAGAATCTACGCGTGTTACCTTTTCCTCTTTTTTTGAATAGCGTATTGGAGGGGTGGTGAGGGGTGGTGGAAGAAAGAGGAAAAAAAAAAAAAAAAAAAAAAAAAAAAAAGAAAAGAAAAAAAAGTGCATGCTGCTTTGCCACATAATTTATTATTCCATGTCATACTTGTGTGTCAGTGTGCAGATACGCGAAAAATTTGGAGTGATGGCCTGGAGGTAACGCGTCCGCCTAGGAATCGAGAGAATCTGAGCGCGCTGGTTCGAATCACGGCTCAGCCGCCGATATTTTCTCCCTCTCCACTAGATCTTGAGTGGTGGTCTGGACGCTAGTCATTCGGATGAGACGATAAACCGAGGTTTCGTGTGCAGCATGTGCTTAGCGCACTTAAAAGAACCCACGGCAACAAAAGGGTTGTTCCTGGCAGAATTCTGTAGAAAAATCCACTTCGATAGGAAAATAAAACTGCACGCAGGAAAAAATACAAAAAAAGAAAAAAAGAAAAAAAGAGGGTGGCGCTGTAGTGTAGCGACGCGCTCTCCCTGGGGAGAGCAGCCCGAATTTCACACTGAGAAATCTGTTGTGATGAAAAGAAATACAAATACAAACAAATACAAATAACAATAGATTCTAAGTTACACATGAATTATAATCGAAACTTCTTCTTCGTTCGTGGGCTGTAACTCCCACATTCACTCGTATATACACGAGTGGGCTTTTACGAATATGACAGTTTTACCCCGCCAAGTAGGCAGCCATACTCCGTTTTCGGGAGTGTGCATGCTAGGTGCGCTCTTCTTTCCATAACCCACCGAACGCTGACATATATTACAGGATCTTTAACGTGCGTATTTAGGCTTCTGTTCGCGTGTACACACGAAGGGGGTTCAGGCACAAGCAGGTCTGCACATTTTGTTGACCCGCGAGATCGGAAAAATCTCCACCCTTTACCAACCAGGCGCCGTTACCGAGATTCGAACCCGGGACCCCTCAGGTTGAAAGTCAAACGCTTTAACCACTTGGCTATTGCTCCCGTCATATTCCAAACAAATTGCAGTGACACGTATTTCACACGACCAATAATAGAATCTACGTTTAACTCACTCAGTACGGACAGTCCTCTCTTCTCCTCTACACAGACCCCTCGGATGTCCAGTGGGTGTCTGAATGACCCAACCTT
Source organism: Babylonia areolata (assembly GCF_041734735.1). Taxonomy (NCBI): domain Eukaryota; kingdom Metazoa; phylum Mollusca; class Gastropoda; order Neogastropoda; family Buccinidae; genus Babylonia; species Babylonia areolata. The sequence continues at coordinate 40,129,787 of NC_134881.1, read as the reverse complement.
TAGCTTCCGTCGTCAGAATTGTGGTATTCTTTGTCAACATTCACCTCTTCAGTATAAGAGCCTTCCGCTTGCAATATTTTGATGATGGTAACTGGGGTGAAACGCTGTTAACGTCGTCTCTTTCGCCGTTCGTATGGAGAGAGTTAACAGATGCCATGCACCCAAAGTGCGCAGATGCACGAGCTCACTTAATTAAATTGATGATGTAGAAGTGGAGGAAAACATGTGGGGGCGGGATGGGGCGGGGGCTGGGGGGGTGGGGGTGGGGTTATTAATGACACTTCTTGTCATGTTGAAAATAACCTCATAAAGATGTTGTTGTTGTCATGTTTTAATAACAATAATAATAATAATAATAATAATAACAACAATAAATATAATAATAATGATAATAGTAAATGATATGGTGACAATGATTATGGCATTTTTGTCGTTTTGAACATAACTTCGCAAGACTTGTTGTTGTTGTTATTGTTGTTAATATATAATGACGATGATGATGATGATGATGATGATGATAATGATGTTGATGATGATTGGTATGATATACTATTATAATAACCATAATAACCATAACAATGATAATAATAATAATAATGACGATCATAACTTCGCAAAGATGTTGTTTTGTTAATGACGCAGACATATGAAGAAGACACCAGACACAGCCATACGGTCTTATGTGCCTGACAGTGAAGGATGATAACTATAATAATGATAGTATTTATATAGGGCCGAATCTTGTGCAGAGACAAATCTAAGCGCTTTCACACCAGTCATTCACACGCATGCATAACTCTAAAACTGAAGAAAACTGAAGACAAGGAAGAGGTAGGGGAGGGAGGCTATCTTGTGAAGAGGCGGGGTTTTAAGGCCAGCCTTGGAAGAGCTTATAACTTGGGAGGAAACCAGATGGAAGAAAATACGTTGCAACCACAACAGTTTCAGTTTCAGTTTTCAGTTTCAGTGTCTCAAGGAGGCGTCACTGCGTTCGGTCAAATCCATATACGCTACACCACATCTGCCAAGCAGATGCCTGACCAGCAGCGTAACCCAACAACAACAACGAATGATGACGACAACGACGACGACGACGACAACAATAACAGCAGCAGTAGCGGCAGTAACAACAACAACAACAACAAAAGTCCAATAATGACTGATATGAATGATTTGTATCTATGCAGTTTTTTTTCCAGCGATCCTTGTGGATCCAATAATGACTGATATGAATGATTTGTATCTATGCAGTTTTATATTCAGCGATCCTTGTGGATCCAATAATGTACTGATATGAATGATTTGTATCTATGCAGTTTTATATTCAGCGATCCTTGTGGATCCAATAATGACTGATATGAATGATTTGTATCCATGCAGTTTTATATTCAGCGATCCTTGTGGATCCAGTAATGACTGATAGGAATGATTTGTATCTATGCAGTTTTATATTCAGCGATCCTTGTGGATCCCATACTGACTGATATGAATGATTTGTATCTATGCAGTTTTATATTCAGCGATCCTTGTGGATCCAATAATGACTGATTTGAATGATTTGTATCTATGCAGTTTTATATTCAGCGATCCTTGTGGATCCAATAATGACTGACATGAATGATTTGTATCCATGCAGTTTTATATTCAGCGATCCTTGTGGATCCAATAATGACTGATATGAATGATTTGTATCTATGCAGTTTTATATTCAGCGATCCTTGTGGATTTATGGGAGGTGAAAGTGTGTACAGTGCATGAGAGTGCAGGTGTGTGTGTGTGTGTGTGTGTGTGTGTGTGTGTGTGTGTGTGTGTGTGTGTGAGCGCGCGCGCGCGTGTTTGTATCTATTCGTGTGCGTGTGTGTGTCTACTCGTGTGTGTGTGTGTGTGTGTGTGTGTGTGTGTGTGTGTGTGTGTGTGTGTGTGTGTGTGTGTGTGTGTGTGTGTGTGTGTGACAAAAGAGAAACGAGTGTGCAGGGGGGGGCAATAATTAAGGACACCCATGTGTGGCAAAGACCTCTCACCATCTCACCACCCTCTTTATGACCTTATTTTTGTCTCCACCTGTTCACCTTCACCTCACCCGCAGTCGCCTGGTCAGCAACCCCTGTTGCAGCTCATATTGTCGCCCCTGGATGTATTATTGTCGCCCCTGCATTGATTGTCGCCGGCGACAACATGTACAGCCCTCGCTGCACGAATTGTCACCTTTCTGCACTGATGCTGTTAAGATAAGATAACAATAACTTTATTATCTCCAATTGGAGAAATTTGGTCAGGTGCATTATCACAACATAGACAAGTAAACAACATGGGGACCATAACTGTAAAAGTCAACAACAGCTTTTACGAATATTACGAAGATACAAATGTAAAAAAATATCACATACATCGTTTCATACATACATCCACACACTGCAGGTAATAACTAGTATTCTTAATGTAAAAACAGAAAAAATTAAGAAACATTATTTGAATATAATTATAAACATAGCCTACTATACTGAACATTGATTATAATAGATAAGATAAGAATAAAGATGAATTGCGGAAAACCACAACCAGATAATCAGCACACATCCGCACCCCCCCCCACCCACCCCACACACGCGGATTACTTGATTAAACAAGAGTAATAAACATATGTTCTCAAATAAAAGCATTTCACATATTCGCTTTTAAAAACATTGCAATTAACACTGTTGTGAGGAGTGAGTGAGTGAGGAGTTGTGACAGGAATTATAACAAACCAGCGTGGAGTCGTTGAATTAAGGGCTGTGCTCTCGCAGATAAGATAACACACACGCTCACGCATTCACGCACGCACGCACGCTCTCTCTCTCTCTCTCTCTCTCTCTCACACTCACACACACAAGCACACTCACTCACTCACACACACAGTGACAGTATCCAAACCTGACCAGTTTACAACCCATACACTCTTAACTTTTACAATCGACTCAAGATTCAAAACCCACTGGATGAGGGGTTGTGACGTAATGCTTACGAACCAGCATGGCGTCGCTGAAGGGCTAAGCCCCTCGTTGATTAGATAACACACACACACACACATTCACGCACGCACTCACTCACACACACACACACACACACACACACACACACCATTCACACACACAAACACGCAAACATGCATGCACACTCACACACACACGCCAAATACACCCACACACATTACACCCCCACCTCTCCCACCACACACCCCTTTTAAACACAAACACAAACACACATGAAATGCACGCGCATGCATACACTCACTCAAACAACACACAACACTCTCATACTCGCGTGCGCACACGAACACATGCACACAACAACAGCATCAGTGCAGAGTAGCGACGGTACAGTATGAGGACGAAAACCAGTCGCTTCGCCAATAGCTTTTTCCCCGAAAGCAGTCAATGCCCTGTCTCTCGAACAAATCCAATATGATAACTAGAATTGTGCAATCAACAACCATCTACCTGAAGATCTAGTCATCAGCCCCATCCACGTGTAATATTATGCGGCTTCTGTTCAAACGTGTGTGTGTGTGTGTGTGTGTGTGTGTGTGTGTGTGTGTGCAGTGCGTGTATGTGTGAGTATGCACAAGTTTTTATATTGATACGCACTTGTATGTATCCTAATTCCTACAGTCTCTGTGTTTGTCACTTTGTGTATGATTTTCTATTTATGTTCGTACCTTGTTATGTACTACCCCTCCCACCAATATTCCTTGTGACTCCGGGTCACTTGGTAATGAAGACATATTCTATTCTATTCTATTCTAATGTGCGGTGAGGGCTGCACGAATTGTCGCCGGTGGCAATCCATACAGGGCCGACAATACATGCTGCAACGACCCCTTCACCCCTCACGCCCCCACCCCTCCCCCCGAAAACACACACATACACACACAAGAAAAACAAAAACAACACCACACACATACACGTACACACACACACACACACACACACACACACACACACACACACGCGTACACACACACACACACACATACACACACACACACACACACACAAACACACACACACAAATACACACACACACACATACACACACACACACGTACACACACACACACACACGCACGCACACACACACACACACACACACACCACACACATACACACACCTTCACACACGCACACACACACACACACACACACACACACACACACACACACACACACACACACACACACAGAGCCCAACAACACCCCACGCTTACCGTGACACTTTCACTGTCACAACATGATAGATGCGACAAAAGCTCAGATGTCAGGGTTTCCCCGGCTACACGCGCTCTGTCACGTGCTGGATAGTAAGTAACAGACGCGCGTGAACTCTCTTCGTGCGCGCTGTGGAGGGGGTGGAAAGGGTTAAAAAAAAAAAAGAAAGAAGAATAAAAAAAGAGAGAGAGAAAAAAAAGAGATAATAGTCCACAATACTCTCTGTGCTAGCTGTTCACGAGCTTCACAAGTGAGGCGAACGACCTGCTGAGCGTGCATGTCCACAGTATAATGTTGAAACAGAAAGCAATGATAACCAGAATCAACTGAAGACTTCGTATAGAAGAAGAAGAAGGAGAAGGAGAAGAAGAAGAAGAAGAAGAAGAAGAAGAAGAAAACAAAGAAAGAAAGAACAGAAACCAGATTGTTTCCTGAATGCTAGAGACATCGCGAAACAGTTGAGATCTGCGGACTGGAAGAATTGAAATCATCACTCACGTTTCATTTCTGAACGGAACAATTGTTGTGTGTGCTGCAGCTAAACACGTCCACCACTGCCTTCTACTATTACTACTATTACTGCAACATCTACTACTACTACTTCTACTGCTACTACTACTACTACTACTACTACTACAGCAGCAGCAGCAGCAGCAACAACAACAACAACTT
>NC_134881.1:40099868-40112368 GCF_041734735.1 Babylonia areolata | reverse complement strand
CAATGAAAATAGCTATGGAAAAGAAAATTGAAATGAAAATTCACATAAACAAAAATGAGGGGTGGGGGTGGGTGGTGGGTGGGAAGAAAATGAAAAAGAAAAAAAAAGAGAAAGAAGAAATGTAAAGGCAGGAATATGAAACGGAAACACCAACGTCTTTCTTGCAAAATGTATGGAAATGTTACTTTTGACACTGAAACTACCATGGACTCAACACGGAAATAATGCAACTTCCGTCGTTCTCTGATGGATAATAAACAAACCCAAACATACACAACACACACACACACACACACGCACACACGCACGCACACGCTCATATACATACATCACACCATTACGCATACATACAGTTTCAGTTTAAAGTAGCTCAAGGAGGCGTCACTGCGTTCGGACAAATCCATATACGCTACACTACATCTGCCAAGCAGATGCCTGACCAGCAACGTAACCCAACGCGCTTAGTCAGGTCTTGAGAAAACATACAATAAACACACACACACAATCTCTCTCTCTCTCTCTCTCTCTCAAACACAACACAACATAACACACACACACACACACACACACACACACACACACACACACACACGCACACACACACACACACACACAAACACACACACACACACACACATACACACACACACAAAAACACACATACACAAAGCAAAATACCCCAAAAAACAAAAACTAAAAAGCACACACAAAAAACAACAAACAAACGAAAAACATGTTGTCAAGATCAGGAAACCATCGGCAACGAAGAAACACAAACATAATAATAATAATAATAATAATGATAATGGATACTTATATAGCACACTATCCAGAAATCTGCTCTAGGTGCTTTACAAAAACGCTTTTGTTAACATAAGACATTATATCTATGTTACATACACACACCAAAATGTGACTACACACACACACACACACACACACACACACACACACACACGCACGCGCGCGCACACACACACACACATACACACACACACACTGCATACATACATTTTAACATACATGTGTATCTAACAGCTACCCTAATACATACGCACACATAGGGAGGCACAAACTTACATAAACTCACGCACACACAATACACATTCATATACATGCATGTAGGCGTGCATGGGCCCTACCATGGGTTCACACCATCTTCGGGAACATCATGGTAACCTAACGTGTGTAAAACAACCCTGAACTTTCTGTGTGTTTTGACAGTCTCAGACCTCACCAACACGGCAGCACAGAACGAGGTGGCCGCTGACAGGCTGACAATGCTGCTGCAGCCAGCGCCAACAGAAGACCTCCCTTCCCTGATGGACCTCCTGGCAGCACCTCACCCCCACCACCACACCACCCCTCACTCCGCCCTCCACCATCTCGTCACCCCACCTCCCCACGTGGAAGAGGAGAATGGAGTCACGACCTCCCTCACCACCACCACCACCACAATGCTGAGTAATGAGACGAACAGTAGCAGCCTGGGGATGATGCTTTTAGAAGATGCTCACCGTTGCAACAGCAGTAGTGGGGGCAGCAGTTCCAGTTCTGACAGCTCCCTCCTGCAGGCCCTACCATGGGTCCGCATCATCTTCGGGATTCTGATGGTGCTGGAGAACTCTCTCAGCCTGGCAGCGCTGTGGCGGGTCAGACGCATGCAGCACGCCATGCACGCCTTCATCACCTCCCTGGCTGTGGCGGAGCTATTGATGGGGGTCTGGTGCTGCTACTGCTACGGGGCGGAAGTGGTGGTGGGGGCGGCTTGGGCAGGGGGGGATCACGTCACCCTGGAGTGCCGTCTCCGTTTTGCGGGCGTCACCTACCTCAACTTCGCCGCCTTCCTGTCCGTCAGCGGACTGTGCGTGGATCGCTGCGTGGCGCTGCACGCCCCCTTCCGCTACACGGACCTGGTGTCTGGGAGGAGGGTGAGGGCGGCGCTGGTGTGGGTGTGGGGGGTGCCTCTGCTGGTGGTCCTCACCGCCTACCTGCACACCACCACCACCCCTTCCCACCACCCTCAGCTTCACCACCACCACCACCAGGACTGCACCTTCGTCAACATCGCCTCTCAGCGGACCTACATCGTGCTGACCGTTCTCCGATGCCTGCTCATCTCTTTCATCGTCACCTGCGAGCTCCTCATCTTCAGACTGGCACGCTGTCAGATCGTCAAGATCTACCCGGACGTCGTCAGTTCCAGGAACTCGTCCTACCGCCTGCTGAAGCTCAACGCCAAGGCGGCGGTGACCATCCTGGCCGTGGTGGTTCCCTTCCTGCTGCTCTATCTCCCCGTGCTGCTCGTGCAGGGGAACCTCGCCGTCAGACCTCACCTGGCCGATTCCTGTCAGAGCCAGCTGCTGGCTTTCGTCTGGGTGTGTGCCTCCGCTCACGGGCTCTTCACTCCGCTCATCTTCTGCTGGCGCTTCACGGAAGTTCGGGAGAACCTGCTGAGGATGTTGAGCTGCCGGAGGAGTCACTTTCCCTCCTCCTCCTCCACCACCGCCATCCCGGCCGCTATGGCACCTCCCTCGGCCGTGGTGGTCCGTGGACTCGGGTCTGACCTCCACCAGTCTGCGTTCACCGTGTGAAGGAAGGATTGACTGATGAAGTAGATGTGTCCCTTAAAGGTTTCTTCTCCGCTTTTTCTGACGCTTGTGACAGACAGAATCATTTGTGTTTCCGAATTAAGCAGAGAGAAACATAACTGACCATCAATCTGCGTTTATTGAGCGAAGGATTGATTAAGGCGGATATGTCCCTTCGAGGTTTCTCCGCTCTTCTGCTGAGGATAGAATCTTTGGCAATCCCAAATTCAACAGAGAGAAATATGGTGGGGGACTTTGTTTCTTCTTCTTTTTCAGCTGTGTAAACGTAGAATTCACTACTTTTTCGGTCTGTTGACAGGCCTTCACTCACAAATCTAACAAGGATCCTTTTCGAAACAGTCTCTTCATAACTGAGGCACTCCATTCCATTTGTGTATTCTAAAGATCTACATGTATTTCTTCCACGCGTTTGTGTGTATGTGCGTGGATGCGACTGTGTGTGTGTGTGTGTGTGTGTGTGTGTGTGTGTGTGTGTGTGTGTGTGTGTGCGTGTGTGAATATGCATATGTTCATTTGGGTGTATATGCGAGGCAGTAAGTCATTGTTGTTTTTTTCTTCATATATATACATTTTGTTGAAGATGCGTTTCATCATACAACAGTCTCCGCTGTTGTCGTTGTTGTGCCAGTTTTTTTGAGCACAGGTCATGTATCAAATATTTTGAAATATGGCTTAGAGGTATTGATTCAATGTTACTGTGAGGAACAGTACGTCATTCTTGTATTGTTAATGGCTGAGTGGTATTGATTCAATGTTCCTGTGAGGAACAGTACGTCATTCTTGTATTGTTAATGGCTGAGTGGTATTGATTCAATGTTCCTGTGAGGAACAGTACGTCAATCTTGTATTGTTAATGGCTGAGTGATATTGATTCAATGTTACTGTGAGGAACAGTACGTCAAATCTTATATTGTTAATGGCTGAATGGTATTGATTCAATGTTACTGTGAGGAACAGTATGTCATTCTTGCATTGTTAATGGTTGAGAGGTATTGATTCAATGTTCCTGTGAGGAACAGTACGTCATTCTTGCATTGTTAATAGCTGAGTGGTATTGATTCAATGTTCATGTGAGGAACAGTACGTCAATTTTGCATTGTTAATGGCTGAGTGGTATTGATTCAATGTTCATGTGAGGAACAGTATGTCATTCTTGCTGAGTGGTATTGATTCAATGTTCATGTGAGGAACAATACGTCAATCGTGCATTGTTAATGGCTGAATGGTATTGATTCAGTGTTCATGTGAGTAACAGTACGTCATTCTTGTATTGTTAATGGCTGAGTGATATTGATTCAATGTTCCTGTGAGGAACAGTACGTCAATCTTGCATTGTTAATGGCTGAATGGTATTGATTCAATGTTCATGTGAGGAACAGTATGTCATTCTTGCATTGTTAATGGCTGAGTGGTATTGATTCAATGTTCCTGTGAGGAACAGTATGTCATTCTTGCATTGTTAATGGTTTAGTGGTATTGATTCAATGTTCATGTGAGGAACAGTATGTCATTCTTGTATTGTTAATGGCTGAGTGATATTGATTCAATGTTCATGTGAGGAACAGTACGTCAATCTTGCATTGTTAATGGCTGAGTGATATTGATTCAATGTTCATGTGAGGAACAGTACGTCAATCTTGCATTGTTAATGGCTGAATGGTATTGATTCAATGTTCATGTGAGGAACAGTATGTCAATCTTGTATTGTTAATGGCTGAGAGGTATTGATTCAATGTTCCTGTGAGGAACAGTATGTCATTCTTGCATTGTTAATAGTTTAGTGGTATTGATTCAATGTTACTGTGAGGAACAGTACGTCATTCTTGCATTGTTAATGGTTTAGTGGTATTGATTCAATGTTCCTGTGAGGAACAGTATGTCATTCTTGCATTGTTAATAGTTTAGTGGTATTGATTCAATGTTACTGTGAGGAACAGTACGTCATTCTTGCATTGTTAATGGTTTAGTGGTATTGATTCAATGTTACTGTGAGGAACAGTACGTCAGTCTTGCATTGTTAATGGTTGAGTGGTATTGATTCAATGTTCCTGTGAGGAACAGTATATCAATCTTGCATTGTTAATGGTTGAGAGGTATTGATTCAATGTTCATGCGAGGAACAGTACCTCATTCTTGCATTGTTAATGGTTCAGAGGTATTGATTTAATGTTCATGTGAGGAACAGTACGTCATTCTTGTATTGTTAATGGCTGAGTGGTATTGATTCAATGTTCCTGTGAGGAACAGTACGTCAATCTTATATTGTTGATTTATGTACACACGTACGTGTATACTCTCTGACTGAATTTGTTTTGAGTGGCGGGCATGCGTGCATATGTATATGTGCATATGCACGCACGCAAGCACACTGATGCGAAAATTTGCCGAATGTCACATTTTCTGAAAACACGTAGGCCAACTGATATGAATGTCATTGTGTTTGTGAGACAGATGATGTTCAGGATTCCCTGTCTCAGTCATCAATAGAAAATAAAGCTTCACCTCACCATTGTAGTTGTGTGTGTGTGTGTGTGTGTGTGTGTGTGTGTGTGTGTGTGTGTGTGTGTGTTTTTAAAGAATAAAAATGAGATTTTAAAGATTGTAACAGTTTCAGTCAAGACTGAGAGATGGACGCTGTGTTTCCGTGAATTAGTTTAGATCATTATTGGGTGAAGAGGAGGGGGAGAAAATAAATGAAAATATAACGTAACACACACACACACACACACACACACACACACACACACACACACACACACACACACACACACACACACATACACACACACACACACACACACACGCACACACACACAGACACACACACACACATACACACACACACACACACACACACACACACACACACACACCTTCCTAAAGACCTAGTCAGAACAAGATGCGCCATTTCATACATATGAATCAAGTACACGATACGCCAGAACTCGGAAATGTCCGGGGCTGGGTACTAGAACTCGTACTCATGTACCTGAACTCGAAAATCTTCAGTACAAAGGTACTAGAAGTTGGAAATTTTCAGTGGAAGGATGCCAATACTCGGAAATCCCTGGTGGAAGGGTACCAGAACTAAAAGATCTCCGGTACAAAGGTACCCAAAACTTAGAAATCGCCAGTGCAAGAACATCCGAACTCCGAACTCTCCGGTACAAGTGTACCAGAACTCGCATATCCCTGGTACAATGGTCCCAGAACTCGGAAATCTCCAGTGTATGGGTACCCAAACCCGGAACTCTTCAATACAAGGGAAGAATAAGCAGCAGAAAACCTCGGAAATCTTCAGTGCAAGAATAAAAAAAACACACCAACAACTCGGAAATCTTGAGTCAACGCCGTTGCTCGGTCATGTTCGCCGAATGGATGAAGACCGCACCTCTAAAGATCTGTACGGCGAACTATCAGAGGGATCTAGGCCCCGAGGTCGCCCCCGACTAAGATTCAAAGACGCTTGCAAACGGGACCTGAAGAGTACAGATATTGATGTGCTGTCCTGGGAAAGCCTTGCGGACTCACGTGGACCCTGGAAATCTGCCATTCAGAGAGGGGTGAAACAAGCAGAGAGAAGCCGCATTGACTCGCTGAGGAGAAAAACAGCCACACGCAAGTCAAACTCTGTAAACCAAGCAGTATCTACCTATATCTGTCCCACATGCAGCAGAGACTGCCACTCCAGCATCGGTCTACACAGCCACAGCAGGAAGTGCAATGCCTGGCAGTGACTACATTTCTGGTGCAGCCATCGTTTCTCGAGACGGAAGGAGGCCGACGATGACGATCGAATGAATTATGTGTCAACATCGTCAGTATCTGGGTCGAATTTGCTGCCAGAATCCATTAAAGATTCACCGCACACTTGTTGTCTAATGAACCTTTGACGTTCTGCCATCGCGATGAAGAAAACCGGATAAACACACACACACACACACACACACACACACACACTTGTCATTCGAATTTGTCAGCGAATTTTTGCATGCCTGTGTGAAAAAAAAAGAGTTCTGCTGTTACTTCTCTTCGCTAGCAGTTTGATGCATACCAGCAAGGAAGCTGACTGATTTCAGTGAACGGATTTCTTCGTCCAAAATGCTAATCGGGTTCAGCCGGAGATTTACACTCTGCGGCGCCTTACCAGATTCGGTTGCTGGGCTGAATAATGCTCACAGTCAGACTTCGCTAATGCAAAAGGCAGCAACGAAAGAGTTGAAATGATAAAGATAAAATTTCATATACCCCCAAAACAGATGCAATCAACCTTTTTATTATCATTTTTTCTTATTGAGTAAATGAATTTAGTAGTAGTAGTAATAGTAGTAGTAGTAGTAGTAGTAGGAGGAGGAGGAGGAGGAGGAGGAGGAAGAGGAGGAGTAATAGCAGCAGCAGCAGCAGTAGTAGTAAAGATACATAACTATCAGAAGTGTTCTTTGTCGCACACCTCCATTCATTAAACGGGATAACCAACATGGGCCAAGGGAACAAACTCTGCATAGTCACACATTCGAAAAGACAAGATTGCATCCCCTATGGAAAAAATCCTTTGCTCACACACACACACACGCAGACGCACACACACACACACACGCACGCACACACACACACACACACACACATATATATATACACACACACAAGCACGCGTGCGCATGCACCAACGCATTCCCAGTGGAGAGACATAAAATTGAATGTTTTTTTTTTTCAAACACGTATATCTGAAAATTATGTATGTGTGTGTTTGTTTGCTTGCTTGTTTGTTGTGTGTGTGTGTGTGTGTGTGTGTGTGTGTGTGTGTGTGTGTGTGTGTGTCCGTGCATGTGAGTGTATGTACGTGTGTGTGTTTGAGTGTGACAGACAGACACAGACACACAGACAGACAGACAGACACAGACTGACAGACAGCGACATAGAGACAGAGACAGAATCAGAGAGACAAAGACAAAGACAAGGAAACAGACAGACAGACACACACGCGCGCGCGCGCAAAAAGAAAGAACCCCAAAAGTCCAGAGGAAGGCATACAAAGTTTCTTTTATTCATATTTCACGTTAAGTACAAGCGTACAACGACGATACGACTGATGATGATGTTGATGAAGATGATGCGGTTTCGTAACGACGACTCAATCTGCACTGCTCAAAACTGAGCCAGTGGCTGAGTTGAGCAAATGATAAAAAAACACAAAAAAAACACCCCAAAACAAACAACTATGATTGTGATTTGTTTATTTATATACACACGTAACTGACGATGCCCTCGTTTTAATTCCCACCAGAAGCAGTTTTGTTGTTGTTGTTGTTGGTGGTGGTGGTGGTGGTGATTTTTTTTTTTTGTTTGTTTGTTTTGTTTTGTTTTTGTTTGATACTTCAGTGACAAAATTGTGTTTTTTTTTCGGTACGTGTACAAAAAGTTCTGCAGTGTATAGTACAAGCACAGTTTCTTTTTTCTTCTTTTTCAAACATTGGTGCAATACAACATTTTTTGTTTGGTGAAATCTAAATATTTGTATTTGTATTTCTTTTTATCACAACAGATTTCTCTGTGTGAAATTCGGGCTGCTCTCCCCAGGGAGAGCACGTCGCTACACTACAGCGCCACCCTTTTTTTTTTTTTTTTTTTTCCTGCATGCAGTTTTATTTGTTTCTCCTATCGAAGTGGATTTTTCTACAAAATTTTGCCAGGAACAACCCTTTTGTTACCGTGGGTTCTTTTACGTGCGCTAAGTGCATGTTGCACACGGGACCTCGGTTTATCGTCTCCTCCGAATGACTAGCGTCCAGACCACCACTCAAGGTCTAGTGGAGGGGGAGAAAATATCGGCGGCTGAACCGTGATTCGAACCAGCGCGCTCAGATTCTCTCGCTTCCTAGGCGGACGCGTTACCTCTGGGCCATCACTCCACTCCACTCTGAATGTCTCTCTTTTTTCTGTCTTAAGTTAACAGTAGCTGGCCTGATGATGATATGCACAGTAACAAGCGACAGTTAGGAAGCACCATCCATACTACGATCAACCTTGACCAAAAGGTGGCCTCAGTATCTGACAATACATGTTCACGATAGGCCTAGTTCATTCTGCTTGGCTCTTTCTTTTACCTTTCTGACCGGTACGATTAATTAACTGGAAGGGAAAAAAGAATGTGTGTGTGTGTGTGTGTGTGTGTGTGTGTGTGTGTGTGTGTGTGTGTGTAACCCATTGCATAGGCCTATTTTTTGTGTGTGTGATAGTCTTCTTTCAAGCACTGGAGGGGTGTGGGGTGTGGGGGTCGGTGGGGGAGGGGGGGGGGGGTGCTGATTCCGAGAAACGAAAACCAAAACTACTGGTGTATAAATAAGTTATAGATATAAATATATATAATACTATCGTATCGTTACGACAAAATCGCTATATGTTACCAAGTAGTTAAAAAAAACAACCCCTCATTCTGGGCAGTTTACGAATGATGGGTTTTCTAAAAACTGATGGTGGCGGGGGTGAGGGTGAGGGTAGGGTGAGGGTGAGGGTGAGGGTGGGGTGGGGGTGGAGGGTCTTGTAATGTTTCTTACCGCTGTTAGGCAGTGTAATCAAATGATAGAATATTATATTCACAAGTGCGTAAATACATGTATTTATTTACAATTAAAAAAAAAATGCGGTAGAGTTATTAAAATACTCAGATTATCTACATGTATCGGAACAGGGTGAACTATTCTACCTTCGTTCAAAACATCACTAAAAGAAATCCGACAGAGCCATCACTATTCATACTGCGAAAAACAAACAAACAAACAAAAAACAAAAACAAAAACGGTACATACATTCTGTGAAGATGAACAGACGAATTAGGCCTACCTCTAAAAGAAATCTGTCACTATCCATATTAAGTAGTAAAAAAAAAAAAAAAAAAAAAATATATATCCCGCTGTAAGACGACCAAAACTATACGAATACCAGTCACAACCAACGGCAAACGCAACGAACTCACTAGCGGTTTGAACTATTGAAGAGACCGCCGGAGCTGCAACTCATCCAAAATCGGACCCCGATAAAATCAGATCCCCCCGGACGCGTTCCGTACTGACAATACCTGGTGGTGTGTGTCCATCGAGATCGATGATGACCATCGTTGTCATCCAGCTGGGGGATGGGGGTGGGGGGGGGGGGGTGTGTGTGTGCTCATGAATCTATCTGTGAATGCGCAGATAGCTGAATAGTCCAATCTGCGCACGAAATGTTCGCTGACAGTTGGGGCAGACAAAGACAGGCATATCATTGTCAGGGAGCTTGTTTGCCCGTGACTTTCTGGCCTGCCTCTTCTGACAATACCTATGGGTCTTTTAAACAACGAAAAGAACCAGTGGGCTGAACGCACGTACATGCATGGAACAATCGTCTGGCAACAGATGAGGTACAGTGGTGTTGGCGATGATTATTAATAGACTGATTAATTCAATTAATTAACGATGCTGCCTGCTTTCAACAAGCTAGGTGCGGACAGTGTGCTATGTACAATAACAAACAACATGGCTGTGCTGTCAGCTCTCTCTCTCTCTTTTTCGTGTATGAATAGAATAGAAACCGTAAGGTTTATAAGACACAAGTGCAATGGTAAATAAATGAATGAATGAAAAACATACAATTAATCAATCAGTTAATGCAGTAAATTGCAGCAGCATTCCTAAACAAATTTTCCTAATCTTGTTTGTATATATTCATCATCTGTTAACATCACCTGACTGGGAATATTTCCTGTGTTATTTGAATTTTGAATATCTTTTAAAAATTGTTGCCTTAAGGTTTTATATTTAATACAATGACCAAGAAGATGGATTTCGTATGTGTGTGCGCGCGCGCGTGTGTGTGTTTGTGGGCCGTAAGTGTCTCTCTCAAACGTGCAAGTGATGGAGCAGAAATCGTTTAATGACTGCAAACTTTCAAATAAATTTCTACGGGAAATAATAAGACATAACTTAATTAACTGGCAACCATCTCGACAAGTGCTTCTTATTTCGTGTCCGCGTTAAAAAGATGACCAAGAAAATAGTCTGCTTTATATGTGCAGTATTTTTTTAATTTTTTATGTCAACTGCGATTTGCTATCCTTCTCTGTCTCTCTCTCTCTCTCTGTCTTTCGCTTTCGCTTTCCAAACGCTACACGGCGTACACAAACGCCTGCCATGATTATTTCCAGCGAGTTGGATATTGAAAGATGTTGAGATTACCAGAGTGATCATGATCGGTACTATCAATCACCAACACGGGCAGTCCAACTCCACTAATATGCACCTGCTTAATTAAGTCTTCATGAGAATGCCATTCGTGGAAGTTCTGCTACTAGTATGACAACAGCATACGCGACTTTGTTCCCTATAGTCAACGATCCGATAAACTGTCATTTCTGATCGCGGGGATGTTGTTACTAAGTTAAAGCCGTCATTGCCATACGACGTGAGAACTGAAAGTGGAACAGTATACCGTTGTGAAGACATAAGCCTGATCGTTTTACCCTCAGGCTAAAAACGAATCCAAACAAACAATTACACAGCACACAAGGAAAAAGACTGTAGCAATATAATACTGACAGAAAGGGCAAGATAGTGCCATTCCCATTGCTTTCTGCCCCACTGTCTAGGCATCGGAGTACAATTATAACATTCATCCAAGCAGGTCAAGGTTTGCGATGGGGGCTGGGGGGAGGGGTTTGGGTGCAGAACACGGGGAACAAAAAAAAAAAAAAAAACAAAAAAAATCAGTTTCACTTCTTCAAACAGGTGTTTAAAGCGTGCGGAATGATCTCTCTCTCTCTCTCTCTCTCTCTCTCACACACACACACATCTATCTATCTATCTAGTTTATACAGGAGAGGGAGAGGGGGGGGAGAAGAAATTAACCCCGCTAACCAAACGGAGAAACTTGTTATTTTTTTTTCTATACCAAAAACAGTGATTTGAATACAAGAAAAGAGGAGGAGTAACAACCAGAGGAGGAGGAGGAAGAGGAGGAGGGAGAGGGCCCTGAAGACTAACCTGAACCAACCATGTCATGGCATAAAAAAAAAGACGGAACAGATAACGGAAAGATAAGTGTTGATGCAACAATACAGGTGTTGAAAGAATCTTCTTCAACTCACTCAAGACGGCCAGTCCTCTCTTCTCCTCTACACAGACCCCTCGGATGTCCAGTGGGTGTCTGAATGACCCAACCTTTAGCTTCCGTCGTCAGAATTGTGGTATTCTTTGTCAACATTCACCTCTTCAGTATAAGAGCGTTCCGCTTGCAATATTTTGATGATGGTAATTGGGATGAAACGCTGTTAACGTCGTCTCTTTCGCCGTTCGTATGGAGAGAGTTAATATCCGGTCACAGATAACCTACTGGTGATTGAATGGAAAGACGTTGCTTTTTTTTTTTTTTTTTTTTTTGCGCCAGTTGTTAAGCAACACATAACGGCCCACCCACTTGACACTGCGACACACACACAGACACACACACACACACACACACACACACACACACACACACACACACACACACACACACACACACACACACACACAGCCACACACAGACACACACACACACAGACACACACACACACACACACAGACACACACACACACAGACACACACACACACACACACAGACACACACACACTCACACACACACACACACACACTCACACACACACACACACACTCACACACTCACACACACACACACACACACACACACTCACACACACACACTCACACACACACACACACACACACACACACTCACACACTCACACACACACACTCACACACACACACTCACACACACACACACACACACACACACACACACACTCACACACACACACACACACACACACACACACACACACACACACACACAC
>NC_134881.1:40094868-40097368 GCF_041734735.1 Babylonia areolata | reverse complement strand
AGCCTCCAGTATCGCACGGGTTGTAAGTTTTAGAGGAACACACACACACACACACACACATCAGCCTAATATCCTTGTCTGTATCATCACGATGCCTGAAACCAACTTCCCTGGTACAAGGTACAATTCACAAAAAAGCAGGTTTGATTCTCAATCTCCTTAAAAAAAAAAAAAAAAAATTAGCTGCACATAACCCCAGCAACATTTCTGTCAGAGACAGTGTACATATTCCGACCCGTAGAATAACGAAAAGTGTCCCCAAAAGTTGATAAAAAAAAATCCAAAAACACATACGCTTTCTGACGGCTCAGTTTGATATTGCCCTACACAAACAGCTGGCAATACAGCTTAATTCGCTCTCTATCCAATAAAAGCGAATAAAACCAAAAAAAACCAACTGCGTAATGGGATTAAATCAAACAAACCCGAAAATATAAAGCTGAAAACACCAGAAAGTCTAGCTTTGAATCTATAGGTAAAAAGACAAAACAACACCAACAAACAAAAAACAAACGAAAACAAATAACACCCCGACTAAAGGGACGTAATAAAAATCACCAACAAATTGTATCAAACAACAGCATTGTCTCCCTTGCTGTGTCCGCCACCACTTTCCACCGTTTCGGCGATAAAAAAAAGAAAAAAAAAGAAAAAGAAAGAAAAAAGAAAAGAAAAACAAAGCGGCATTCTTGGTTGAAAATTGCCTTTCTCAATCATAAGCAGATGCCTTTAGGATATATAAAAAAAGAGAAAATAATCAGAAGTTATAAAAGGAGCCACCACTAAGCTTCAATGGAACTGACATAACTCGGGGGGGGGGGGGGGACACACAAACTTTCTGCGCCAGGGGAAAAACAGACATGATATAAACGGTACGTTTTCTAAAGAGAGAGAGAGAAAAAAAGGCGGTCAAGTTCTCGTAATAAAGATATTATTGATAATGCGGTTATCGAGCAATTCATAACAAAAAAAAAAAAAAAAAAAAAAAAATTGCACTCCGTTTTCCCTTGTCATTGTACATGTTCCCAGCCGTACGTCAAAAAAGAAAAAGAAGAAAAAAAAGGTAATGATATAAATATCATAGCTGTTATCATTGTAGGTATCTGTACATGGTTAAGATATCTCGTGACAGGAAAGAGAACAATAGTCACAGTATTTTGAATATATCAACAACAAAAAACAGAAAAACAAAAAGAAAAAATCGTGTACAAAGGCAAATAATCGAGACCAATACTCTATTCTGTATAAACATATTTCAAAAATACATTTGATGAAAAAAGAAAAGACCATAAGTGAAACGTGATCAGAAAAAGTGGGGAAAAAATCACACAAAATTAAATGTGTGTGTGTGTGTGTGTGTGTGTGTGTGCGTGCGTGCGTGCGTGTGTGTGTGCGTGTGTGTGTGTGCTAAAAGCACTTACAAAAAAAAAAGAGAAGAAAAAAAGAAGACATTCTGAACGAATTTACTCGTGTTGGTGTGTTGGTTACATGATGTTTTCATCCATTCATCGAAACACTTTCGCTTTGTCTGCTGGTGGTACCATAAACCTTCGCAGTTTCACATTAAAAACAAACAAAAAGAAAACACCACCCCTCACGCCCCCTCCGCTCCCCCAACACCCTCCCCTCACCAAATCAAAAAAAAAAAAAAAAGAAAGAAAAGGGTAATTTATAAGTCACGTGCATTTGCACCTCCCAACATCTCATTGAAAAACAACAACAGTATCATCAATAAAATGAAGGGGGAGAAACTCTTAACTCACTCAGTACGGCCAGTCCTCTCTTCTCCTCTACACAGACCCCTCGGATGTCCAGTGGGTGTCTGAATGACCCAACCTTTAGCTTCCGTCGTCAGAATTGTGGTGTTCTTTGTCAACATTCAAGACTTCAGTATAAGAGCCTTCCGCTTGCAATATTTTGATGATGGTAATTGGGGTGAAACGCTGTTAGCGTCGTCTCTTTCGCCGTTCGTATGGAGAGAGTTAATATAACCATTCTGTCAGGCAGAACAAGACACACATTAGGTTAACTTCACCATCCACTGCATCCATGACCCTCAGTTAAAAAAAAAAATGCTGGAGACCTTAAAAGACAAGATGTTAACATAATCTCAAGAAATAGTTAAACAAATATAAGAGTCCAGATCCACAATGTTGCTAGAAAATGTGACAGACCAGGTGCAAATAATCTCAAGAAATCACCGTTCAAATAATGAGTCTCCATCCTTAATTATCTGTCTTCAGTTTAAAAAGAAACAAACCACCCAAACAAACAACAACAAAAACAACAACAACAAAAACCACTTCCCAGACGCTCATTCAAAGAAACGTTCACCATCAGTAATGCTGTTCAATAATACAAAATGCATGCTTAAAACGTTTAAAGAATAAGTGACTTAATACATACAGGTGATTAGTGCGAAAACATTCCAGTAAAAAAAAAAAAAAAATAAAAAAAAAGAAAAGAAAAAGAGAGAGAGAGAGAGAGTGAGAGAGAAGAA
>NC_134881.1:40067368-40089868 GCF_041734735.1 Babylonia areolata | reverse complement strand
AAATTGCCCCCCCCCCTCCCCCCGCCCCCCCCCCCCCCCCCGCCTCCTGTCCTTCTACGATTATTACACTCCTTTTGGCGTTCCATGGAACCTCGCTTCTTATACAAGATGTCCCTTCCACACACCTCCGCCCCAAACCCCCTCCCCCAACCCCCGTCTACGATATATACACCCCCTTTTGGTGTTTCGTAGTACCTCGCTTCATACACAAACTGCCCTCCTTCCTGTCCTACGATACTTATATATATATGTGTGTGTTTAAGTAAGTTTGTGACTGCCTATGTGTGCGTATGTGTTCGGGTAGCTGTTAGATACACATGTATGTTACAATGTATGTATGCAGTGTGTATGTGTGTGTGTGTGTGTGTGTGTGTGTGTGTGTGTGTGTGTGTGTGTGTGTAGTCATATTTTGGTGTGTGTATGTAACATAGATATAATGTTTTATGTTAACAAAAGCGTTTTTTGTAAAGCACCTAGAGCAGATTTCTGGATAGTGTGCTATATAAGTATCCATTATTATTATTATTACTCTCTTTTTGCCGTTCCGTGGTACCTCGCTTCATACACAAGCTTTCCCTTCCACCATCTCCCACATCTCCCGTCCCCACCCCACCCCCCACCCCCCACATCCTGTCTTCAATCCTACAACTCCTGTCCACCCTACTACACTCACATCTTACGCCAACCACCATCGTCGTCGTCAGTCCATCTTCTTGGACTTTGTTGGCAACTGACGGGTGGGAAGGGGTGGGGTGGGGTAGGGTTGAGAGTGGGATGGGGAGGAGGAGGAGGAGGAGGGGGGGGGGAGGGGAGGAGGAAGAATGTGCGGTATGGCCCGACCTTTTAGTTTACCTACCTTCTCTCCTTCCACCGCTCTTTCACCCTGTTCCCCCACCACCCTGCCCCCGGGGTTCTCCGTACCAACCAGACACACACACACACACACACACACACACACACACACACTCACAGAGAGGCACACACGTAGAGGCACACACACACACACACACAGAAACACACACACACACCCACACGTACTACACACATTCCCATCTCCTTAACTCCATTCTCTCTTTCTCAGCTATTGGTTGTTGGTGTCATGAGCACGAAGTACTCCTCCCCAACCCCCGACGACCCCCCCCCCCCCTCCCACACACACACCCATCTCCACTCCCTCCCCCCCCCGCTCCCTGTGTGTGGCGACGTGTGTGGGTTCTCTCCCCTTTGTCTTGACACGCACCGTTTGCCAAGCGTGACCACCTCCCCCCTCCCCCCACCTCCCCTAACCCCCTCAACCCATCCCCCCTTACCACTTTTTTTTTTTTTCTCTCAGGAGGTAGTCTTCGGACTGTGTCCGGCGAGAGGCTTTAAAATGGGGAAGGAGTGGGGGGAGGAGGAGGAAGGCGAGGGGGTGGGGGTGGGGGCGTCAGGGGGAGGGGGGGGGGAAGGAGAGTATGCTGCCAAGCCTCCTTCTCGCTGGCTACTCACAATACAATACAATACAATACAATACAATACAATACAATACATAAACTTTATTGTCTATACTTTGGTACAGAGATTTTCTTTTTGGCAGCAGCACATGTCCAACATAAGAAGAAAACAACAAACAAATAAAATGAACAGAAATTAAAAAGATAAATTAAATGGCACCAAAGTGAAATAGCTATATACAAATATGCAGATTACTGAAATTTACGTGCCTCTCCATTTCAGTCAGCCAAACCGCATTGCACATCTACCCCCCCCCCCACACACACACACCACGCACACACACACGCACACATACACTCACTCTCATCACCCCTCTCTCTGTCTCTCTCTTCACAAGAAATGCAACTACAAAGATCATCATACTTCCCCATCTCTCTCTTGTCTTTTGTGCGTTGATCATTAATTTTAGTATTGTAGAGTGTCGTGTGGATCCTACTTCAGGGGCTGGGGGTGAGGGGGTGAGAGGGCGGGGGGAAAGGGGGGTGGGGCGGTGGGGGTAGAAGGAAAAATCACACATGGATGTTTATCCGTTTACCTCGGATATAAAGAATGTTGTCCTTTCTGTCCGTCCGTCTGTTTGTCTTTCTGTCTGAGCATTCATCACAGCTCTACAGACACAGACAGACACACAGACAGACAGACAGGACACAATTCTTCAGATAGAGAAGTCCGTCTGAAGAGTTTCAGTTTCAGTAGCTCAAGGAGGCGTCACTGCGTTCGGACAAATCCATATACGCTACACCACATCTGCCAAGCAGATGCCTGACCAGCAGCGTAACCCAACGCGCTTAGTCAGGCCTTGAGTCTGAAGAATGTTGTCCTGTCTGTCTGTCTGTCTGTCTGTCTCTCTCTACCTGTCCCCTCTCTCTCTTAGCATTCATCATTGCTCCCCTGGTCTGTCCACCGCTCTACCTGAAGAATGGTGTCCTGTCTGTCTGTCTGTCTGTGTCTCTCTGCCTGTCTGTCTGTCTGTGTCTGTCTGTCTCTCTCTACCTGTCCCCTCTCTCTATCAGCATTCATCATTGCTCCCCTTGTCTGTGCACCGCTCCACCTGAAGAATGTTGTCCTGTCTGTCTGTCTCTCTCTCCACCTGTCCCCTCTCTCTCTCAGCATTCATAACAACTCCCCTGGTCTGTGCACCGCTCTACCTGAAGAATGTTGTCCTGCCTGTCTGTCTGTCTGTCTCTCTCTCCACCTGTCCCCTCTCTCTCTCAGCATTCATAACAACTCCCCTGGTCTGTGCACCGCTCTACCTGAAGAATGTTGTCCTCTCTGTCTGTCTGTCTCTCCACCTGTCCCCTCTCTCTCTATCAGCATTCATAACAAGTCCCCTGGTCTGTCCACCGCTCCACCTGAAGAAGGGTGTCATGTCTGTCTGTGTCTGTCTGCCTGTCTGTCTGTCTCTCTCTCCACCTGTCCCCTCTCCTCTCTAATAGCATTCACCACTGCTCCCTTCCCCACCGTCCCCACCTCTCTACCTGAAGAATGTAGTCCTGTCTGCCTGTCTGTCTCTCTCTACCTGTCCTCTCTATCAGCATTCATCATTGCTCCCCTGGTCTGTCCACCACCCCACCTGAAGAATGTTGTCCTGTCTGTCTGCCTGCCTGTCTGTCTGTCTATGTCTGTGTGTCTGCCTGTCTGTCTGCCTGTCTGTCTGTCTGTCTCTCTCTCCATCTGTCTCTCTCTCTCTCTTAGCATTCATAACAACTCTCCTGATCTGTCCACCGCTCCACCTGAAGAAGGGTGTCCTGTCTGTCTGTCTCTCTCCACCTGTCCCCTCTCTGTCTGTCTGTCTGTGTCTGTCTGTCTGTCTGCTGTGTCTGTCTGTCTGTCTGTGTCTGTTTGTCTGCTTGTCTGTCTGTCTCTCTCCACCTGTCCCCTCTCTCTATCAGCATTCATCATTGCTCCCCTGGTCTGGCCACCGCTCTACCTGAAGAATGTTGTCCTGTCTGCCTGTCTGTCTGTCTCTCCACCTGTCCCCCCCCTCTCTCTCTCTAATAGCATTCACCACTGCTCCCTACCCCACCCTCCCCACCTCTCTACCTGAAGAATGTTGTCCTGTCTGTCTGTCCGTCTGTCTGTTGGCGAAAGAAACTCCATGGGGAACGTGCTTTCTCCTTCATTGGACCTGTCATCTGGAACAAACTCCCTGATTCTGTCCGACACACTCACTCTTTGTCCTCGTTCAGATCGGCTCTCAAAACGCACCTTTTCCACAGTCGTAATGATTCGTTTTTTGGCGGTGTTGTCTTTCTGCGATTGTTGGTGGATCAGTGGAGAGATGAATGGGGTTGTATCGGTATGAATTGAATGCCTGGTGTGTGTGTGTGTGTGTGTGTGTGTGTGTGTGTGTGTGTGTGTGTGTGTGTGTGTGTGTGTGTGTGCGTGTTTGAAACCTGTTTATTTTGTGATGCAAATGGATGTTATAAATGTATCTGCATCAATGTATGTGGGCTCTCCGGAGATAAGGCGTCCAAATATTCATTGTTATTATCATTATCATTATCATATCTATTATCTTCATTATTATCATGTTGTTATTATATCATTACTCTCTCTCTCTCTCTCTCTCTCTCTGTGTGGAGCACCAGTTCCCTTTCTCTCTCTCTCTGTGGAGCACCAGTTCCCTTTCTCTCTCTCTCTGTGGAGCACCAGTTCCCTCTCTGTGGAGCACCAGTTCCCTTTCTCTCTCTCTCTGTCAGCATTCATCACGGCTGCCTCCCCACATTCACCCCACCTTCCTGCCCTCAGCCGCTCAACCTCTCCATCTGAAACCACCTTCTTCACACACACACACACACACACACACACACACACACACACACACACACACACACACACACACACACACACACACAGACACGGACTCGGACACAGACACACACAAACACAGAGACACACAGACACACACACAGACACAGACACACACACACACCTACCCTGCTCTCCTTACACACACACACACACACACACACACACACACACACACACACACACACACAGACACGGACTTGGACACAGACACACACAAACACAGAGACACAGACACATACACACACACACACCTACCCTGCTCTCCTTACACACACACACATACACACACACACACTTTGCTGGCCTTTACTGATGAGACCACGCTCCCCTGTTCCCCCCCCCCTCTTCCCCCCACACCGCCCCCCTCCCTCTCTCCCCACAACAGCCCGTTTCCAAGCTTCATTCCTCAGTCCTCCGTCCAGGCGTCAGAGCTGTTGCTGCCTCTACCCCCCCCCCCCATCCCCTCTAACCCCCCCCCTCCCCCCAACCCCCACCTCCTGACAAAAGTTGACACGGTGTCTCCCTGTTGTCTGTATTAAGTAGCTGTCATGGTGTAATATAACTCCTGCTGGAATCTGTATACGCGAGCTCGTGGAGAAGATCCGTAAACAAATTAATTAATCAATCAATTAATTAATTAATCATAGTCGGTCGGCCCAAGGTACGCCTTCCCCCCGCCTCCCTCCCCCCACCCCCCACCCCCGCACACATACATACATGGAGTGGGAGTTAGGGCCTAGAGGTAACGCGTCCGCCTAGGAAGTGAGAGAATCTGTGCGTATTGGTTCGAATCCCGGCACAGTATTTTCTCCCTCTCCACTAGACCTTGAGTGATGGTCTGGACGCTAGTCATTCAGACAAGACGATAAACCGAGGTCCCGTGTGCAGCATGCACTTACTGCACGTAAAAGAACCCACGGCAACAAAAGAGTTGTCCCTATATAATTCTGTAAAAAAAAAATCCATTTCCATAGGAAAAAAAAAAAAAAAAAAAAAAGTGGCGCTCTCAATGTAGCAACGCACTCTCCCTGGGGAGAGCAGCTCGAATTTCACACAGAGAAATCTGTTGTGACAAAAAAATTAAGAGTAATACAATACAATACAAAGACTAACGCGCGCGCGCGCTAACGCATTCACACACAAGTATCGTGCGCATGGAAGGTATGAAAATTTGGTAACAGTATTGGTATTTTACACCAACAGTAAACGTGAACGAGGAATCAAAAACATGAAATTGTGTGATGAAGAAGAACAAAAGAAATACAAACGATCATATCATGTTCTCCCCTTTCGCCATTTTCACATATCTCTCTAAATCATCTTCCACACACACACACACACACACACGCGCGCGCGCGCGCGCTCTCACACTGCACTGCACTTCACCATAATACACAACACTACACTACACTACACACACACACACACACACACACACACACACACACAAACACACACGCACACTGCACTACAAATCCATAGACACAACACCACATGTGCCAAGCAGATGCCTGACCAGTAGCGTAACCCAATGCGCTTAGTCAGGCCTTGAGAACCCCCCCCCCCCCCCCCCCACAAGAATCCAATATATCGTAAACCTCATCACCTTACTTATCACAGCGACAGCGGTGGTGGTATGGTGGGTTTCTCGGTGGTGACATTATAGTGATACTGACAACAATAATGATAACAGTAACGATAATGATAATGAAGTATTATTCCACTGTTACCTCGTTGATCTTCTTATTCTTATTATTTTCATATTATTATAATTATGATGAGGATTATTATTATTATTATTATTATTATTATTAACTTGTTCTTTATTTTCTTATATTTTTCATTTATTTATTTATCTATTTGTTTATTCATTCATTTTTTTTTTGTTTATTCATTTATTTGTTTAATTATCTATTCATTACTTTAACTCTTATGCTTCGGCCAGTCCTCTCTTCTCCTCTACACAGACCCCTCGGAAGTCCAGTGGGTGTCTGAATGACCCAGCCTTTAGCTTCCGTCGTCAGAATTGTGGTTTTCTCTGTCAACATTCACCTCTTCAGTATAACAGTCTTCCGCTTGTAATATTTTGATGATGCTAATTGGGGTGAAACGCTGTTAACGTCGTCCCTTCCGCCGTTCGTATGGAGAGAGTTAATTTATGCTCCCCCCCCCCACCCCCCCCATCTCAAGGCCTGACTAAGCGCGTTGGGTCACGCAGCTGGTCAAGCATCTGCTCAGCACATGTGGTGTGGCAGTATATGGACTTGCCCGAACGTAGTG
The DNA here is from genome assembly GCF_041734735.1 of Babylonia areolata. Lineage (NCBI taxonomy): Eukaryota > Metazoa > Mollusca > Gastropoda > Neogastropoda > Buccinidae > Babylonia > Babylonia areolata. The sequence goes on along the minus strand of NC_134881.1, from coordinate 40,083,280 downwards.
ACGCCTCCATGAGTAACTGAACTGAACTGTTACCTTGAATCTTCTCGGCGTGCGCGGCCTTGTGGACTTGCTCAGCTCCGTCCTGCAGCTTGAGGTAGGCGTCAATGGTGTCGCTGGAGTTGGCCTCGGGCACGTGACAACCGTTACACTGGGCGTTGACCATGACCTCCCCCACCTCCCCCCTCTCCTCTTCATCCACCTGCATGTCAGGGGTGTTTCCGGTGCCGTGGTCACCGTTCAGGAGCTGCTGCTCTCCGTTTCCTGAGGACTCGGCGGCTGTGTCGGCCTCAACCGTGACAGTTGGGGAACGGGGTTCTGTGAGGACTTGGCCCGTGCTGGGATTTGCCTTCTGGTTTGGACTGGCCGCTGGGTCGGTTTCTGGGCTCGATTCTGTTTGCTCTGTGTGGGTTTCAAGGCACTTTTCATCCGGTGAAACTTGTCCGGATTCCTTTTCCGGAGTGCTCAAAGAGTGCTGGAGAGTTGCTTCCAGGTTTACGGGTGGCTCTTGCTTCTCCACAGCTGCTTCAGCATCATCAACGTTGATGGTGATGGTCTGATGAACTTCCTTACACTGCTGAAGCTCAACAGACTCTCGTTCAGGTGCTGAGGGTGTTGCGTCTTTGTCTGTGCTGAGTTTGAGTTCGTGGTCTTCCGATGGTTCTCCGATCGTAATCTCCGCTCCCAGTTCCACGATGTTTTCCAAGGGGACTTGAGATTCCGAGTCTGAGTGTTCTTCGTTGGTGCTCTCAGCCTCCGTCTTCACTGTTGTTTCAAGTTCCTCTGTGGCAGTACAGATGGACTCTGACTTTTCTTTCGGGCACTTTTCTTGTTTCTCGTGGGAAGGAATTTCTATGGAAGCCTGCAATGCAGTTACTGTTGCAATGCTTTCAACCTGACAAAGGCTTTCTGATTCTTCTTTGCAGTCCGAAGTTTCTGGGTTATGTTTTGCACAGTGTTTGGACGCAGAACTATTATCCACGTTCGTTGAAGCACCATCTATTGACACATGCACGTGTGAATCTGAACTGTCTGATGAGTGAGTCTTTTCTGAAGGAGAACTGTTTATTGACACAAAGGGTTCTGCAGCTACAGCCACAATGTCCTCATAAATCTTATTGGCACTGTCTTCGTTCGCTGCAACAACTTCATTTTGCTGCACTTCGTCTCCTTCTTCTACTTCTACTTCAGCACAAATGTTCTTCTCACAGTTTTCGTTCAATGTTTCACCACTATCACAAAGTTCACCGCTGGAACTGTGAGTCTCCACTTCGCCATGAGCACTGTGCTGTTCCGTGTCGTTCCCTGGCTGCTCACTGTGATCCGTGCTGTGTGTCACGTCATTCTGATCACAGCTCACAGACGCCGTGCCTTCAACGCGTGGTACGGCCCCCTTTTCCACAGACACAGCTTCACATTTATTGACGACCTTTTCCTCCGCGTCCACGTCCCTCTCAAGGACTCTGTCTTCCGAGATGAATTTGATGACCTCCTCCTGGGCGTCCTCCTTGGCCTGATTCACCAGGTCAGCTGCCATGGCCTGTAAACCTGTGCTGGTCACCTGTGGGGCTGATCTGGCATCTTCATCGTTCTCTTCATCCTCCTTTTCGAGCTTCACGGTCTGCTGCTCTGGCTCGTGCACTTCACGTGCACTGTCCGTGCTCTGCAGGTCCGAAGCGGGATGAGGAGGGTCGGGGGAGGGGAGGTTGTCCGGACTGTCGACCTGCCCGCTCAGAACGATGGAGGCAACAGACACGACGGTCGGCGAGGAGGGATCGGAGTGTATGGAAACTCTCGACCCTGGAGAAGACAGGTCGCGCATCACCTTGTATCCGCCGTCGTCGTCAGCTGTGACGTCACTGGTGCGGGTGTCGTCAGTGGTGTTCTCTGGTGCCGAGGGAAGAAGGGGAGTGTCGAAAACAAAAGCCGCTGTCTCCCTGTGTCGGCGCATTTCCACCTCTTGCAGACCGCTTATTTCTCCACCAGTGTCATCACTCACAGACTGCGAAGCGCCCAATGCTGGAACAGACTCAACAGACGTGGTGACTGAAACTGTCATCAATTTTTCAACCTCACCCCCCAAAGTCTTCACAATTGAAGCGTCAGTGTCTGGGCTTTCTTTTTGGAGCGTAAGGGCAGAAGCTGAATCGCAGTTTACAGAAGCGGTGACTGTGGTTTGCTGTTGATTTATGTCGGCCTCTTCTCTCTGTGAACCTTCGGTCTTCCTCTCTGTGTGGGGAACAGACGGCGCTGGAGATGACTCACTGTTGGAAGACTGGGAAACCGTCACAAACTCTTCAACAACAGCCTGGGATTCCGCTTGACCGGGGGGACTTTTCTTCGCGTTGCGAGCGCGGTTGGTGGCGTAGTCCCCTAGCGGGCTCCACACCTGCTCCAGGGGTCGCCGCGGCCTCTGCTTGCGAGGTGGGGGAGTCAGCTGGGTGGGGGCCTGCACGAAGCGGGGCTGGGTGAGGCTCACTCGTTTCTCCTCGCTCTCCGCCCCGCTGCTGCTCTTCCTCAGGATGGCCGTGCGCAGGCGCGGTCCCAGCACGATCTTCTTCAGGGGCCCGGAGCGGGCCGTGTCGCCCGTATCCGGAGAGACAGGGCTGGTCGGGGCAGAGTCCTCCGAGAGGTTGGTGTCGGGGGATCTGGGCTCGCTGAACGGGCTGTCTGGTGTGGCGGGACTGTAGGGTCCGGAGGCTGCAGAGTCTGAGGATGTGGAGGTGGCTGAGGATGTTGACTGTCGGGCGATTTCTTCTGTACATGTTGTTGGCGTTTCGGTGTCCTGACTGTCGCCGAGTTGCTGTGGTTTGATGCTGATGGACTCCACTACCTTTGTGGCCAGGTTTTTGTCTCTGCTTTCACTGATGGTGGAGGGTGTAGAGACCTCTGCTGCCTCGGTCTGAAGTGTGGACTGGGCGTCGGTCATAGTTTCGGAGCTTTGTGTGTCTGAATCTACTGCATTCGTTTCTTCTTGCTTTGTTTCGGTTTTCACGACACTGATGGATGCATGCTCTGTGATCGAGGCTTTTGAAGAAGACGCCTCTTCTTCTGGTTTCATTCCTGTTCTGATGGCTTTGCTGGGGGCAGAGTCCGTGTCCTTTTTGTCTGCGGCACTCTCTGTTGTCTCCTCTTGCGCTGCCTCTTGTCGCTTCACCTCCACGTTCACGTTCACTGCGGCTTTGGATTTCTCTTTCAGCTCTCGCAATTTTCTTTCCTTTTCCTCCTTCTCTTTCTGCTTCTTGTCTCTGGCCTCCTGCTTCTTCAGCTCCTTCAGTCGTTTCTTTTCTTCCTTCTCTTTCCTGGCTTTCTCTTTCTCTTCTTTCTTCTTGGCAGCTTTGCGTTCCTTTTCCATCGCTTTGATTTGTGACGGGGACAGCGGAGGTGAGTTTTCTCCTGCTGCTTGAGTTTCACCCTCTGCGGGAATCTGTTCTGCAGCTTCTGGGCGTGCTGCCGCGCCCTCAGCCTCCTGCTCCTTGCTTGCCGTGGCTTCGCTTTCTTTCTCACTTTCTGCAGGTCGTTCCTCGACTGTATCAACAGCTCCGTTTTCTTGGGAATCGTTGCTGTTTTCTGAGACGACAGTTGACTGGGCCAATGCCTCAACTTGCTCCGGTGCTGACTTCATGACTGTCATCGAGGGCACAGTCTCAGCAGCTGTCTGAACCTGTGCACTCATGGTTTCCATGACGACGTCTTCAACGACGATTTCCTTGTCAACCCCATCGGCTGCTTTGTTGTCAGAGGTGCTGTTGTCATCCGCGACCTGAGTGCTCAGTGACGTAGCCGTGTCCTGGCAGGTCTGGTCTTTTGTCTCCAAGGCGACCACGATGGACTCCGTGATGTCTGCAGCACCACACCCATCTTTTGGCGTTTCCGACGACTCTGTCTGTTCCTGTGCAGCTGGGACTGTCTGAGTCAAACCTGTGGTGAGGGTTTCCACTGTCTGTCGAATCTCATTGCTGGGTTCAGCTCTAGTTTCTTTTGTCGCTTCGGGTTCTGTGACAACAGAATCTGGTTCATTTTTAATATCGTTCACCACCAAATTCTCAAGAGCAGTTTTGGAATCTGACATGACATCTGATGCAATCTGTTGCTCTGCTTCTTCACTGATGGGCTTGACAGCAGTCACTTGTTCTATCTCTGGTGAAGTCTCCCTTTCTATCTTAATGCCTGTGCAAACCGTGTGAGCCACGGTGGCCACAGAAGGTTCCAAGACAACCTCCACCTCTTCTGTCGCGGCAGGAGCGGCGTCTGTGCTCATGTTTAGTTCATCTTTACTGCCTTCTACAAGGGTTGCTATTTCGGACATGACTGTTTCGCTCAGTTTAGTTTCTTCAGTTCTGGTCGCTTTGTCCTCTTCTGGCTTGTCCTCTGTGGCCTTCACCCCTTCCGCTTTGTCTTCTTTGTCCCTTTCTGCTTTGTCTTCTGCTTTGTCCTCTCTTGTTTCGTCATTATTTTCTTTTTGTTCTTCTTGGCTTTCCGATTCTGCTCTGCATTGTTCGGTTGCTGGGTTCACCTCGTCTTGTTTGGTTTGTGTTTCGTGCCCTCGTGTTTCCTCTTCTTGACTGAGCGGTGTTTTTTGGTTCTCCGATGTCTTAGCTTCTTGTGTCTCTGCCTCTGATTTCGCCTCACTCGAGTCGTCCTCAGCATTATTCTGCACACCGGATTCTGTTGCTGTGTGATCTGGAGTTTGTTCGCTTGGTTTGGCCAGTTCGACCACCATGACTTCCTGGACCAGTTGAGTTTCGTTTAGGGATTGTTTAAAGGGCTTGGTTTCTTCAGTGTTGGCTACAGCCGCGATGATGAGTTCTTCGATTCCTGCATTTTCTTCCCTCGGCTGTTTCGTTTGCAGGCTCTCTTCGACCGTCGAAACAGTTGGTGTTAAGTTTTCCTCAACGGTTGTTTGATCTTCCCGGAACGATTTGACCTTAGGAAAGCTTTCTTCAACAGCTGTGACGGTTGTGGTCACAGTTTTCTCAACGGCTGTTTGATCTTCCTGGGACGATTTGACCTTAGGAAAGCTTTCTTCAACAGCTGTGACGGTTGTGGTCACAGTTTTCTCAACGGCTGTTTGATCTTCCTGGGACGGTTTGACTTGAAAACTTTCTTCAACAGCTGCGACGGTTGTGGTCACAGTTTTCTCAACGGCTGCTTGATCTTCCTGGGACGATTTGACCTTAGGAAAGCATTCTTCAACAGCTGTGACGGTTGTGGTCACAGTTTTCTCAACGGCTGCTTGATCTTCCTGGGACGATTTGACCTTAGGAAAGCTTTCTTCAACAGCTGCCACTGTTGCGGTCACAGTTTTCTCAACGGCTGTTTGATCTTCCTGGGACGATTTGACTTGAGGGAAGCTTTCTTCAACAGCTGCGACGGTTGCGGTAACAGTTTTCTCAACGGCTGCTTGATCTTCCTGGGACGATTTGACTTGAAAACTTTCTTCAACAGCTGCCACGGTTGTGGTCACAGTTTTCTCAACGGCTGTTTGATCTTCCTGGGACGATTTGACTTGAGGGAAGCTTTCTTCAACAGCTGCCACGGTTGCGGTCACAGTTTTCTCAATGGCTGTTTCGTTGTCTTTGGACTTTACCTGGACGCTTCCTCGAACAGTCGTGGCAACAGCTGTTACATTTTCCTCAACGGGCGTTTGGGAATTTGCAGGGAGGCTTTGTTCAACCATTGCAGTGGCTGTTGTAATGTGTTCTCCAACGGTCGTTTCATTCTCCTGGGACTTTGCCCGAACGGTTTCTTGCACTGCTGCAATAACCGCTGTTGCGCTTTTCTCAATGGTTGCTTCGTTTTCATTTTCCTTGGGCGTTTCTTTTCCAGCTGGCGTGTCGTCTTTGTCCTTCGCGCCTTTCTTTGTTTTGTCGGCTTTGGATTTGGCCCCTTTGTCTTTCTTTTTCTTGGAGGACTTTTTCTTCTGGGATCCTTCTTTCTTCTTCTCTTTCTTGCTTTGGTCTTTCTCCACGTTATCATCTGAAAAAAGACGTAGTTTGTGTCGGTAAAAAAGGAACTGGCACATGTAGAGAGGAGAACGACAGAGTGAAGATAAGTGGCTGGCGACTTTCTGTTCTTGGTTGTTGTTGTTGTTGTCGTTGTTGTTGCTGTTGTGTGTGTGTGTGTGTGTGTGTGTGTGTGTGTGTGTGTGTGTGTGTGTGTGTGTGTGTGTGTTTGACAAAGAGGAAGAGAAAGACACAGCCAGACAGTGAAAGACATACAAATAGAAAGAAAGAGAGAGAGAGAGAGAGAGAGAGAGAGAGAGAGAGAGAGAGAGAGAGAGAGAAAGGATGTGATATTTCTCGAGTCTAACTATTTGTCTCAGGTGTCGCGACGAATCACACAATCGAATGCCGTCTTGCACGTTCAAGCACAACGCATGCCTGTCTGACACTGACTATCTACTGGCATACAGAATCCTCTCCATGCCCCCCCGCCCCCCCACACCCCACCCCACCAAAACAACAACAACAACCCCCCCCCAAAAAAAAAAAACAACAACAAAAAAACCCAACAACAAAAAACCCCACCAAAACCAAAAAACAACAGATAAATAGATTTATAAATAAACAAAACAACAACAACAGCAACAACAACAACAACAAAACAGCCATAAATAACAAGCCGTGTGACTCCTATGCTCCAAACTACAATACACACGTCTTGAAAGCAGGTGAAAGCTTGGTATTGGTATTCGATCCCTGAGACAGCTTCTTTATTTATCATTTTATCGTTTGTGTCTCTGCCTGTGTCTCTTTCTGTGCATGTGTGTGTGTGTCTGTGTGTGGGGGAGGGTGAACGGGAGGGTGAGGGGGTCTTACGGGACGGGGGCGTGGGGGTCTTGGGGGGGGGGGGGGGTATGTGTCTCCTTTGCACGGTAAGTGAATCGGTGTAACGATCGCATGACGAGCTTCTGACGACTCTCCAAAGTATGACGGCAGATCAACGATACACTCACAACAACTACATACAATCACGTGTCATAAAGTGTATGATAGTCAGTCGTATCCTTCTTGGAGAGGTTTGCTAACTGAAGCGAAGTGCAGGATATCTTTTTTTAGAAAATAGTTTCACGCCTGCTTTTCGCATTTCGCTTTGTTCCCATCCCTCTTAATGTCTTTTATTAAAATATAGTTTCACGCAAGATTCATTGTCAATCAAACTCTGTTTACGCATACCCAGATTCAAACACTCCACTGTTGGACGCCGTTCTTTCTCTGTCTCTGGACCTTGTATTTGGAATGAACTTCCTCTTTCGCTTCGTCAGGTCTCCGCACTCAGCTCTTTCAAGTCTGGCCTTAAAACCCACCTTTTCACAAGGTAGCCTCCCTCCTCTACCTCTTCCTTGTATTCAGTTTCTTCAGTTTTAGAGTTATGCATGCGTGTGAATGACTGGTGTGAAAGCGCTTAGATTTGTCTCTGCACAAGATTCAGCGCCATATAAATACCCTTATTATTATTATTATTATTATCATTACTAACAGTTCTTCAAACATCACATCCACGAAACATAATTATAAACCTCAGTCACACACCTTTTGATTCTTTTTTTTCTTCTTCAAAAACCTGACTGCATATGAACGTGTGTAAAGCATCGCACGTGTTGACACATGCCATAGTTTTGTCGTGGCGGGGGAAAAAGAGTTTGCATGCAGGCAGTACACTATACATACCACTGGATGAGAGGGAGACGGTCTCTATTTTGCCGTCATCTTCGGGAATGGTGATCTCTTCAAAAAGCAGACCTGGATCACACACACACACACACACACACACACACACACACACACAGAGGACACAGGACACACACACACACACATACATACACACACGCACGCACGACGCAGAACACACACACACATACACGCACGACGCAACACACACAAACACACACACACGCACGACGCAAGACACACACACACGCGCACGACGCAACACACACACACACACACACGCGCGACGCAACACACACACACACACACACACACACACACACACACACACACACACAATTAACTCTTACACAAGGTAAAACATTGAGACCGATTTCGTTGAAAAACCATGTACCTATTTTTTTCCTCCACACATTCGCATACCAAGATCTTCCCAACTCCTTAATCAAACACATGGACAAAAAATTCAACATACGTTTCCCGAAACACGCATCTGTAGTGACAAAGCTCATGAACAACGAATGGAGGGAATAATGAAACATTTTGAATGAAAAAACAACAACAACACCAGCAACTAGAACAAAAAAGGCAAGGCCTTCAAGACTCACTTGTGATAAATTAAGTCCCCTAGCATTAATTACGGAGTAATCTCCCTTTTTTTTTTTAACTATCTGCACCAAAACGTTTGCAAAATAAATAAAAATTCCATGCTTAGCAAAATAAGTTCCTGTTTGAACAAAAAATGATAATAATGACTCCTCTTGTTGTTGTGTCAGAATAAGAGGTCAAAGTGCCAAGTTCAGAGAATACACAAAATATAAATATAACAGTAAATGCAGTTTGCATATAATTAGGCTTCATTTTATATATTTTTTTGTGCCCATCCCAGAGGTACAATATTGTTTTAAACAAGATGACTGGAAAGAACTCAATTTTTCCTATTTTAGTATTTGCAGAGAAAATGTCAATGTTAAAGTTTACCACGGACACACACACACACACACAGACAACCGAACACCGGGTTAAAACATAGACTCACTTTGTTTACACAAGTGAGTCAAAAACCATACCATTTACCCCATATCATCGTTTCAAAACAACTCTCACTCGATTCCAGCGAAAGGCAAAACACACACACACACACGAAAATTATAAACTACATGGTCATGACAGCAAAGCCCCGTTCTGATTAAAAAAAACATATCATCTTTCTTCTTCTTCTTCTTCGTTCGTGGGCTGCAGCTCCCACGTTCACTCGTATGTACACGAGTGGGCTACTATATGTATGACCGTTATAACCCCGCCAGGTAGGCAGCTATACTCTGTTTTCGGGGGTGAGTCAAACTAAAACTGGAAAACGCTGTACAAAGAAAGTCACTCCGCGCGGACAGTCCATTCGCAACAACGCGTTTTAGACACGCACGCATTCACATATCCTTACACGTTATATCTTTATCGTCTAAAATAACTTTAGTGAACAGACGTTAGATTAATGACCTGTCATATCGTTACACACAAAAAGAATAAGAGGAAATAGTACTATATCTTAACAGGTGATAGTGATGCAGTGTGAGGTGAGAAATGAGGTGAGGCATCAATCAGTTCAAGTAAAAGAACAGCACGTTTCCAACTTCAGTGGGACTTTATTAATTAAAGCAATTGATGTTACAGACTGTCGAGAATCCTACACACATACGCACGCACACACACACAAAGACACAGACACTGACACACACACATACAGATACAGACACACACACACACGCGCGCGCGCGCACACACACATACACACACGCACGCAGATATACAGACAGACAGACACACATATACAGGCAGGTAGACAGACAGACACACACACACACACACACACACACAGACAGAGAGACAGACAGACAGACACACACACACACACGCACACTCCCCACCCATCCCCACTCCCAGCCACCCCACACACCACTTACTCTGAGGTCTTCCTTTACCACCACCACCACCACCACCAGCAGAGGCAGGACTTGAACCCGAGGCACCGAAAGTGTAGGACACGGGGCGCACCCCGTTGGCCTCCGCCGTGCGTGGCTTACGACTCCGTTTGCCGGACCCTGTCCGCCTGAGGCTGAACACGAACTTGGGCACCCGGCGTTTCTTCTTCTCTGCAATGGTCACAGTCGGCAATGGAACAGTGGGGAGGCACGTGGGGAGGGAGGGAGGGTGGGAGGGGGAGTGAGAGAGGGTGGTGGAGGGAGAGAGAGAGCCGGCGTTTCTTCGTCTTTGAAATGTTTTTTGTTTTTGTGGGAGGAGGCACATGGAGACAGAGAGAGAGAGAGAGAGAGAGAGAGAGAGAGAGAGAGAGAGAGGTTGGGGGTTGGGGGGAGAGAGAGAGGGTGAGAGAGAGAGACAGAGACAGTGGGGAGAGAGAGAGGGAAAGAGGGAGGGAGAGAGAGGGTGGGGAGAAAGAGGGAGAGAGAGAGAGAGAGAGGGAGAGAGAGAGAGAACAGACAGACAGAGACAGAGGACAAGACAGGACAAGATAAAAAATCATTAACGAGAGAGAGAGAGAGAGAGAGAGAGAGAGAGAGAGAGAGTGAATGAATGAATGAATGAGGGTGACAGAATAAGCAACAGTGCCTTTTTTCACCCAGCCCCCAAAATGAGAACATTGGGAAAAAGTGAGAGAGAGAGAGAGAGAGAGAGAGAGAGAGAGAGAGAGAGAGACAGAGACAGAGAGAGAGAGAGAGAGCGGAAGAGTGAGTGAGTGAGAGAGAGAGAGATACAGATAGAGAGACAGAGACAGCGGAAGAGTGACAGACAGAAAGCGACAGAAAGAGACACTCTCTCCACACCCAATCAGTTACAGGACTAATGCTCCCATGACCTTTCACAAAACAAAGAGGCGCCAGTGACTTCATAATAATCCACAGTGTCGGCAAGTGAGGCTCGGCAGAGGTAAGGAAGACGGGGCCCAGTCCTCTCCATCCGCGGTTCCAACCTTCCCCGACCAAAAGTCAGGTACCTCTTCACACCTGGATGTGTGGGGTGAGTGAAATTCGGACTAAAGTGCCTTTCCCCAAGGGCACAACACCATGCCGAAAAAGACGGGGAGGTGGGGGGGATGGGGGGGGGGCAGGGGGTGGGGGGTGAGGGTGGTGGTGGTGGAGGGGGCCTCGAACCCTGATCACTGGTGAACATACTGGATCTGCCATGGCGCAGTGTCAAGGCAATAACTCGATACCCACCTACCACACACACACCTACGACACACACACACACACACACACACACATACGCGCGTGATACTTTCACCTTACTAGGTGATACTTTCATTTTCGAATGAATTCTTATCATCGCTGCGCACACGCATACACAAACAAAGCACAATACAACACACACACACACACACACACACACACACACACACACACCTGCCACACACCCACCTACCACACACACACACACACACACACACACACACACTCACACACACACCTACCACACACACACACACACACCTACCACACACACACACACACACACACACACACACACACCTACCACACACACACACACACACACACCTACCACACACACACACACACCTGCCACACACACACCTACCACACACACACACACACACACACACACACACACACACACACACCTACCACACACACACACACACACATTCCACCCTCAAAACAAAGACAATGCTCAACGCTGCTCATCGCATCCTGATCCTCATCCCCCACCCAGACATTCAATTTTCAGCCATGACACTCCCACGACGTACCCCCCCACCCATCCTCTCACCCTCCCCCCTAGTCACCTCCTCCCCTCTTGCCCCCTGCACACCCCTTCACCCCCAACCACAGAACAATAAACAGAGAGTCTGAGCTGACCGATCAGTTTCAGTTTCGGTTTCAATTTCTGAAGGAGGAGTCACTGCGTTCGGACAGATCCATATACTCTACACCCCCATCTTGCTAGGCAGATGCCTGACCAGCAGCATAACCCAACGCGCTTAGTCAGGCCTTGAGTGCATGCTTATAATAATATTTGTGTACCTGTCAGAGTGGACTTCTTTCTTTTTATTTTTATTATTATTATTTTTTTTTTTACATAATTTGTATTTATATTTCTTTTTATCACAGCAGATTTCTCTGTGTGAAATTCGGGCTGCTCTCCCCAGGGAGAGCGCGTCGCTATACTACAGCGCCACCCAATTTTTTTGTATTTTTTCCTGCGTGCAGTTTTATTTGTTTTTCCTATCGAAGTGGATTTTTCTACAGAATTTTGCCAGGAACAACCTTTTTGTTGCCGTGGGTTCTTTTACGTGCGCTAAGTGCATGCTGCACACGGGACCTCGGTTTATTGTCTCATCCGAATGACTAGCGTCCAGACCACCACTCAAGGTCTAGTGGAGGGGGAGAAAATATCGGCGGCTGAGCCATGATTCGAACCAGCGCGCTCAGATTCTCTCTCGCTTCCTAGGCGGACGGGTTACCTCTAGGCCATCACTCCACTGGCATTGGACAACGCTCTCGTTGCCATGGGTTCTTTTCTCGGTGCGCCAAGTGCGTGCTGCACACGGGGGACCTCGGTTTATCGTCTAATCCGAAAGACACGCTCAGTTTGGTTTTCCAGTCAAACTTGGGAGAAAAGGGCGAGAGCGGGAATCGAACCCACACCCTCGCGGACTCTCTGTATTGGCAGCTGAGCGTCTTAACGAGTCTGCCACCTTCTTCTATTTTAAGCTCCCAAGTCAGTTTAGACTGTCGTTACTTATGGCATCAGCGCATGAACAAACTATTAGAAACCTATCAATTTATCTGTATAAATCGTTTAAGCTCCGATCTGTTCTTATGTCTTAGTGTATCCAGTAACGACTACATACGGACGATGTGTATAACGTAACTGAGTGTTATTAGCCACGCATGTAAGAGTTATTATTTTAGCGTATATCATATATCATTTAGGTGTATAAATGTCAATTGAATACAATATGTTTCATGATGTGTATTATGTATTACTAAGGTGAGGACATATTACTTAAAATTAAGGTATGATATATTTATGTTATCTGAACGAATGTCATTTTTCAATGCACGATGCAATGTCTATGAAGAAATTGTGACACCCTTTCATAAGGGGCAATGGCCTATAAATGAATAAACCATTCATTCATTCATTCATTCCTTTAGTCACCTTCTTCCCTGACCGATCAGAGGTGGTCAGTGCCCCCAGGCCCCCCCCCCCCCCCCCACTTCCTCACCCCAGCAACGTGGTCACGTGGACCCACCACGCCCGGTCAATGGCCGATAGACAGAGACGCCTTCCTTCCCTTTCCCTCAAGGATCACACTGGGTCCTCACTATTAAAAAAAAATGCTTCTCCCGTCTCTTGTTACCTCCCCCTCCCCCAACATCATTCCCCCCCCCCCCCCCCACACACACACAGCTTGCATTATCTACTAAAAATACCTGGATACACTTTTCGAGCACTTTGGGGTTTAGGAGAGGAGGGGGTGTATTTTTAGATTTTTTTGTTTTTTTTTTTGTTTTTCGTGAGATAACATTCCTTTCATTTCTTCAGACATGAATTTGGTCGAACCATCCAAACAACAATGACGTATTTTTACAATGAATGATAGAACGTACTTCTGACGCAAAATTATTGAATTTTGAGTGCCATAATAATAACGGTAAAAAACGTGATAAGGGGCAATAATCGATGAAACCACCACGATTACAGCGTTTTGCACAAGTTAAATTCCATGCAGATTACTAAAGTGTTTTTGGTGTGATCGATTGATTGATATTTTAGGCAATCTGTCCATTTGAATCGCACAATGCACTGTGTGTTCAACCTCCCCTCCCCTCGCCCCCTCCATAGAAATCACCAGGGGCAGAACTGATGTGGGGACGTCTTTAGCGTGCTTCTTCTGACCACCGAAACTGAAGCAGAGACCGAATCACGGAGAAGCCGACCAGCCAAGACATAAGGTTAGGTTGGCTGGGTGGGCTGTCTTCTGGGGGGTGGATCTTCTGCACGGGTACATCGGAGGAATGCCGTTAAGAGGCTTCCGCTTTTTCTGTACGTACCCGGGGAGCTAAAAATCTAAGAATCTACCCCCGAAAAAGAAAACGAATGAACGAACAGCAAACCTTTTAAAAACCCTGTCATTACACAGCCAGTTCTAATACTATTCGGGTCGTTGTGACCCTGGAACAATTTTGTCGTTCGAAACGAAAAGGATTTTTTAACTTTCTTTAACTTTCAATGCTAGTTTTCTGACCGTAATGATCGCTAGAGCGTAACGTTGCGGATCAGTGGCAAGAAACCGTCTCCATGGCTTTGTCATGCTTCCACCTTCAGCCTGGGCCTCCCTGTGATGCTGGTGACCAGTCTTCCCTTGACATCTCGTTTTTTGTTTGTTTGTTTGTTTGCTTTTTGATATAACTCTTTTTGTTTACATGGTGTGTGTTAAAGGCGTTGATGTATAATGTTTATTATGCGCCCAGGGTGTACATGAAATAAATTTCTTGCCTTGCCTTGCCTCGTCCAACTCCTTGAGATTTGGGGGTTTCTTTTAATGGGTGTTAGAGGTTTATTTTGTTTGTTTCGTTTTTGTTTTGTTCGTGCTTTTAACTGGTCTTCTGATCTAAAAACAACAACAAACCAACCCAACCAAACACGAAAACAACAGTATCAGTATCAGTAGCTCAAGGAGGCGTCACTGCGTTCGGTCAAATCCATATACGCTACACCATATCTGCCAAGCAGATGCATGACCAGCAGCGTAACCCAACGCGCTTCGTCAGGCCTTGAGAGAGAAAAAAAAACGAAGGAAAACAACAAATGGCTCGAACATCCCCTCTTTTCATGGACCGAAGGCCAAATGTCTAGATAGTTTTTCTTCGGAGTTTTATTAATGATTTTCCCGAATATTCCAAACATTTCACAGCATCATTTTAAAAACTAATCTTGCATTAAAAAAAAAGAAAGAAAAAGAAGAAGCATCATTTTAAAAACTGACCTTGCATTTTAAAAAAAAAGAAAGAAAAAGAAAAAGAATTCTCATGGAAAGTGGGCGTTACTTTCAAGAGACGGTGGAAACGCATATAAACACCTGCTGCCTCTTCGCCAAACATGCAGGTTATCGAAAATAAACGTTAGTTTGATTACAATGATATAGTTATGGAATGCTGAGTATTGGTCTTGGTTATGACTTCCATCTGTTATTGTTAATGTTGACTGTATTCAGATTTAAAAAAAAAATCTTTTAATGTATTTTTTTCTTTTCCATCTATTCTGAATTGTCATATTAAATTTATATACAAAATAAAACGGTGGTCGACCCAAGAAAGTCCGGGAAAACACACAAAAAAGAAGAAGTTACTTTGAAAGATCTCCATTGTGTTACACTACCGTCAGGGGTTGTCATTTAATAATTGCACATAATCGTTCTTCTGTTTCGTTAAGTAATCATTCTTTCTCATCCAAAATATGATTGTGTTCACATGTCGTTCGCTCTCTAAACGTTTGTAAATTGGAAAAAAACAACAACAACTAGAACCTGGGCCCGTTTGTAAATTGGATAAAGTAGAAACTGGTCCCGTTTGTAAATTGGATAAACCAGAAACTGGGCCCGTTTGTAAATTGGATAAACTAGAAACTGGTCCCGTTTGTAAACTGGATAAACTAGAAACTGGGCCTCATCTATACATTCTTCTCTTGATGTCAATGTTATGTGAGCAAAGAAAGTTTACGATACAGATTGTATTATAAAGCTGTGCGTGAAAGATGTGCAAACTTCCGCCCACATAAGTGCAACCAACGCAACACATTTACCTAGCATTCATTTGGACAGACTACGTCACACAGGCTCTACAGGAGCATGCACGCGTGTACACACACAAACACACACACACACACACACACACACACACACACAAACATCCACACACAAACATCCACACACACACACACACACACACACACACACATACATACACACAGAAAGAGAAACACACACACACACACACCCGTCCCTCCACTTCCCCCTACACACAGAGAAAGAGAAACACACACACACACATACACCATCCCCCCCACCCTCCTCACACACTGAAAGAGAAACACACACACACACCCTCCCCCTTCCCCCCCACACGCAGAAAGAGAAACACAGACACACATCCCCCACACCCCACACACCGAGAAAGAGAAACACCCCTCCCCCTATACT
>NC_134881.1:40054868-40062368 GCF_041734735.1 Babylonia areolata | reverse complement strand
CCAGATAGTAAGTGAAGAACCACCATGGCTTAACCATTAAGTGGTGAATGAACTTTACACACTCACTAGAACATTCTGGAACAAACTATCTGTGTCGAGAGACGTCACTGACTGTGACGTTAAGAATCAAATGGAATACTGCTACGAGCATATGACGACATGGCAATTTTCTAGATCAATCATAGCCGAGCTGTGACTAACATGTCAAAGCAATAACTGAACAAAGCAATAACTGAACATACTCATATGAACACAAGTACTGTGTCAAATAATACAATTTACAAATCAACACATTCTACACACTAGTACTTACAGCGATACGTAGCGAGGTGTCAGCTGTTGTGGGGACACACACGACACACTGCCCGCGACACAGCAAGAGAGAGAGAGCAGGCTCTGGTCAGATGACTGACCAGGTATGAAATGACCACTCATCATTCACTGTGCCAATTTATGCAAGTTTAGCGGACCGCAAAGTGCGTCACGTGTGCTTGCAAGCAGATCGTCACTAATCACGGAGAATCCGATGACAATTGTGTTTGTTTAAAGGTGTTCAGTGATAGATTTCTAAATGATTCCTGAACCGATTTACGTCGGATCAGTTGCAAAAGAAAGAGCTCAACGCCTACTTTATAATGAGTGTAAAATGAAGTGTTGATTATTTAAGATGAATTTATAATCTTAATTTAAGTCACCTGAACAGGGTCAGTTTTAACGAGCTCGTCGCTGAAAATTACAAACTGCGTTAAATCAGTTTAACGTAGGCGAACATAAATGGAATAGATTTAAAGATGGAATTAAGACGAGTCTGCCAGTATATAATACTAGTAGTTTACTGATCTGACAAGAGAGTTATTAATTAATTACGGTGGAACAGAAACACAAGTTTGCTCTCAGCCAATGACGTACCGCGACGCGACACTGGTCAAGCCGTCAGCAGGTGGCCTGGCGAGGAGGACAAAATGATGTAAGCGGAGTGACGTCACACATTCTGTGCGCGGGTTATGAGGGAAAACTGTCGTCTGCTGTGGCTTGTGCGTGAATAGTGTTGGAGCAAGCATAGCGCGCTTGGTCACACCTCCCCCCATCTTTTGAAATCCATCGTCCGCGATGGTTAATTAAAAGTAATTCTTGTGAGGAGACTTAGCTGAGCATCAAACAAGAATTATTGGGCAGGTAAGGGAGTTAATTTAGCTGATAACTGATAGCTAAGTAAATGTGAAATGACTGCAACCTTCTTAAGAACAACACCCTACTTCTATATTCAAAGTGGCTTTAGCCAGGTTAAGTTAAGAGTTTGGACTTAGTCGAATGCATCCTAACTTAACTTTGAACACTTTGATATAGAGAAGGGGTCCCAATTTGGTAAATACGCTATGAAGATGGAAAGCATTCATTTGGGTGCCTATCAATCTATCTATCTTATCACTGTCAGACGCGCATGTAAACAAGCATACATGTATAAAAGCATAGATTATAAACATACTTTGCATTGCTAAGACCTTGTGACCAGCTAGATCACAGGTTAAGTTAAGCAAGAAGAGAAATAAAAACATAAAACATGAATTTGTGCAGAAATATCTGAAAATGAAAACAAAATTACAGCATGAATTATTGTAGCATGTTCATAGACATGAAAACATAAAGCATTGCATAGGCCATATGACAATGATAGGTCATAGGAAAGGCAAGAAGGTAAGAACAGAATAATTAAAAAAACTGATAAAACATAAATAATGCATCACGACTGTCTCTGCTGCAAAAGAAAATTAGTTTGACCAGTCTCAAAACACTGTTAGTGGAGTCCTGGTTGCCAGTCGTGTAGACCGTCTCGGTGCAGGATCTGGTGGTAGTGGAGGCGGCTCTGGTGCAGCTCGCTGGGTTGGTGTCCTGGGTCTTGGTATGGGCCTGGTCAGCCACACACCACTGTCAGTGTCAGTGTCAGTCACTTTGTCGCCCTGGTGGTGCAGTGGGATCGGGTGAGTTGGCGTGACTACAGGTGGTGGTTGTTGGCTGGACCTTTGCAGTGCAGGGCTGACGACAGGTGGGGACATCTGTGGGACGACAGCATCAGGTGTAGTGCTGTGGCGCCTCCGTCGTCTGCATCTCCTGCGTCGCTGGTTTGGAGCTGGTGCAGTTGATGGCATGGGCCCAGGTTGCCCAGTGTGTGTAGTGGCAACACACTGGTTGTGGGCTGGAGCTGCAGGCTGGTGGTCAGCATTCTGTCGCCTGGCCTGGTAGCGTCGCTTGTGGCGACACTGGTGCTCTGTGTGGCCAGACCTCTCACACCAGACACAGTGCGAGGGGTCTGGGGTGTGCTCAGCAGCACAGCGTTGAGGATGAAGTGCTGGTTGTGGAGGAAGTGGGCTGTGTGCTGGCATGGATGACTGCAGCTGACGTCGCAGGCTGGTGTTCTCAGCTGCGAGTGTGGCCAGCTGGGACTGTAGGCGGACAACAGTGGTGTTGTCTACGCCAGGGCAGATGTTGTAGGTGTGGCTGTCCTCCCTCAGCCATCGCAGGGCCTCCCTCTTTGCTGCCTCGAAGGTGGTGTCAGGGTGGTCACGGATGAAGCGCCTGACATCACGCTTCAGTGTGGCTGGCTGAAGGCCTCTGGCGAAAGCGTCGCGGAGGATGGTAGCTGACACCTGGATCATCCCATCTTCAGCCTTGTTGACTTTGGTCCATAGGTGCTGAAGATGGGATGCATAGTCGATCACCGTCTCCTTGGGCTGTTGCTGCCTGTTGAAGAAGGTGGTGGCAAGCTCTGTGGCGTCTCGCTGATCTCCCCAGTTCTCCTCAATGAACGTGAAGGATCTTGGCTGGGGTGTCCACTTCTGTCGCTGGCAGCCTGACGATCTGCTGGCGAGCATCGGCCTGCAAGGGCTGATATCAGCCAGAGAGAGGCTGTCGCGTCATCCAGGGGCTGTAGCTGAGGAATCAGTCTGGCCTCACTGATGAAGTCGTCGACCTCACTGCTGCCTTCCTCACCGGATAGCGTCGGGAGTTTGGGCAGGAAGTCAGTTGAAGCCATCTTGATGGGGCGACGTTTCTTCTTGTGGACTTGATGTACCTGCTGCACTGTCTTCTCTCTTCTCCTATGTTAAACTATCCCTATGTGACTGTTAGTGCTACCTCTTGTCCTGTACGATCCTAGCTCACAGTGCCAAGTATGTGATAGAGATAGCTTGGCTAGGAGCTGTGATTTATTAAGAGATATTAAAGACTTAGCACATCCTATGCTCACAGCGCCAAGTTGTAACAAGGTACACTTGGTGGTAAAGGGCTGTGGTTTCGGGATGGATTGAGTTTGGATAAAAGAATTGAAACCTTAAAGGGAATAATTTTGGATCAATCTTGTGATGGATCTTTATCCTGTCGGCGACGCCACTTTTGTAGCCGTGTACCGAGTGGTTACTGAAGGGGGTACGGCACAAAAGACTTAACTAATTGATTGATTGAATGAAAGGATAGACAAGATCCCACGCACAGGCCAGGAACATATAGAGGCCAGTCACAAATGGGTTTTTCTATTGTTTTATTTACAATATTCTAAAAGAAGAAGACTAAGAAGAAGAAATAATGAGAAGACAATGCTAAGAGAAGAACTAAGAACTAAGAGAAGAAGACAGTGCCTGGAATGACATAAACAAATGTCATTAGTACAACATGTCAACACAAGTGAACAGTAAAGCACATGTATACATACTACATGGAAAGACTATCACTCGGGTTTGGGATACGCAACAACATAATGCATATGTGTGAAGACCAAATGCTGACATCAAATGACATTTCTAATACATTTAAATAGCTCAATTAAAGTGATTGAAGTGATGCTGACTTGGTGAAAGTACACTGACAGTATAGATTAGATAAAGCTTATACTGTGTCAAAGTGACTCAAATGAATCAGTGGATTAGATATAATATTGGCAAACTGATAGACCAGATAGTAAGTGAAGAACCACCATGGCTTAACCATTAAGTGGTGAATGAACTTTACACACTCACTAGAACATTCTGGAACAAACTATCTGTGTCGAGAGACGTCACTGACTGTGACGTTAAGAATCAAATGGAATACTGCTACGAGCATATGACGACATGGCAATTTTCTAGATCAATCATAGCCGAGCTGTGACTAACATGTCAAAGCAATAACTGAACAAAGCAATAACTGAACATACTCATATGAACACAAGTACTGTGTCAAATAATACAATTTACAAATCAACACATTCTACACACTAGTACTTACAGCGATACGTAGCGAGGTGTCAGCTGTTGTGGGGACACACACGACACACTGCCCGCGACACAGCAAGAGAGAGAGAGCAGGCTCTGGTCAGATGACTGACCAGGTATGAAATGACCACTCATCATTCACTGTGCCAATTTATGCAAGTTTAGCGGACCGCAAAGTGCGTCACGTGTGCTTGCAAGCAGATCGTCACTAATCACGGAGAATCCGATGACAATTGTGTTTGTTTAAAGGTGTTCAGTGATAGATTTCTAGATGATTCCTGAACCGATTTACGTCGGATCAGTTGCAAAAGAAAGAGCTCAACGCCTACTTTATAATGAGTGTAAAATGAAGTGTTGATTATTTAAGATGAATTTATAATCTTAATTTAAGTCACCTGAACAGGGTCAGTTTTAACGAGCTCGTCGCTGAAAATTACAAACTGCGTTAAATCAGTTTAACGTAGGCGAACATAAATGGAATAGATTTAAAGATGGAATTAAGACGAGTCTGCCAGTATATAATACTAGTAGTTTACTGATCTGACAAGAGAGTTATTAATTAATTACGGTGGAACAGAAACACAAGTTTGCTCTCAGCCAATGACGTACCGCGACGCGACACTGGTCAAGCCGTCAGCAGGTGGCCTGGCGAGGAGGACAAAATGATGTAAGCGGAGTGACGTCACACATTCTGTGCGCGGGTTATGAGGGAAAACTGTCGTCTGCTGTGGCTTGTGCGTGAATAGTGTTGGAGCAAGCATAGCGCGCTTGGTCACATATACACACTGACATCTCCTACCTCTCAAGTCGAACTCCGCACATAAACTGAGGTAACCTTACACACCTTTACCAGCTACACCTGGGCTGAAAGGTGTTACGACTGAAACCTAAATCTTGAGTGTGTGTGTGTGTAGTGTGTGTATGTATGTGTGTGTGTGTGTGTGTATGTGTGTGTGCGCGTGCGCGCGTGTGTGTGTACGTGTGTGTGTTGCATGCACGTGTGTGTGTGTGTGTGTGTGTGTGTGTGTGTGTGTGTGTGTGTGTGTGTGTGTGTGTGTGTGTGTGTGTGTGTGTGTGTGTGTGTGTACGCTCGCGTGTGTGTGTTAGTGTGTACGTGTGTGTACGTTTGTGTGTTGTATTCACGTGTGTGTGTGTGTGTGTGTGTGTGTGTGTGTGTGTGTGTGTGTACGTGTGTGTACGTGTGTGTCTGTCTGTCTGTCCGTCTGTGTCCGTGAATGCGTGCTGTGGTGTAATGTTTGTCCCCTGCACGGAGGTTAGTGGTGTGGTGACAGTGATGACTGTCATTTTCTGCGATTCGTGTCACATGGAATGAATTGGATTAATGCCTTTCCGACAGACAGACAGACAGACAGACAGATAGACAGACACAGAGACCGACTTGCTCGTGTTCAGTCTTAGTTCATTGCAGATGTAAACATGCATATTTTGCGTTCTCTCTCTCTCTCTCTCTCTCTCTCTCTCAGTGTGTCTCTGTTTCTATCTGCAGTAGCTGTCACACAGACAGACACAGACATAAACATACACACACACACACACACACACACATGCAGAGACAGGGGCACGCACACAGGTGAATACACACACACACACACACACACGTACACACACATAAAGAAGCACACGCATACACGCACACACTCTGACACGTATACACGTTGGGAAAGACAGACAGACAGACGGACAGATAGATAGACAGACAGACAGAAAAAAAAGAAAGAGAGAGAGAGACAGAGAGAGACAGAGACAGAGAGACAGACAGACACAGACGGAGAGACAGAGGGGTTAGAGAGAGAGAGAGAGAGAGAGAGAGAGAGAGAGAGAGAGAGAGAGAGAGAGGTGGGGGTGGAGAGGTAGACAAATCAAGTCGAAATCTTTATAGACGAAAGTTCAACAAAACCATAAGAGGCTGAAGAATGTGATAGCGCGCCGAGAAAGAGAAAGAGAAAGAGACAGACAGAAACACAGACTGAGAGACAGACGGACAGAGAAATGAAAATTAACCTTTCCTGAATTCCAGTGTAGTGTTGTCATCAGTCTAAACCCCATCCGTCACATTCCGAAGACAGAGAGAGAGAGAGAGAGAGAGAGAGTCTACTTACAACCCAGTCCACACTCAGGCCCTTGTCACTTTCCCCTGAAGGATACAAAGTCAGTCAGTCAACACTCAGACCCTTGTGACTTTTCCACTGAAAAGAACCCGGTGTCAGTTTGTTACCACCAACTTTAATTTGGGACCTCCGGGCAAATGTGAGGAAGCAGAACGGCATTATGGTGTGAAACCTTGCGATTAGTATCGCGCACACATACTTTGCAACAAGTGTTAACCAAGTGCATGGAATCCGCCTCTTTCTCTGTCTCTGTCCTGTGTCTGTGTGTCTGTATGTCTCTTTTTCTTTGGTATGTCTGTCTGTCTGTATCTCTGTCTGTCACTGTCTCTCTCTCTCTCTATCTGTCTCTCCCTCCCTTCTCCCCTCCCTCCCTCTCTCACCCTCCTCTCTCTCTCTCTCTTTGGGTATCACGACCATTTCTTTTCACAAATGTGGTGCGAAGAAATCACAATACAACCACAGAAGAATAAAAATGTCTATACAAAGCTGACCACGCTTAATTTGATTTACCCTATGAACAGAGATGCGTCTTTTTTTATCTTAAAAAAAACACCTTTTTAATTATTTTTTGATCTTTAATTTCGATGAGCCTTTAAAGGCTTCAGCAACGTACTTTGCAAGTGACTGTATTGAGTTTTTTCCCCTGATTTATGTTCAATACACAAGCACACACACACGCACACACAGACACACAACAACACAAAAAAAAACCAAACAAACCCAGAGAGTGCGATATATATATATATATATATATATAGATAGATAGATAGATAGATAGATATAGACATATATATATATATATATATATATATATATATAGAGAGAGAGAGAGAGAGAGAGAGAGAGAGAGGGACAGAGACAGAGAGAGACGGAGACAGATAGACAGAGACAGACAGAGAGATAGACAGACAGAGACAGACAGAGACAGAGACAGACAGACAGAGACAGACAGAGACAGACAGACAGAGACAGAGACAGACAGACAGAAAGAGACAGACAGACAAACAGAGAGAAAGAGACTTCAGCAGCTGTTTCACAACACATAACAAAACAACGCAAGAATACTCAAACCACATGCCTGCCTCCGTGCGTATTATTTTGTCATCATTACGCGGGACAAGAGATGA
>NC_134881.1:40044868-40049868 GCF_041734735.1 Babylonia areolata | reverse complement strand
GAATTTCATTTTGTTTTAGAATGTCCCCAAAATACTGTAGTTCGAAATAAATTGATATCGCATAAATATAAATCACATATGTCAATGTTCGGTTTATGCTATTTATTCAGTGCTGGGAAGAAAACACAACTTAATCTAAGTAAATTCATAAAACTTGGAAAGGTTGTGTAACTTTTGTTACATCTAAAACATACTTGTCAGCATGTTTAAGTTTGATTTGTTTTGTTGCAAATCATCATTAGCGCGCGTGTGTGTGTGCTTGCGTGGGTGTGCGTTTTTGCGTGTTTCGGAGACATCGTTGGACTGAAGTTGTGATTCAATGAGTCTATTTCTGTGCTGTTGTAAAGTCTGTTCTATCAAACAAAAGACACTGGTCTATATCTCTGCTATTACAAGGATGCAAGTCTATTTTCTGTGCTGTCGTAAAGTCTGTACTATCAAACAAAAAGACACTGGTCTATATCTCTGCTATTACAAGGATGCAAGTCTATTTCTGTGCTGTTGTAAAGTCTGTTCTATCAAACAAAAATACACTGGTCTATATCTCAGCTATTACAAGGATGCAAGTCTATTTCTGTGCTGTTGTAAAGTCTGTTCCATCAAACAAAAAGAGACAGGTCTATATCTCTGCTATTATAAGGATGCAAGTCTATTTTCTGTGCCGTTGTAAAGTCTGTTCTGTCAAACAAAAAGGCACTGGTCTATATCTCAGCTATTATAAGGATGTAAGTCTATTTCTGTGCTGTTGTAAAGTCTGTTCTATCAAACAAAAAGAGACAGGTCTATATCTCTGCTATTATAAGGATGCAAGTCTATTTTCTGTGCCGTTGTAAAGTCTGTTCTATCAAACAAAAATACACTGGTCTATATCTCAGCTATTACAAGGATGCAAGTCTATTTCTGTGCTGTTGTAAAGTCTGTTCTATCAAACAAAAAGAGACAGGTCTATATCTCTGCTATTATAAGGATGCAAGTCTATTTTCTGTGCCGTTGTAAAGTCTGTTCTGTCAAACAAAAAGGCACTGGTCTATATCTCAGCTATTATAAGGATGTAAGTCTATTTCTGTGCTGATGTAAAGTCTGTTCTGTCAAACGGTGACAAGCAATAGAACGCGCCAGTCAAAAATTATATCTGCAGTTATACAGTACAACTGGGAATGACCTACATACTTGTAGGTAACAGGGATGGTATAGCATGGGAGATCTTCTTAGCTGCAATACGTTTCCTTAAAACCAAATGAAATCAAAACATGCTGTATATATATATATATATATATATATATATATATATATATATATATATATATATATATATATATATATAATAAAAAAGAGACGTTAGTCTATATGTGGGTGCGATGATCAAATTGCTGAAGCGCTGTATATATATATATATATATATATATATATGTGTGTGTGTGTGTGTGTGTGTGTGTGTGTGTGTGTGTGTGCGTGCGTGTGTGTGTGTGTGTCTGTGTGTGTGTGTGTGTGTGTGTGTGTGTGTATGTGTGTGTGTGCCTCTCTCTCTGTGCGTGCGTGCGTATATATATATATATATATATATATATATATATATATATATATATATATATATATGTGTGTGTGTGTGTGTGTGTGTGTGTGTGTGTGTGTGTGTGTGTGTGTATGTGAAAAACAAATGTCGAGCGCTCAGCGGTAGCTGTCAGTCGACTACCCGGGAAGGCAGACTGTTGAGCACTACAGAAGTAGATATATTTTATCATCATCAACCTCATCATCATCTGCTCTGATATCAAATAAACTGCCTCGGTCATTCAGCGGTAGGCATAGATTCAAACACTCGACTGTTGGCCGCCGTTCTTTCTCTGTCTCCGGACCTTGCGATTGGAATGAACTTCCTCTTTCGCTTCGTCAAGTCTCCACACTCAGCTCTTTCAAGTCTGGCCTTAAAACCCACCTCTTCCCAAAATAGCCTCCCTTGCCTGCCCTTCCTTGTCTTTAGTTTCTACAGTTTTAGAGTTATGCATGCGTGTGAATGACTGGTGTGAAAGCGCTTTGATTTGTCTCTGCACAAGATTCAGCGCTATATAAATACCATTATTATTATTGTTATTTTACAGGCCCATATTTCTTTTTATATTACAAGTCCGTAACCACATCTGCAATGCACGTACAATAATGGTTGAAATACAAACAGTATACTCTGATCCGAATCTTTACTAATTTGGGGTCTGTCATTGATATCTCCTTCAGTCAGCCACACAGCGACACACACACACACACAGGCCACTGGTCCATAACTATACTGTTACAGGTCATGAAAGTGGATCCACTTCGCTGTACGACTGGGGATGACCTACATACTTGTAGGTAACAGGGATGGGCAGCATGGGCGATCCTCTTAGCTGCAATACGTTTCCTTGAAACCAAATTAAATCAAATCATGCTCTTTATATAGCCCAGCCGACCACTAAGGCCATCTCAGGGCTAATTCCTCAACACCAAGAATTCCCTTGAGTATGCCTTACTAAGATCGCTTGTACGAAAGAGTGGCATTGGTACAAAACTAGACACAGCTGTTTGTAGTGAAGTCATCTGTGTTTGAATCTGTCAACAGGAAAAGGGCACTTCCCACCGATGGCTGACCAGGAACCACCCCGAAGAGACTACCACCCAGAAGAGACCACCACCCCGAAGAGACCACCACCCCGAAGAGACTACCACCCCGAAGAGACTACCACCCCGAAGAGACCACCACCCCGAAGAGACTACCACCCGAAGAGACTACCACCCCGAAGAGACCACCACCCCGAAGAGACTACCACCCCGAAGAGACTACCACCCCGAAGAGACTACCACCCCGAAGAGACTACCACCCCGAAGAGACCACCACCCCGAAGAGACTACCACCCCGAAG
The DNA here is from genome assembly GCF_041734735.1 of Babylonia areolata. NCBI lineage: Eukaryota > Metazoa > Mollusca > Gastropoda > Neogastropoda > Buccinidae > Babylonia > Babylonia areolata. The sequence goes on along the minus strand of NC_134881.1, from coordinate 40,046,972 downwards.
AGACCACCACCCAGAAGAGACTACCACCCCGAAGAGACTACCACCCCGAAGAGACCAGACTACCACCCCGAAGAGACTACCACCCCGAAGAGACCAGACTACCACCCCGAAGAGACTACCACCCCGAAGAGACCAGACTACCACCCCGAAGAGACCACCACCCCGAAGAGACCACCACCCCGAAGAGACCACCACCCCGAAGAGACTGCCACCCCAAAGAGACCACAACCGCGAAGAGACCATAACCCCGAAGAGACCACCACCGCGAAGAGACCACCACCCCGAAGAGACTACCACCCCGAAGAGACCACCACCCCGAAGAGACCACCACCGCGAAGAGACTACCACCCCGAAGAGACTACCACCCCGAAGAGACCACCACCCCGAAGAGACTACCACCCCGAAGAGACCACCACCCGAAGAGACCACCACCCCGAAGAGACCACCACCCCCCCCCCCGAAGAGACCACCACCCCGAAGAGACCACCACCCCGAAGAGACCACCACCCCGAAGAGGAGCCAGAAGCCAGCGAGGACACCCCTCGAACTAGTTGCCAGCCAGGACTCCCCTACACGACAACAACCAGGACAGGGCGTGTGACTGACGCTGTGTGGGGGCCCGGGGTTCCCTGGCTGAACCAGGGGGCTTAACTCACTCAGTACGGCCAGTCCTCTCTTCTCCTCTACACAGACCCCTCGGATGTCCAGTGGGTGTCTGAATGACCCAACCTTTAGCTTCCGTCGTCAGAATTGTGGTATTCTTTGTCAACATTCACCTCTTCAGTATAAGAGCCTTCCGCTTGCACTGTTTTATATTTTGATGATGGTAATTGGGCTGAAATGCTGTTAACGTCGTCTCTTTCGCCGTTCGTATGGAGAGAGTTAACGGTCGCACACAGACACCAGTCATCCAAAGCGCGACCCCCTATTGTGGATTGTCGCCACTGGGACAAAACAAGACATCGCGAGGACCAGCCTCGGACCGACAACCAGGACTCCACCACCCGAACACAGCCAGGACACAGCACGGACCACGGACATCGCCGGCGGCCAGCACACAGCAAGGACCCTCCTCGAACAAGACCACAGGACCAACGCCTTGACCACGTCACACACCCATGGAAAAGACCACAGCCACGGACAACTTGACCTTAAGGGAGTAAAGCCGATAGGTCGTTAAACTCCACTCTACCTTCTTCTTCTTCTTCTTCTTCTGCGTTCACTCGTATGCACACGAGTGGGCTTTTACGTGTATGACCGTTTTTACCCCGCCATGTAGGCAACCATACTCCGTTTTCGGGGGTGTGCATGCTGGGTATGTTCTTGTTTCCATAACCCACCGAACGCTGACATGGATTACAGGATCTTTAACGTGCGTATTCGATCTTCTGCTTGCATATACACACGAAGGGGGTTCAGGCACTAGCAGGTCTGCACATATGTTGACCTGGGAGATCGTAAAAATCTTCACCCTTTACCCACCAGGCGCCGTCACAGTGATTCGAACCCGGGACCCTCAGATTGACAGTCCAACGCTTTAACCACTCGGCTATTGCGCCCGTCTACTCCACTCTACCTACCTCATTAATTTTTAATTATTCTGATAACTCTATAGTCATGACGGGTACGTTACTTAGAGTATACATGCGTGAGTTTCAGTTTCAGTACTCTGAAGGGAGCGTCACTGCGTCACGCTACACCACACCTGCTATGCAGATGCCTGACCAGCAGTATAACCCAACACCCTTAGTTAGGCCTTATGTGCATGCATATATATATATATATATATATATATATATATATATATATGTGTGTGTGTGTGTGTGTGTGTGTGTGTGTGTGTGTGTGTGTGTGTGTACCTATCAAAGTGGATTTCTTCAGGTGAATTTTGCCAGAGGACAACACTCTCGTTGCCATGGGTTCTGTTTCAGTGCGCCAAGTGAGTGCTGCACACAGGGCCTCGGTTCATCGTCTCATCCGAATGACTGGACGCTTAGTTTGATTTTCCAGGCAAAGTCAGGAGAAAGGGGGGGAAGCGGGATTCGAACCCAGACCCTCACGGACTCCCTGTATTGGCAGATGAGCGTCTTAACCATTCTGACAC
>NC_134881.1:40007368-40017368 GCF_041734735.1 Babylonia areolata | reverse complement strand
TCGATCGATCGATTGAGTGGGAATGACCTCTCACAACTCGCGACTTCGCCCCCTCTTTAGTCAGACGTGAAGTGGGTGGTGTAGCAGTCTGCAGGGGGGTAATTACAAACTTTTATACAAGTATTTTTTTCTGTCCTTGATATCGCCTGGGATTAATGGAGGCTATTATTCGTCTGTTTGTTGTTGTTGTTTTTTTCTCCTCGATATACACAACACAAAAACTACATCAAAAGACACTGACATTTCATCATTTGCACACCATTCACCCTGTGTTTATTGCCAAAAAGACGAAAAGAAATGAAATTAAATGAAAAACAAACAACCAACAACAGCAAAACGAAAACAACAGCAACAACAACAACAACAAAACTTTTGGCAGTCATCGTTGTAAAGGGCTTAGACAAGCGAAAACACCATCTTCTTCTTCTTCTTCTCTTCTTCTTCTTCTTCTCTTCTTTTTCGTTCGTGGGCTGCAACTCCAACGTTCACTCGCATGTTCACGAGTGGCCTCTTACGTGCGTTACCGTTTTTACCCCGCCATGTAGGCAGCTATACTCCGTTTTCGGGGGTGAACTCTTTATGGTGGTAAGTAAATGTTCAAGTCTTTTCGTCTCACTTGGCATAATGTGGAATAATTATGTAAAATGCAGTTGAGATGCGATTTTCACTTCGATAGTTCGTTGTTTGGGGCTCGTTAAATGCTGAAATCAATGTATCACCCCCTTGATATTCAGGGATAAATGCATACTATAATATATGAATTTCTCCTCTCTGTTTTGGGGATGAATAAATGTTGTAATAAATGCATTTTCTGCCTCGACGATTCGGGGATTAATAATTGTAGTATTTTCCCATCGACTTTTTTTGGAGGGGGGGGGGGGGGGGGGGGGGGGGGGGGGGGGGGGGGGAGGAGGGGTGGGGGGGGGGAGGAGGGGTGGGGGGGGGGGATAAATGAATGTGAGTAATAAAAGTACTTCCCCTCGATGTTTGAATGGATAGATAAATGCTATAATAATAGATGTCATTTTCCCTGTCTTTTTTTTTTTTTTTTTTTTTTTTTTGATGCTTCTACGGATTGGACCATAGGATCTAATGCAAAAGGATTCAGTAATCACTCGTCCCGGAAACATGAGATGAACGTGTCCTTTTTTTCCGTGTCTGTGTCAGCTGCATGTGGACAGTGATTTCAGACATTTCAGCTCAAACGAAGCAGGTGGAGTGGAAAGGTACTGTGAATGATTGTGACTTGTTTCATCATCATTATCATCAGCTTTTTTCTTCTATTTTTTTTTTTTTACTCCTTCTCTTTTTTCTTTTCACACACACACAGACACAGACACAGACACACACACACACTCATTCACACACACACACACACACACACACACACACACACACACATCTTTTGGTAGTTTTCTACCTTTTTCTGTTTTCCTCTCCCTCCCAACCCCCTCCCCCACCCTTTCCTCCTCCCCATCTTTTGATTTTTTTTAATTTTATTTTTAAAAGTCGTCTAATATCACTGATAGTGAAAAGACGCTAAACTAAAGAACGAACACACACACACACACACACACACACACACACACACACACACACACACACACACACACACACACACACACACACACACACACAAATCACACGCGCGCGCGCGCCTTTGCGCTCATCCTTTCCTCACAGAAGACGTTCTGGAAAGCGGGGAAAAAGTCAGGAGAAAAGTGAAGGGAGAAAAGGAAACATAAGTCTTGTATGTGTGTATAATATATATATATACAAGATGGTTATTAGTAAATACCGTTCAGGACTCTAGGAAGGAAAGGTCTGGTGGGGTGATATAGTGGTGGTGGAAACGTGGACGGGGGTGCAGGGGTGTGGGGGACAAGGTTGGGATTTGGGGTGAAGAGTGTGGAGGGGAGGGGGTCGGGGGGTGGGGTGGGGGGAATGGCAGGGGGCTGGGAAGAAGGTGGTGGTGGGGTGGGGTGGGGGGATGGGAAGGGGGTGGGGGAAAGTTCCTTTCCACTGCACTAGGCTTTGACCCAGAAGAACCGTGTCTCGCCTGCCTGCTAATCTGGAATTCCGAAAGATGTCCGCCTCAGTTGAGTGCAGGAATGTTCGTCAGTAGCCACCCCGATTTAGCTCTGAATGTGTGTGTGTGTGTGTGTGTGTGTGCGAGCGTTCGTGCTTGCGTGTGTGTGTGTGTGTGTGTGTGTGTGTGTGCGGACGTGCGTGGGTGTGTGCTGTGTGTCCAGAACGCCGCTGACCGTACAGCACCTGAGGTCAGCAGAGGATGGGTGGCACTCCCCAGTGTGGGCAGTGGAGGAGGTGTGGGGAGGGGAGGGGGAAGGGGGAAGTCCTGAGGGGAGTGTGTGAGTGAAACCCTGGTAGTCGGCTGCTTTCTTGTTTTTTTTGGGTTTTTTTTGTGTGTTTTTTGCTGCGCTGAGTTTGAGACATCTCAGGGGATGGGAAATGAATAGCTTGGAAGGAATCAATAAAGAGTTCACCCCCGAAAACGGAGTATGGCTGCCTACATGGCAGGGTAAAAAACGGTAACGCACGTAAGAGGCCACTCGTGAACATGCGAGTGAACGTTGGAGTTGCAGCCCACGAACGAAAAAGAAGAGAAGAAGAAGAAGAAGAAGAAGAAGAAGAAGAAGAAGAAGAAGAAGAAGAGAAGAAGAAAAAGAAGAAGAGGAAGAAGAGAAGAAGAAGAGAAGAAGAAGAAGAGAAGAAGAAAAGAAGAAGAAGAAGAAAAGAAGCAGAAGAAGAAAAGAAGAAGAAGAAGAAGAAGAAGAAGAAGAAGAAGAAGAAGAAGAAGAAAGTGTTTTCGCTTGTCCAAGCCTTTACAACATATGACTGCCAGAAGTATTGTTGTTGTTGTTGTTGTTGCTGTTGTTTTCGTTTTGCTGTTGTTGGTTGTTTGTTTTTCATTTCTTTTCTTTTCGTCTTTTTGGCAATAAACACAGGGTGAGTGGTGTGCAAATGATGAAATGTCAGTGTCTTTTGATGTAGTTTTTGTGGTGTGTATAAGTTATCATTTTTTTGGGTATCTGGTGATAAGGGTAAACATGACAACAGGAACTCTGAAAGATCGGGAAGGGCGGGGAGGGTGGTGGTGGTGAGGGGTGGGTGGGGGGGGGGGTGAGTGCTCGGAAAAGTAGGAAGAATTCTTATTGTGTTTGATTGTGTGTTGGCGTTTGATTTCTTCTTCTTTTTCTTCTTCTTCGAATTCTTCTTCTTCTTCGAATTCTTCTTCCTCTTCTTCGAATTCTTCTTCTTCTTTTCCTGATGTCTTCTTCGGTGTTTTGTTCTGACAGATAATTGTCAGATTACTTTCTGACCTTCACAAATAACAAATTCTATAAAACCGTTACAAATTGTTTCTGTCAACTATCTCTTCTGACCTTCACAAATAACAAATTCTATAAAACTGTTACAAAATGTTTCTCTCAACTATCTCTTCCTTTTTTCGTTTCTTCCGTTACCAGTGGCCAACGTCCTCCTCTAAGTCTGGGAAGACTGGGAGAGTCACTTTGGCGCATCTTGTCTGTGTCTTACGCCTTCACGAAAACTCCGTCCTCCCGTCACATTTCCATCTAACAATAAATGAATAACAGCACCCATTCCGCTCTGGAATAAACAAAAAAGCGAAAAAAAAACACACCCCCCAAAAACACACACAAAAAGCAAACAGTTACACACACACACACACACACACACACACACACACACACACACACACACACACAACCCCAACAACAACCCAAGACGTTTATCAATCTCAACTGCAGCATGTTTTGGCCTTCTCTCACTCATTTCCCAGTTCTTGAGACCATTGCCGGCCGAATGAATGAATATAAACCATCTTTCTGCTAACTGAATTTCGTGCAGTGAACACGTCTCTGTTCGCATCATCATATCAAACTAAAGTTCAAGTCTTCCCGGCAACGTTAGCATTCGATGTGGCGTGATTGCTGACCTTGGCTGTAGGCCTCGTCGAGAATACCACCAACACACAAACAAACAAAAGCTCACGCCTACAACTCCATATACAGTCCCCCCCACCCCGCCTCCACCCCAACCACCCCATCCTCCTCCTCCCCCCTCGCCCCCCCACACACAGCATGCCCAAGGTATATCATATCTTTATATGAAAAAAAAAGGTCTCTGGCACGAAGCACAGAACTGTCAATCTGACAATACGCGCTCACAGATCCGCCGCAATCGAAACGGTTTCCTTAAATCCACGCTTGCGACCAGACATATGAAAGAGGTAGACTGTTCTTTTGCAGGCCGCGCACACTCACACACACGTCTCTCCTCTCTTTCCTATTCTTTCTTTCTGAAAAAGGTAAAGAGACTCCACTGTGCACGCCTTTGACCCAGAAGAACCGGTAGGCGTTAGACCTTATTATTGACTGCTAGGTTCTACAGGATTCCCAGAAGAACCGGTAGGCGTTAGACCTTATTATTGACTGCTAGGTTCTACAGGATACCCAGAAGAACCGGTAGGCGTTAGACCTTATTATTGACTGCTAGGTTCTACAGGATTCCCAGAAGAACCGGTAGGCGTTAGACCTTATTATTGACTGCTAGGTTCTACAGGATATCTAGAAGAACCGGTAGGCGTTAGACCTTATTTTTGACTGCTAGGTTCTACAGGATTCCCAGAAGAACCGGTAGGCGTTAGACCTTATTATTGACTGCTAGGTTCTACAGGATATCAAGAAGAACCGGTAGGCGTTAGACCTTATTATTGACTGCTAGGTTCTACAGGATTCCCAGAAGAACCGGTAGGTGTTAGACCTTATCATTGACTGCTAGGTTCTACAGGATATGTAGAAGAACCTGCAGGCGTTAGACCTTATTATTGACTGCTAGGTTCTACAGGATTCCCAGAAGAACCGGTAGGCGTTAGACCTTATTATTGACTGCTAGGTTCTACAGGATTCCCAGAAGAACCGGTAGGCGTTAGACCTTATTATTGACTGCTAGGTTCTACAGGATTCCCAGAAGAACCGGTAGGCGTTAGACCTTATTATTGACTGCTAGGTTCTACAGGATATCTAGAAGAACCGGTAGGCGTTAGACCTTATCATTGACTGCTAGGTTCTACAGGATATCTAGAAGAACCGGTAGGCGTTAGACCTTATTATTGACTGCTAGGTTTTACAGGATTCCCAGAAGGATACCCAGAAGAGCTGGTAGGCGTTAGACCTTATTATTGACTGCTAGGTTCTACAGGATACCCAGATGAACCCGTAGGCGTTTGACCTTATCATTCATTGACTGCTATGTTCTACAGGATATCCAACAGATATTCGTTTCTGCTGGTTTTCAGTGGACCGTGTTCCGCGATGTTCCGCCTTTCTCAAGGACAAGAATATTGTTCAATCGGTTTGACATTGACGTTATCTGAAGACAAATTTGATTTTTATTTGGTTCGTGTTTGTTCTCTCATTGAATACGTAGTGTTTTTGTGTGTTTGTTGGTTGGGTGTTGAGAAGTTGGACAGAGAGTGAATTTCATTGGCCATTTTCGTAGTCAGCACTCGGAGACGAGCAATTTGATTGGCATTTCGGCACGTGCGTTAATCGTCAGCAGGTAACACGGTACAAGATGCTAGCCTACGATAGATCCTGAAAATACCACGGCCCATCTCTTCCGTTAATACACACACACACACACACACACACACACACACACACACACACACACACAGAGGCACACACACACGCGCGCGCGTGTGAACACACACACACACACACACACACACACACACACACACACACACAAATCCCAGTACACTCAAAAGCGATACACAAAGAAACACAAGATTCTCTCGAGACTGAAGATCGCATGCACCACTACTGTAGTTTCAGGTGGAAAGGGAATTTGGACGCAAAAACTATGCTAGCAATGTTCACAGATGGACGGTGCTGTATCTGATTGTTCGGTTCAGCGGGCAAAAATCTGACAATGCGTGCATGTTTCGCTGGGCCGGTCGGCTGACCGAGTGGGCTGGTTGCTGGTTGGTAGGATGTGTGTGTGTGTGTGTGTGTCGCTGTGTGTGTGTGTGTGTGTGTGTGTGTGTGTGTGTGTGTGTGTGTGTGTGTGTGTGTGTGTGTGTGTGTGTGTGTGCGTGCGTGCTTGCGTGTGTGTGTATGTGCGCGTGTATGTGTGTGAATGTGTACATCAGCTTCTCGCTATGTGTATCATTCGGATAGTCTGACTGCCTCGCTATTTCCTGGTCAGTTTCTGCGTTCACTTTGCTACCTACCCCCCCCCCCCCCCCTCGCCCCCTTCACCCCCTCCCCGCCCCCAGCAGTAAGTTGTCACGCTGGTACCCCAGAAAAAAACCCCGCTAAGAATCAGTACCCTGACTGACAATATAAAATCTACATGTGAGTGTGTGGGTTGGAGTTGGGGGTTTGGCGTGGGGGTGGGGTTGTGGGGGTGTATGTGTGTGTGTGCGTCCACGCGCGCATGACTGAAAACCAAACTGAATGACACAGGAAACGAATGATGAGTACCTGAAGACACGGTTGACAGTCGGCTCTTCTTTAAGTGGTCAGCCACCCTGATGTATGAGGACGAGAACCAATCGCTTCGCCAATAGCTTTTCCTACAAAGGAGTCAATGCCCTGTCTCTCGAACAAAGCTAGTTGACAGATGACATTTAAGTCGGTCACTATTACTCTCTCTCCCTCTATTTCAGTATGCGCTCGCCTTTTCTATTTCAATAATAAAAACAAGCATTCGTGCAACAATCTATCAGAGAATTAACTACAACAGAACAGCAACAGCGACGAGAAAGCGAAAGATAAAGGAAACAGACACTGCGACAGAACAGACAGACAGAAAGACAGACAGACATGCAGAACAGAAAGCGAAAGATAAAGGATACAGACACAGCGAAAGAACAGACAGACAGACAGACAGACAGACAGACAAGCAGAACAGAAAGCGAAAGATAAAGGACACAGACACTGCGACAGAACAGACAGACAGACAGACAGACATACATGCAGAACAGAAAGCGAAAGATAAAGGATACAGACACTGCGACAGAACAGACAGACAGACAGACAGACATGCAGAACAGAAAGCGAAAGATAAAGGATACAGACACAGCGACAGAACAGACAGACGAAAGATAAAGGATACAGACACTGCGACAGAACAGACAGACAGACAGACAGACATGCAGAACAGAAAAAAGACTCGCTTCATGCACAATTTCCCCTCACGGGCCTGCTACACTAACTCACAATGGCAACACACACAGGCCGCCCCGCCGCGGACATGTGGAACGTCTGTCGCTCTGAAGCAAGACACAGGGGAGGGAAGGGGAGGGGAGGGGGACATGGGGGAGGGAAAGCTTCAGCCCCCCCCCCCCCCCCCCCCCCCCCCCCCCCCCCCACCCCCCCGCAACCTCCCATCCCCGCCCAACCCCGTGTTGCTTCTTAGTGAATCTTATAACTGCAATGCAATACACGTTACAGTAATAGCTAATAGGATGGCTCTTTCTCTTTACTTCTTAATACACAAATTCTATTAATTTTGTCTGTAAACCTTTGTCTGAATAAGAATGTTGACAAACACGCAAAACAAACAAACAAACAAAAAACAACAAAGAAAAAACAAAACAAAAACAAAAAACAAAACAAAACTAAAACAACAGAATGAGTCCCAGAACAGAAAAGGCCAACGAAGGCAACCGCGCAGTAATTGTATTTTTCATTGTACAACTTGAAACGTAATCGTCCCAGTTTCGGCAGAAAGACAGTATCAAGGGACTGCACAAGGCCAGATACAGAGCCACACAAAAACATCTTTAAACAGTAACATGAGACAACGGGACACATTAACTACAGCGGGACAGAGTAAGCCCCCAAAAACTACCACTCCATGTAAGTATCCCCTTCAAATCAGTGACTAACTTCCCAGTACGGTTTCGGTGGAAGAACCATTTCAGTGATTTATCCGGAAGACACTGGAGCAGAGCTTACAGTTCCTCGTAACACGAAACGAAGGAAAACTCTGGGTGGGGGACAAGGTGGAGGGAGACATCAAAATAATAAGAGAGTCAAGGCCTTCAAGACTACCTTGTGATACACTTAAAAAAAAAGTGTTATGTATTTGTTATCATAAAGCTTCGGGTTAAAAAGAAGAAAAAAAAAGGCCCGAGAGCAGATTCGAACCCAGCATATTCGGGTGAGAAGAAACTGTCTTAGTCACTGCACTTTTGAGGATAAGCTGACGTCGTTCAAAAATTAACATCTAAGCATGCTTTTCTAAACGTGATAAATCGATTGCGGTATTCGAAGTGATAACACTGTGTAAATCATGTTATTTTGGTATATCTCGGGCATTTAAGAATTCTTTTTAAGTCCGAGGTAAAGGGGACGTTGCCATCGCCTCAATTACACTGCAACATTTAGCCGTTTTCTCTGGATCTAGATAGATGTACGACAAGTTTAGATTATGGATTCTGTCCAGAATTTGTATTTCTTTTCTGTTAATTGCGAACAAGAAAAACGAGGTCATGCCGTCTTCTTACCAAGCATAGCCTACGTTCCGGCAACTGGGATGCCGTAAAATGGTATTTTCGGAACCCGGAAATAGCCCCAACGAAATGAATTGTTAATGATACGGGAAATACGGCTTAATTCGGGAGACTTACAGCCTATTATTGGTATGACTGTGAAGAGTTTTTCCAGCTATTCTTAAGCCAAATTTGGTATTGACAGACGTAGTATTTCCAGAGAAAATGGCAATGTTAAAGTTCACCAAGGACACATAGACAAACATACATACAAACAGACAGACAGACAGACACACACACACACACACACACACACACACAGACAACCAAACACCAGGTTATAACACAGACTCACTTTGTTTACACAAGTCAGTCACAAAGGAAGGATGACAAAATGATGGAAAGGTGTGTGTGTGTGTGTGTGTGTGTGTGTGTGTGTGTGAGGTGAAGGTGGTGTGTCGGTTACTCTATGGAATATTTTTCATTTGCGAAACGCTCCACTGCTCTGCTGGTATCAGCTTTCAATTCGATTACAATCTGGCATTACAAGAATGCTGACACTATATCTGCGGTAAAAAAAAAAGAAGCCCTTTCATTCTGATCTTGCAGAGTGATATATTTTTTTGTGCACAATCAGATAAATAAAATATATATCTGGACCTCCGTTAAGTATTTCGTTCTAGCTGAGCCAAAGCGGGATACTTTTAGCTCGTTTCGTTTCTGGTGTGCATGTTTTGGGCGCTGTGCGTTGGATTGGATAAAATAACCAGGCTTTGAAATCCATGACTTGGCAGTGAGACGCGTGCCGGGATAAGTGCAAAGCGATTTGATTTTACAATGGTACAATACTTCTTCTTTTTCTTCGTTCGTGGGCTGCAACTCCCACGTTCACTCGTATGTACACGGGTGGGCTTTTAAGTGTATGACCGTTTTTACCCCCGCCATGTAGGCAGCCATACTCCGCTTTCGGGGGTGTGCTTGCTGGGTATGTTCTTATTTCCATAACCCACGGAACCCTGACATGGATTACAGGATCTTTAACGTGCGTATTTGATCTTCTGCTTGCGTATACACACGAAGGGGGTTCAGGCACTAGCAGGTCCGCACATTATGTTGACCTGGTTGATCGGAAAAATATCCACCCTTTACCCCACCAGGTGCTGTTACCGATATTCGAACCCGGGACCCCCAGATTGAAAGTCCAGCGCTTTAACCATTCGGCTACTGCACCCGTCGGTACAATACAAATATAAGTTATATATTTGTGGCACGTGCTTTATCCAAGAAAAGAATCACGAGAAAAGAAAAAAAGAGAAAAAAGAATATCGTAAAAAAAAATAAATAAGTAAATAAAATAAAATAAAATAAAAATTCAGCAGTAAATATTATGAAGCTGAGAAAAGGTACAGAAGAAGGTCTGTACCACGTACGTCAAACTCGGAAGATAAAAGA
>NC_134881.1:39997368-40004868 GCF_041734735.1 Babylonia areolata | reverse complement strand
GTCATTCTCTGCTTTCGAACAGATACTTGCAAGCAAAATGTTAATGCTACTTAATTACATTCTTAATTACATCAACAACAACAACAACAATAACAACAACAACAAGCAGAATTTAAGAATAAACACTTGCGAACAATACCTACACTACCAAACACAAAGAATGTTGACCCTATCATAATATTTAAAAAAAATACGTGATGGCAAGTAGAACAAGAACGTTGCTCAATTGTCGTTTTCAAAACTGGCGCTGACAAACCCTGAACTTTAAAACGAGCAAGACTGTAGGACGCATGCAGCATCCAGGAGGAAGTACTGGCCAACACCGACAGCAGTGGAAGCCAAACTGTACGGCACCCTGGAGGAGCTGCGACGGACGGCAGCCTTCATCGAGGACACCGGGCTGCTCATCTAATGGGAGGCGAACGAGGAAGATCAAGAAGAAGAAGAAGGAAAAAACGAGCACTCAACATTTTATCGCTGACCAGTTAAAACTCAGAACTTACATCTGATATTATCAATTCCGAGTCTGTCAGTCACCACATGTATTTCCGAGTTCGTAACGCTTGAACGTGAAACACAGCTTAGTCTTCTGTTCTAAATATATTTCTTATTTAATAATTACGATGTAATAATTAATTGCAATGTTTTTAAAAGCGAATATGTGAAATGCTTTTATCTGAGAACATATGTTTATTACTCTTGTTTAATCTAGTAATCCGCGTGTGTGGGGTGGGTGGGGGTGGGGGGTGGGGGGTACGGGTGTGTGCTGATTATCTGGTTGCAGTTTTCCGCAATTTATCTTTATTCTTATCTTATCTGTCTATTATAATCAATGTGCAGTATAGTAGGCTATGTTTATAATTATATTCAAATAATGTTTTTTAATTCTTTCTGTTTTCACATTGAGAATACTAGTTATTACCTGCAGTGTGTGGATGTATGTATGAAACGGTGTGTGTGATATTTTTTACATTTGTATCTTCGTAATATTCGTAAAAGCTGTTGTTGACTTTTACAGTTATGGTCCCCATGTTGTTTACTTGTCTATGTTGTGATAATGCACCTGACCAAATTTCTCTAGTTGGAGATAATAAAGTTATTTTTATCTTATCTTATCTTATCTTATTTATTGATTCCGCTGAGTACGAAGACCAGTCCTCAGGGCTACACCCCCACAAGACCACAGGACCAACGCCTTGACAACACCACACCCCCATGGAAAAGACAACAGCCAGGAACAACTTGACCTTAAGGGCGTCACGCCGATAGGTCGTTTAATTCAACTCTACTGGACAAGTCCTCAAACCAATGGTGTCTGACGCGGTAGTCTGCTGCAGAACCTGATCATTACCCTGTCATCATGTAACATGGACATTGCTCTCCGGGAAACTGATGCCCTTGGCCGCTCTCGCTGGAGGACGCTGTGCTCTAGTGGTATAAAGACGTTTGAAAGCAAGAGAACGCTTGCCATTAAGGAGAAGCGCGAGCGAAGGAAGCAGGGCCCAACTTCTGAAGACGTTTTCCCTTGCAACACCTGTGGGAAGAGTCTGTGCATCCAGAATCGGCCTCTTCTTCCATATGAAGACACACACCGACAAATAAGCCTGCCTGCCTACTCATCCGTCGGTCCGACGGGAGACTCCATCATGTGGTAAGTTGCAAGTGAACGTTTTTTTTTCTTTGTTTGTTTGTTTGTTTGTTTGTTTTCACTTTGCGTTCTCTCGTCCCCCAACCGCCCCTCCCCCTCCCTCCCACAGCTCTACAACCCTTCAGCATATTAACCCTTCCAACGTCATTCTCCTCACCAACCAACCTTTTAACCTTTTTTGCAAATAAACTCTTTTAACCTCCCCCCTCACTCACACACACACACACACACACACACACACACACACACACACACACACGCACACACACATACACACACACACACACACATCCCTCCCACATTTATCACTTACGCACATAAAGACACGTACACAGACACGCACACACACACAACACAAACACACACATTACACGTAATACATACACCACATCATTATACTACACACACACACACACACACACACACACACACACACACACACACACACACACACACACACACACACACACACACACACATCCCACATTTTTTTCGCTCCGCCCCCTGTAAATGGAATGAAGTTAACATGAATGCAAGAGGTTGTTTCTCAGGATGGACGTCTGAGTGTGATGGTCTTTAAAACCGCATGGCCTAACCACCTAACCACCACGGCCCCCTTCTTCTTCTTCGTCTTCTCGTTTTTTCTGTCTTTTTAAATATCTTTTAAAGTCTCTATGCGAGCTTTGTCTTTGCAAATGTAGCGGTGAGAGCGAGGCAAGAACAATCACTGTTCTATGTGTGAATGGAAGAAGGTGGGGCTTCTGGAGGCGTGTGTGTGTGTGTGTGTGTGTGTGTGTGTGTGTGCTCGTGCGCGTTCATCTACGTGCGCATTCACGCGGCGCGCCTGTGCCCTACCCACCTGATTTGTTGTGTCGGCAAGCGTGCGTCTGTGTGAGCGCGTGCATGCAAGCGTGCGTACTTGCGTGACTTATTTCTTCGTATTATACACTTAACACACGGCTCCCTTCACAGAAAGAAAGGACACGCCTCACACACTACTGTCTCCGGCGTGATGCTGTGTCGAGCGGAAGCAAAGTTATGACGGCCATTGTGGTGTCTGAGGCTTATGGAGGGTGGCAACTTATCTATGTCACTTCGTCTCTCCATCCCCCCCCCCGCCCCCCCCCCCCCCCCTTTTTTTTCTTTTCAAGCTGAAGCTGCCTGGTGTGGGGCAATAATACAAGCCATCAGCGAGCGAAGCATTAGTAGTGCCACGTGCCGAAACTAGTATGGTGAAAAAAAGTGTGTCAGTGTGATGAGTACAAATTGTTTCTGTAAGTGTAAGAGAAGATAACTTGAAGCTTATTGTGGTGTGTGTGTGTGTGTGTGTGTGTGTGTGTGTGTGTGTGTGTGTGTGTGAGAGAGAGAGAGAGAGAGAGAGAGAGAGTTGGGGGGTTGAATCCCTAATGGCTTGGGTGGGATTACATGCAACTTTAGCATCCACCTTCTTAAGTCAGTATGCCCACAGTTTGCCACGTCTTCCCCCGATACCCCCCCCATCACCCCCCCCCCCCTAAAAAAAAGAAACAAACCGAAGAAATATCTTTAAAAAAAAAAAAAAAAAAAATCAAAGAAACAGGGTCAGGGTTAGGTGTCATTCGTCAATGAAAGTAAATGATACGTGTTGAGGTATGTCTGACCTGAATGACCACGTTCATGGGAAAAAAAACCCAAACAACTACAACAGCATTACTGTGCATTTATCCACACCTCAGCTTTTCTACCTGTCTGAAGGACTCACCAGTAGCGGCAGAGTCATAAACACTGGACCAGCCTGATCCATTTCGGGAGATTGGAGCGAGATGGAGGGGGTGGGGGGAGGGCGCGGGATGGGGGTATCCACCTCACACTTACTTTTAGCGCCACCAGAAGGGCAGACGGCATAGGCATGTTCTGTTTTAAATGTAGCTCAGGCTAACCGGGATTTGAACTCTCAGTCATGCAAATCCGATACCCTATCAACTGAACGAGTCAGGCAAGCAAACCGAAGCATGGACATACAATTATGCAGGAACATTCAGGACGAATGTGCCTGACTGTGTTTTAACTCTTTCCATACGAACGGCGAAAGAGACGACGTTAACAGCGTTTCACCCTAATTACCATCATCAAAATATTGCAAGAGGAAGGCTCTTATACTGAAGACGTGAATGTTGACAAAGAATACCACAATTCTGACGACGGAAGCTAAAGGTTGGGTCATTCAGACACCCACTGGACATCCGAAGGGTCTGTGTAGAGGAGAAGAGAGGACTGGCCGTACTGAGTGAGTTAAGGCAAACGATTCGGTCTCTAAGTACAGATAATCAATCAGAAATTCAGAAAACTGGATGTGATGAGAAACGGGGTTCGTTCCTGTTCCAATAAATGTGGAGACGAGACATTCATACTTGGTTGTTAACAGTGTTGATGGTCAGGCAATGTATTCAACAAAGACATATACTGATCAAGAAAATTATGTGTCCTATTCTGCTGAAATAGTCATGAGGGTTTGTGTATTCGCATGACTTTTTTTTTTTTTTAGTAGATTGGGATGAGGCGACGGGGTGTGGAGAAACAGGTTCAGGCACTGTATTATCACTTCTGTGTTCTACGGTCATTTCGTAAAGCAAAACATAACCCGTATTTAACAGGAATGTTTCTGAGCCAGTGGTGACGACGTTATGATAAGTCCTGGAAAATGTCGTTCTTGTCTGTCTGAGCAAGGATGGGTTCGGATTTTCTTTTCTCTCCGATCGCTGTCACTGTTTTGTTAAATATAAATCATGTTCATCCGTGTAAACTGAGCACACCAGTCATTTTACAGCTTAGTCTTTTGTGAAGGACTATAACTCTCAAACTAAGAGGCAAAATTCCTCTGGCTCTTAGTGCCGCAGCCTTGGGGAGTAGTTGGTCTTTGGGAACCATCCCCAAAACTGACTGTGCGAAAACCCTCTTGGCCGAGAGAGTGGGGATGTAACTTGGGCAAGACAATCTCCACGATAATCAAATTCTAGCCCAGATAGTCGGGACAACAGTTATCTCCTCTGTTGTTCTGATGGTCATAGCTGAACACGTCTATCATACAAACAGTCACTGACACTTTCATCTCAACTTGATCTCCCCCACTCCTAGTTCTCGTTTCCATTTACTACACTCCCTCCCTCCCTTCCTTCCCTCCCTCCCTGTCTGTCTATTGCGACTCAGCCTCTCTCTCCCTCCCTCCCTGCCCCTGTCTTCCTGGGGTCTCTCATTTCAGCCTGAAGGTTGTCATGCGAGCTGATGTGGAGGGTGTGTTTACCGAGTGCGTTCTCCTGTTCACACCAGACACACCGCTCACCTGGTATGCCGGGGCACACAGGTTGCCGATGAACAAATTCTTCGGATTGACGGAGACACCACGCACTTCAGATATGTGTGCATACGAATCAGAGCGGTACTGCGTCGGTATATCTGGTTAGCACGCCTATTCCGCCTGACATTCATAAACGCTCGAACGAACACACACGCATATGCTCATACACATGTGCAAGTATGAGCGAACATGCACATCCAGGGCGCGTCTATCCACACACACACACGCACAGACAAACAAACACACACACACACACACACACACAAAGTGAGAAAGATAGATAGAGAAAGAGAGAGACAGACAGACAGACAGACAGACGGAGAGAGTGTGAGAGAGAGATGGGAGAGAGTCACTTTACTGCTGTGGTGGTCACGTAAAACTGTAAACGACACCCACACATTCCTCTCCATGGTAAGCGGCACCTATTATACCAGGGCCCATCCTAACAAGCATTGTCATTGCGAAGCCACTCACTCTTTTGTCAGGGTTTTTTTCTTCCTTGTTTTTTTTTCTGGCAGAATGGTTTGATGATAATTCTCCCACCCCAACGTTGCCCAGTGCATTTCAACCCTTTCCCTCTGTCTGTCGCATTGCTTCAGTGTTCTCTCCTGTCTTTCTCCTGTTTTTCTCCTGTCTTTCTCCTTTACTTCCCTAGTTTTTTTTCGTAACGCAAGCGGAAGGTCTTCGCCACCTGTTTCACACACACACACACACACACACACACACACACACACACACACACACACACAGACACACACACATACACACACACACTACAAAACAACACACACACATCACACATAATACATACACCACATACCACACATACCCCCCCCCCCCATCCACTCACCCCCACACACAAAGAGCATGCTTCTTTGTAGTTCTTTTTGCGGGTGCACAAGCATATGAACATACGTATGTACGTGTCCGCATGCAAAATATTGTGTCTTGTCTGCAAGCCAGTCAGACACCACAGACGTTTGAGATGTGCACATCCACATGTAAAGTGCATAGCATAAAATGAGCCCCCCCCCCCCCCCCCCAACGCCTATACAGGTTTTGGGTCGATTAACACAACGGCTCCTCACAAACAGGTAAAAAAAAACCCTTCATCTCCTGTTAAAAGACGAAATAGTTTGCGTGTGCAAATGCATGCAAACAGAACTCTGTGTGTGTGTGTGTGTGTGTGTGTGTGTGTGTGTGTGTGTGTGTAGACCTGGCGTCAGTGTGGCAGACAAGGAACTTAAATGGTATGCTAATGTATGGCACAGGAGAGGAGGAATGCTGTAGGTGAGGGGGGGAGGCGGAGGGTGTGGGGGTGGGGGAGAGACATTCGAGACAACTGTGGACTTAATCCTCCCCCATTACGTTCAATAAACGTCAGCTTTAAAACGTCGGTTAATTCTCTTCTGCCATCCTCCCCCCCTCCCGCCCCCCCCCTCTCTCTCCTCTCTCTCTCTTCCCATTCTCCCAGTTCTCCCGTTTTCTCTCTTTATCTGTGTCTCTGTTTCTTTCTTTCTGTGTTAGTCTGCCTCAGTAGTCTCTCTTCCTCTGCACTGAAAAAGATCCTTCATTAAGTGGACGTATCTAAGATAAACGCAGAAAAAAAATGGACCCGCGTGTATGTTTCGAAATACTTTTTTTTTTGTCTGTCTGTTTGTTTGCCTGTCTCTCTTTCACTCACTCACTAACTCACACACACACACACACACACACACACACACACACACGCGCGCGCGCGCGCGCGCACACACATATTCTTTCTCCCAAACAAACGTTTCAAACCATAACAAACAAAACAAAAATCAGCGACTCCTCTATCAGGTACAATAAACAATCTCAAGGAAACTGACCCAGCTTGACGCTAACAGTTCTATAAAAAGGAAAAAAAAACAAAAAAAAACAACAACAACAGCATAAGACTAATGAAGGCAATAACCTTTTCCCCTGCCTCTCCCACACAAAGGCCATTAATTTGAGTGAGGCAGGACGTCACACATTCAGAGAGCTGAAAATAAGCATCACAGGTGAACTAAACGATCCGCTAGCCAGGTACATCCACCAGTCAACGCAAAGGTAGGTGGTTTTTTTCCCCCTTGCAATCGAGCATGACGACATATACAGGACCATCCCGCTCCTATCTCTCTCAGTGACCGAGATCACACACAGGTGACAGCCGCTTGATCATCAAGTCGAAGGACTATCACTGAGATCAGTAAATGACACCAAAAGCTACATTCACTAATGGCTGGTAGTACTAACCCACTGTCGAGGTCTTGTTTCTTCTCCTTCCCAACGTCACACACACCACGGGTATGGCGTCCGTACACATTAAGCTTTATCAGATACCGTGCACCTTTTTGTTGTAGTCCATTCTGTTTCACGATCTGAGAGATCTTCACTTCTTCCAGATAAGGAAGCATTGACGGGAGAACGAAAAGATCGTTTGACCGAGTTTTTTTTTCTTTGGCTGCAAGTTGTACAGGAAAGAGCGTGTAGTGGTCAATACTTAGTCCAT
>NC_134881.1:39987368-39992368 GCF_041734735.1 Babylonia areolata | reverse complement strand
AAAATATGTGCTATTTATGAACAGAGATAGGTAGACGGAAGACAGGGATTAGGCAGGAGTGAGAAAAAAAGAGAAGAAAATGCTGAGAGAGAGAGAGAGAGAGAGAGAGAGAGAGAGAGAGAGACAGACAGACAGACAGACAGACAGACAGACACAGAGACAGAGAGAGAGAGACAGAGAGAGACAGAGAGAGACAGAGATGGGAGACAGGGAGGGGAATACATGGAGAGCGAGCGATGGAAAAGGGAGAGGGAGAGAGAGAGTGAACAAAAAAAACGAATGAACTTTTTTTAAAACGAGGGAAGTGAAATAAGCGTGCATATGCTTTAAAAAAAATTTTTTTTTTACATCCAGCCTTCAGGGCAAAGAGAAATGAAACCAAACTATTCACAAGATAACGAAAGAAAGACTGAGAGACAATTCAGTTCAGTTACTCAAGAGGGCGTCACTGCGTTCGGTCAAATCCATGCACGCTACACCACATCTGCTAAGCAGATGCCTGACCAGCAGCGTAACCCAACGCGCTTAGTCAGGCCTTGAGAGAGACAGACAGACAGAAAGGCAGACAGCGAGACAGAGACAGAGACAGAGAGACAGAGGGAGGCGAGCCAGACAGACAGGCAGAAAGATATACAGACACTGAATAAGTCATGAACAGACTACGGCAAGATTAGAAGAATGGTAGTAATGAATGGAATAATTACAAAATGAAAAGCGTGGTCACTTAAAACAACAACAACAAAAAACCCTCACCTAGTGTTTCCAAACTGGAACTCCTATCCACTGCAAATCTCGGGTGTTCCTGAAGTTCGTAGAACTTCGTCACGTGCGCACACTCTCCTGCTACTTCAAGTGCACGCGAAATCACTTTATATCCCCCCAAATCGGTCAGTCAGAAATCAGGAGTGATTGTAAAATATTACACAAAAAAGTCAGCAGAGATGGCAAATAAAAAGTATCATGCACGCTGGATAAAATCCATGAAATAAATTGGGGGAGGACAAAAATTCTACCCACGTTCACACTCTCAGTTTTGTGGGGAATAGAAAACCTTGTGCAGCCAACTTCAAACCAGTATCTCCAAAAAAAAAGTTTCTTCCAGGTAAAATTTCAGTACTCCAAAGGAAGATTCACCGAAAATAATTCACTGAAATCTCACAGCAGAAGAAGATTAAGAGAGATATTAATCCACTTTTCCCCCTCCAAAACGTTGATCTTGCACTGAGGAAGAAAAGGAAGGAGATACAAGTCTTGACAACAAAAAAAACAACCTTGTCCCCAAAACTCCGAACATGCATTCGTCGAAAATTTGCAGACGACACAACCGGGACGACAATAATTTCAAAGCCAAGGCCACCAAAGCGAGCTTGCACAGGTGCCTCGGCACAACAGGTGACGCCGTGGGCAGTTAAATCCACTCTGAACAGGTAGACGGATGGTTTGTAGGGCCGGGAGGACAAATTCGGTGAAACCGAGTGACCCGTGGCGCTTCTTTTCCCAGGTGGGTGACAGGGACACGGGGAGAGAGGGGGTTTTGTTTGTCTCCATTCGTCCAGACGAACATGTGGGAGGGGCGACCACTCGCGCAATCACTGACTCGCTTTTGTGTGTGTGTGTATGTGTGTGTGTGTGTGTGTGTGTGTGTGTGTGTCGTTGTGCTTTTCGTCGTCATTCTTTCGTACTGTTTTGGTTTCAGTGTGTGTGTGTGTGTGTGTGTGTGTGTGTGTGTGTGTGTGTGTGTGTGTGTGTCTGTGTCTGTGTCTGTCTGTGTGTCTGTATGTGTGTGTCGCGCGCGCGTATTAACGTGTGTGTGTGTGTGTGTGTGTGTGTGTGTGTGTGTGTGTGTGTGTGTGCGTGCGTGCGTGCGTGCGTGAGTGAGTGAGTGAGTGTGTGTGTGTGTGCGTGTGTGTGTATGCGTGTGTGTGTATGTGTGTGTGTGTGTGTGTGTGTGTGTGTGTGTGTGTGTGTGCCTCTCTCTCTCTCTCTCTCTCTCTCTCTCTCTCTTTCATTATGGTTTTATCTCTCTGTTTCATTCCTCTCTCATCAATTCACTCAACTCTCAGCACGAAGAACCGTTTACCCACCAACAGTCAATTTCAATAACCTTTAAGAAAAAAAACCAAACACACAGATACACACAGCAGTCTATCTATTAAAAAAGAAAAGAAAGAAAAAAAGAAAAAAAAGTACTGAGCAGCGCATTGCTATGCTCAGCGAACTGTGACAGGTGAAATAAATAATTATGTAGGTTAAGCAATTCCACTTGAAATAAGCAGAGAATATCTGTCTCTCTTTTTTTCTCTCTCGAGAAAGAGCGGTTTGTGTGTGAATTCACGTTTCTTGTATTTGTCATAATAGCCCAGTCTCCTTTTCCTTCGCTTTCTTTTCTTTCTCTGGCGGTCGTCTCAGCTGACTAATCACCGTACCCTTGACATCACATCCATGAAACTGACGACGAGACTGCTAAATGCTGTGTCCATTTTACACGAAGCGGTCTTTCGTTGGCGGACAAAAAAACAAAACAATACATCATGTGTAGAGAAGTGTAGTGTAGTGTATTGTGGTACACTGTAGTGTAAATGTAGTGCGGTATACTGCAATGTAGTGTTGTGTCGTGTCGTGTTGTGTTGTGTAGTGTTGTGTTGTGTAGTGTAGTGTGTCGTGTCGTGTCGTGTCGTGTTGTGTAGTGAAGTGTAGTTTAGTGTAGTGTAGTGCAGTTTTGTATAGTCTAGTGTAGTATTGTGATGTGTTGTGGCGTGTCGTAAGGCAGTGTAGTATAGTGTCGTGTCGTGTCGTGTTGTGTAGTGTAGTGTAGTGTAGTGTAGTGTAGTGTAGTGTAGTGCAGTTTTGTATAGTCTTGTGTAGTATTGTGACGTGTTGTGTCGTGTCGTAAGGCAGTGTAGTATAGTGTCGTGTCATGCCGTGTCGTGTTGTGTCGTGTTGTGTAGTGTTGTGTTGTGTTGTGTAGTGTCGTGTCGTAAGGCAGTGTTGTGTCGTGTCGTGTCGTGTCGTGCCTTGTCGTGTCGTGTTGTGTAGTGTTGTGTTGTGTAGTGTTGTGTCGTGTCGTGTCGTGTTGTGTAGTGTTGTGTTGTGTAGTGTTGTGTCGTGTCGTGTCGTGTCGTGTCGTGTCGTGTCGTGTAGTGTAATGTAGTGTAGTGAGGTGTGGTGTAGTGTAGTGCAGTTTTGTATAGTCTAGTGTAGTATTGTGAGGTGTTCTGTCGTGTCGTAAGGCAGTGTAGTATAGTGTCGTGTCGTGTTGTGCAGTGCAGTGTAGTGTAGTGTAGTGTAGTGTAGTGCAGTGTAGTGCAGTTTTGTATAGTCTAGTGTAGTATTGTGAGGTGTTCTGTCGTGTCGTAAGGCAGTGTAGTACAGTGTCGTGTCGTGTTGTGTAGTGTAGTGTAGTGTAGTGTAGTGTAGTGTAGTGTAGTGTAGTGTAGTGTAGTGCAGTTTTGTATAGTCTAGTGTAGTATTGTGACGTGTTGTGTCGTGTCGTAAGGCAGTGTAGTATAGTGTCGTGTCGTGTTGTGTAGTGCAGTGTAGTGTAATGTAGTGCAGTTTTGTATAGCCTTGTGTTGTATTGTGACGTGTTGTGTCGTGTCGTAAGGCAGTGTAGTATAGTGTCGTGTCGTGTTGTGTAGTGCAGTGTAGTGTAATGTAGTGCAGTTTTGTATAGTCTTGTGTTGTATTGTGACGTGTCGTGTCGTGTCGTGTCGTGTAGTGTAGTGTAGTGTAGTGTAGTGTAGTGTAGTGTAGTGTAGTGCAGTTTTGTATAGTCTTGTGTAGTATCGTGTCGTGTCTTGTCGTGTCGTGCCTTGTTGTGTCGTAAGGTAGTGCAGCGCAGAGAAGCAAAGCAAAGCACAATATAGCACAGAACAGCACTGCACAACACAGCATAGCATAGCATAGCACAGTACAGCACAGCACAGCACAGCACAGTACTGCACAGTATTGCGCAGGACAGCAAAGCATTGCATAGCCTTATCATAGCACAGCATAGCATTGCATTGTTTGCATTGTATAGCATAGCACTCAAACACTTACATTTACACACTCATACACTTTCACTGTTACTCTCACTAATTCACACACACACACACACACACACACACACACACACACACACACTTTCACTAATCCACACACATACACAGACCCCTCCACACACAGTATTACAAACACACTGGTACACACATACATACCCACAAACACAGACACAGACAGATAGACAGACACGTACACACACACACAAACACACACACACACACACACACACACACACACACACACACACTGACAGCACTCTCCAACACACACACAGCTACACAAAGACGCACTACCTCACACTCCCTCACTCTCACACCCCACATTAACAGTATAGTCGCATCGTGTAAATCGGCCACGAAAAGGGAGTGGGCGGGGCTACAAGGTTTGGGTGACAGCGACAGACGAGACGCACTCTCGAAGCACTCGAAAGTAACTCTCATTTTTCTCGGCTTCACACACGGGCGCTCTTTCCAATTAGTTTCTCGGTCTCCGCCACTGGAAGCCAGAAACAGGTTAATGAATGGGGCATGTAAGAATTTTATTAATTTATTTGTCTATTGAGACATCTTGCTGTAGCGCATATACTTGGAGCTCTGTACGCTTTATGATAGCACTAAGGATACTCTGTCTTCGTAAAAACAATGCTGGTTTCTTGTAGGATCGATTAGATACATATGTTTATTCAGTGAACTCATGGGCCAGTAGTTCCTTGTCCCAATGAAAAGAAGATGCTGCGGTGTAGTGCAGTGCAGTGCAGTGCAGTGCAGCATAGTACAGCACACAGCGCAGCATGACAGAATAGCATAATATGATAAAGTATAGCATGAATACAGCTAGTAAGAAGATGATATTTCATATGCATTGCTTTGTGTCTGAACATAATTTTCATTTCATAACCACCTTCATATACTTGGTTATGTAACTGCCATCACTGATGCTTCTTCTGTTGCTTCTGC
>NC_134881.1:39974868-39982368 GCF_041734735.1 Babylonia areolata | reverse complement strand
CTTTCAGTGACATGGGTCTTCTACCACTCCTGTGCATAAATGCGAGCTTGGCGGTGAAAGGGTTAACTTTTTCAAGGAGGCTCACTGCGTTCGGACAAATCCATATACGCTACACCACATCTTCTAGGCAGATGTCTGACAGCAGCATAACCCAATGCGCTTGTCAGGCTTTGAGTGTATACATGTATATTTGTGTACCTATAAGAGTGGATTTCTTTTTTATATGATTTTGCTAGAGAACAACGCTTTCAATCAATCAATCAATCAATCAATCAATCAATTAATCAATCAATCAATCAATAAATCACTTTATCATCTGAATCAGAGTTCAGAAATGCGCTTTTAGGTTCGTCGTAAACAAATTAAACACTTATTTTAAGAAATAGTAGCTTTGAAAAGTGAAGACATTCATTCCATCATTAATTCAAAACACGCGAACATGGCGGGAGAGAGCTAGAGATGCCATGTGATTTTTTTTTCCAGTGCGCCAAGTGCGTGCTGCACACGGGACCTCGGTTTATCGTGTCATCCCAAAGACTAGACGCTCAGTTTGATTTTCCAGTCAAACTTGGGTGAAAAGGCGAGAGCAGGGTTCAAACCCACACCCTCACAGGCTCTGTCTCTATTGGCAGCTGAGCGTCTTAACCATTCTGCCACCTTCCTCCTTGAAAGAAGACAAGAACAAGAAGAACTGGATGAACAAAAAAGGAATAAAACTAATAACAAGAACAGGAACAAGGTGAACAAGAATTTAAAACAACAAGAACAATAACAAAAAGAGAGAAAGAACAATATAAGTATAATGACTTATGATGACGATGTTATTGGTTTTTTTTCTTTGTTTTTTTTTTCTCCTTTCTTTTCCATCTACTCTGAATTGTTATAATGAATTCATATACAAAATAAAGCAGTGGTCGACCCAAGAAAGTCCGGGGGATAAAAGAAAAAGAAAAACAAAACAACAAGAGCAAGAAGAATTGGACGAACAAAAGGAATAAAAATAAGAACAAGAACACGAACAGGAAGAACGTGAACAAGAAACTAAAACAAAAACAACAACAACAACAACACAAAGAAAGTAGTAAGAACAAGAACAGGAACTGAAGGAAGAAAACGTGAGCTTCAGCGATGATTTGTGTCGTTTGCGGTATAGATAACCCCACTTATCTCAAACTACTTTGTTGATACAACAGGCATTGGTTCTGCAGCTAGCTTCTTCAGTTACGGACTTGTGGAACTGAATCGCAGTTATTCCAAACTGTCTTGGGCTGATGGGGGAAAAAAAAAATCATATTCTCTGGCGTTCTTTCCTCCCAACTGATAAAGTGGTTGATTTTTTTGCGACGGTTGCATTAAAAGCAGAAGATCAAATACGCAACGTTAGAGATCCTGTACTCCATGTCAGCGTTGGGTGGGTTATGGAAATAAGAACATTTTGATGGTGGTGGTGTGTGTCCATCGAGATCGATGATGACCATCGTTGTCATCCAACTGGGGGAGGGTGGTGGTTGTGGGGTGGGTGGGTGGGGGGATGCTCATGAATCTATCTGTGAATGCGCAGATGGCTGAATAGTCCAATCTGGGCACGAAATGTTCGCTGACAGTTGGGGCAGACAAAGACAGGCATATCATTATCAGGGAGCTTGTTTGCTCGTGACTTTCTGGTCTGCCTCTTCTGAACAGTTGAAGCAGTCCTGTTGGCCTCGCACAACTTGGCGCCTTAAAAAACCCACCTGTTCAAAATGGAAGAAGGCAGATTAAAAACGGTCATACACGTAAAAGCCTACTCCTGTACATACGAGTGAACGTGGGAGTTACAGCCCATGAACAAAGAAGAAGAAGAATCTCCTCCTTCTGCTGCTTCTAACTTTCAAGTTAATAATAATAATACTTATGAATTGTAATTATTTGGCGCAAACTCCCCAAAGATGGGCTTTAAGCGCCTCACATAAAACAATACATATATATTATTAGTGCACTGTACAACACATGAGCCATGAAGACATGTAAGTGGAAGACAAGGTCAGTGTCCACCAACATAACAAACTGCAGATATAGGAATAATCACAGGAAAAAACTACAACACACACACTCATACACACACACACATACGCGCGCGCGCGCTCAAGTACCAAATCACAAGCGCACACACTACAGGAATACTGCAACGAAGGGGGATGGGGGTGGGGGGCGGGTGGGGTGGGGGTGGGGGGCATAAGGAGAGTGCAGAGGGTGGGAGGAGACAAAGAACTATGTTTCGTCACGTCCAAAAGACGGGCGCAATAGCCGAGTGGTTAAAGCGTTGGACTGTCAATCTGAGGGTCCCGGGTACGAATCACGGTGACAGTGCCTGGTGGGTAAAGGGTGGAGATTTATACGATCTCCCAGGTCAACATATGTGCAGACCTGCTAGTGCCTGAACCCCCTTCGTGTGTATATGCAAGCAGAAGATCAAATACGCACGTTAAAGATCCTGTAATCGATGTCAGCGTTCGGTAGGTTATGGAAACAAGAACATACCCAGCATGCACACCCCCGAAAACGGAGTATGGCTGCCTACATGGCGGGGTAAAAACGGTCATACACGTAAAAGCCCACTCGTGTACATACGGGTGAACGCAGAATAAGAAGTCACATCCAAAAGCCATTTTGAACAGGTGGGTTTTCAGTTATAATTCATACCTGGGTGAGCAATGAAAATCGGAGGAAAGTGATTTTTCTTCTTTTTTTTTCCGAGGACACAGCACCATGCTGAAACGGGGGGCCTCGAACTCTGATCCCTAGCGAACACTGGGTCACAAGTCCAACGCCTGACCGATTCCGCCACGGTGCCACCCATACATACTCACGCTCACCCGCGTAACAGAACAGTTAAGAAGTACAGATACACATCTTCAAACCAGTTCTGCTTAATTAACACTGGCTTGAAGTTGAAGTTGAAATAGCATTCAGAATTCATTTGACTCAGCACTGTCTAATGGTAAGGAGGTCCTGTGGAGTAGAAGTTAAGTACAGTTTTTTTTTATATATATTTTTAATCATATATGGAAGGAGGACACATTGTACACAGTTTTTGTTTCAATTTATCTTATTTTATTGACTCACTTGTGTAAACATAGTGAGTCTATGTTTTAACCCGGTGTTCGGTTGTGTGTGTGTGTGTGTGTGTGTGTGTGTGTGTGTGTGTGTGTGTGTGTGTGTGTGTGTGTGTGTGTGTGTGTGGTGTTGTGTGTGTGTGTGTGTGTGTGTGTGTGTGTGTGTGTGTGTCTGTGGTAAACATTAACATTGCCATTTTTTTTCCAAATACGTTGTCAGTTGACACCAAATTTGGCATAAAAATAGGAAAATTTAAGTTCTTTCCAGTTATCTTTTTTAAAACAATATTGCACCTCTGGGATTGGGGACAAATTTTTTTTAAAAGAAGCCAAATTATATGCAAACTGAATTTACTGTTATATATATATATATATATATATATTTTTTTTATTCTCTAAACTTGGCACTTTGATCTGATATTCTGACACAACAACAAGAGCAGTCATTTTTTAAATCATTTTTTGTTCACACAGGAACTTCTTTTGCTAAGCATAGAAGTTATATTTATTTTGCATGTCTTTGGTGCAGATAGTAAAAAGGGAAATTAATCTGAAATTAATGCTAGTGGGCTTAATTTGCTTTAAACTGATGTTTCTTATCTTAAACATTACATTTTGAAATTATACTCAATGCATAAAAACTTGTGTATTTTACTCTCAGTGTACAGGGCTTTCACTTTGTTCAATCGTCCAAGTGGTCTTTTTCGGAAAATACTAAAATCAATACGACGAGTTGACTTTATAGATCTATTGGCTGAGTCCTGAAGGTCATGGGCAAAAATCGATTGCGTACACATATTTATACATATTCAAAGCGTGTGCTCATATTCTTCGCGAACGCGAACGACGCCATTTTGTTTCAAGTTGTTGACCTGCCCATTCAATCCTATTGTACATTCAATCGACAATACACGATAACATGTGATGGAAAGTTGGAGAAGGAGACCGTTAAATATTTATTCAGAGAAAGATTTGTGAACGCCTCATCACTTACTGGATTAAGTCCCAAACTGCCATAAAAATATCCACAGAATCCGTCTGAATTCACAGTTAAAAATAATAAACCATGAGAGTTAATACCCTTGAATTGACGAAACGTAAAAATTTCCAGTCTTGACTTTTCTAAAAAAAAAAAGTCCTTTTCACTTCATACGACGTTTAGAAGTACTTGTACTTGGCTCTACATGTTATGAGTTTAACAAAATACTCAATTTTCATATCAACTTTAAAACTATAAAACTAGAATGAACATAAAAGAGAAATTGAATCAACCGTGTCAACCGGGTGTAACTAAACTTGTACATCTCTATCTAGATCCAGAGAAAACGCCTAAATGTTGCAGTGTGATTGCGACGATAGCCACGTCTCCTTTACCGCGGACTTAAAAAGAATTTTTAATTGCCCTTAAAGATTTTTTGAATGCCCAAGATACACCAGAATAATATGATTTAAACAGCATTCTCACTGCGAATACCGCAATCGATTTAGCGCCCTTTAAAAAAGCATGTTTAAAATGTTTTATTTTTGAACGTCAGCTAAGGAGCCACGGTAGTGTAATAGGAAAGACAGTTTCTTCTCACCCGAACACGTGGGGTTCGGATCTGCCGTTAGGACTTTTTTTTTCTTTCTTTTAACCCGGAGCTTTATAATAACAAATAAAGAACACATTTTAACGGTTAGATTAAAAAAAAAAGTGTATCACAAGTGAGTCTTGAAGGCCTTGCCTCTCTTGTTTTATTTTATTTTATTTTATTTTATTTTATTTTATAGTTCATTGCTCATGTACAGTTTATGCATTATCCCTAGCCGTGTTAACACAAAATGCACACTCTCAGGAAGGAAACCAGTTACCCCAGCCTGATGATTCACTCACTCCCGTGTATTTTAACGTCCGCGCGCACACACACACACACACACACATACACACACACACGCGCGCACGCACACACACACACACACGCGCACGCACACACACACACACACACACACACACACACGCACACACCCCTTATGCAGAGTAACACAGCAGGCAGTTCAGTTCCGGCTTCAAGTGTGTTCGGTCAGATCCATGTTTAAAAAATATTAACTATCCAGTTTGCATAATTAAAAGGAATATTTTTATGTAGTAAAGGGATGATTATGCTTTAACCACCATCGTAAAGACTGATCATAACTGTTCATTTGGATTCACATTTAATCAGCTTTATGTGCAATTTACTCAGCTGCAGATAACACAAACACAATTACAGGTGCATACTACTAAAAGCATACTACTGAATATCACACTCTAAATTCATTCCGGATGGGGGCTGAGAACATATATATATATATATATATATATATATATATATATATATATTACATATATATATTCCCAACAGTACACAGTCTAAGCACCCATCACCGGATTGTCAAATAGCTGTTTCGAAACTAAGATACCTGAGTTTTGTTGTTTTAGTTCATTAAAAAAAGAAAAAAGAAAAAAAAAGTGGGACCTGAATTAAGAAAAATCGTATCAGATTTTTTCATGATATAAAATAGAATAGAATAGAACATAATAAAATGGAATATGTCTTTATTACCAAGTGCGCCGAGGTCACAAAGAATATTGAGGGGGAGGGGGGTTAGTTCGAAAAAGGAACAAATATGAATCGGAAATTAGATACAAACAGAAAATACAGTAGGACTTTACATACATATGCATGTATATATAAGTGCTTGTGCACGCGCATATTCATGCGTTTCCACGTCAGTCCAAACGCAAGGGATGGTGGTGATGGTGACGGAAAGTGAACACCAACACGCCTTCACTTTGATTTTCTACACCGACACACCATCTCCTTCACAGTTTCACGGTACTTGGAGCCAAAGAAATAATACACAACGACGTTGAGGGAAGAGTTGACAACTCCACACATCCCTATGACAGCGATCAGGAAGAAGTAGAGGTTGGCCCAGTTCCCCGTGGGGCTGAGCTCCGGGAAGACCACCAGCGACAGCCTGAAGAACACGTTGGGCAGGCAGCAGACAATGTACTGCAGGGACAGGTAGATGAGCATCCTGGTCACAGCCACGTTCCGGGCTGACAGAGTTGTGGCAGAGGAGGAGGAGGACTCAGCTTGGAACTCTGAACTCTTCCGTAGATTGACAGCAGTGATGGCTGTTGTGATGATGACGAAGATGCAGAATGCAACGGGCAGACCCAGACCGTAGACCGTTCCGTCCAGAGCGTTGATCAGGTTCTGGTTGTTCCTGTAGAACTCACTCATGGTGACCAAGTTAGACGCCGACCCTGTGGCCACGTCCACCACACACACTATGTGGTATTTCATCTCCGCCAGAAAGCGCCCCCCAAAGAGAAAAAGACTGCCCACCAGTATAACCATGCCTATAGTTTTCGTCTTCAGCACAGCGCTAGATCGTAAAGGCCATACCACACAGAGACATCTCTCCCCAGCGATGACGGAAGAGATAAAGTTGGAAGCAAAAATGGCACCAGTGTACAACCCCAAGACGTGATTGTTGACAAAAGTCTTTGTTATACGTCCAGAATCTCTGTAAGATGTGGTGAAATCTTCGTCGCCCATTTTCTCAACGAACATCAAGAAAGCCAGAGTGACAAAGATCAGATCCATGGCAGACAGACAGAAGAGACACAGGTTGATCCGTTGCTTCAGGCCGTGCCTGAAGAACACCACCATGTTGACCATGTTGCTGGGAAAGCCGATGAAGAAGAGGGCAGGGAAGAGGACGGCATGGATCACGTTGTTGACGACGCTGCTCACTTGGGCGCTCATCACGTCTTTGCTTTCATCGTGAAACTGGAAAGCGGAGAGGTTCACCACCAGACACAAAGACCTGGGCATCTGATCTCGCTCAGTTTCGTTCAGAGACTCTGAGAGAACGGCGTACGAAGAACTGTCAATGTTCATGTATTCGGTTGTCCACGTCATGACTTTGTCAATTTTTTTGAAAAGAGATACTCATCAAAATTTTTAAGAAGTTTCTGAAATGGAAAAGGAGAAAGACAAGATCAATACTACAACAGCCTTGTTGTTGTTGCTGCTGTTGTTACTTGTTTTATTGCCGTTGTTGCTGTTGGTGGTGGTGGTGCTGTGGTTGTTATTGGTGCTGTTACTGTTGTTGATTTATTGCCGATTCATCGATTACTTATTGCAAAATAGATAATGACATTATACTAAGATATTCGTATAAACTAAACCTATTTCCGAAGTCATGTTACAGTTGCGTTTTCTTTTCTTATTTTGCACAACATTTAGGACTTTCACCTGACATACTGACACATTTATTAATAGCATTATATTTCTATCTGAGACTGTTTCTGTTAAGTTTGGAAATTGCCTTGATGCAAATATTCTACCAGAAGCAGCAAAACTGTAAGGTG
>NC_134881.1:39957368-39969868 GCF_041734735.1 Babylonia areolata | reverse complement strand
TGTATTTGTTATTATAAAGCTTCGCGTTAAAAAAAAAAGAAGAAAAAAAAAGTCCTATCCAGATTCGAATTAAGTCCCCTAGCATTAATTACAGAGTACTTTCCCTTTTTTTTACTATCTGCACCAAAACGTTTGCAAAATAAATAAAACTTCCATGCTTAGCAAAAGAAGTTCTTGTTTGAACAAAAAATGATAATAATGACTGCTCTTGTTGTTGGGTCAGAATATCAGATCAAAGTGCCAAGTTTAGAGAATACAAAAAAATATAAATATAACTGTAAATGTAGTTTGCATATAATTAGGCTTCTTTTTTATTTTTTTGTGCCCATCCCAGAGGTGCAATATTGTTTTAAAGAAGATGACTGGAAAGAACTGAATTTTTCCTATTTTTATGCCAAATTTGGTGTCAACTGATAAAGTATTTGCAGAGAAAATGTCA
The DNA here is from genome assembly GCF_041734735.1 of Babylonia areolata. Taxonomy (NCBI): domain Eukaryota; kingdom Metazoa; phylum Mollusca; class Gastropoda; order Neogastropoda; family Buccinidae; genus Babylonia; species Babylonia areolata. Next base: position 39,969,429 of record NC_134881.1, on the reverse strand, counting down.
ATGTTAAAGTTTACCACGGACACACAGACACACACACACAGACAACCGAACACCGGGTTAAAACATAGACTCACTTTGTTTACACAAGTGAGTCAAAAATGGAAAGAAAAGAAAAAAAATTATTTCGATTTCTATTTTCTACAGAAATGCTATCATATCATATGATATGCATTTCTGTATGAAATAAAACTCTATATAAACGGAAGGTATCACAGACTTGGAACACAAAGAGGACGTCAACAAGGGTATCCTAATCCACCATGCATGTATGCACAATGCTCCGATGTATCAGACTTTATAAAAAGAAAGAAAAACAAAACAACAACATCACCAAAACAAGTAAACTAGAATGATTGAAACACATGGTTCTAACAGAATCGATTTGGCATTGGATTTCTGATCAAGTGTTCAACAGTGATCAGAATTCGAAGCTTCGTTTCGGCAGTGTTGTGTCCTTGGAAAAAAAACCCAGTTTATATCAGATTTCCCTCATTCCACCCAAGTGTGAATGGGTAGCTGACTTCGGTCTGTGGGGAAGTTTAAAACGGCTAGAGGAAAGATTTAGTTAATGTGATAAGAAACTCTAGGGAGAGCTGGACAGTACAAGGTCTTCAGAGAAGAAGAAGCCCCCCTTCAGTCAAGTGTTTCGGCCCTAAACTCTCTCCATACGAACGACGAAAGAGACGACGTTAACAGCGTTTCACCCCAATTACCATCATCAAAATATTGCAAGCGGAAGGCTCTTATACTAAAGAGGTGAATGTTGACAAAGAATACCACAATTCTGACGACGGAAGCTAAAGGTTGGGTCATTCAGACACCCACTGGACATCCGAGGGGTCTGTGTAGAGGAGAAGAGAGGACTGGCCGTACTGAGTGAGTTAACTCCTTACACTCTAAGGGGGCCGGGCCGTACCCAGGTCATGATTTCTGGATGCCCTTGCATTGCAGCCTTTTTTTTTCCCCCAACGTGGTCCTCAGCAGATTCGAACCCGCACCTCCAGCTTGGTCGCTACTTCAGGACTGAGTCACCGTTTTGGCAGACATTTTAACCACTGAGCCATCGTACACGCCGAACGCAAGACACGGAAGATTTGCCGTTGGAGAACTTCAACCTTTTCAACCTAAATTTGTATCAATTAGGTAAGCATGTGAATCGGCCTGGGGTCATCTACCTGTGGTCATCGTTGTTTTGACCGTGCCTGTGATGCTGTCAGAGCCGATGGAAACAACGCTGATGACGTTAATTAATGGTCATGATGAAAGTTCAGGTCTTCATCTGTTGTCAGGTCGAAAGCAAAGAAGCATCTTTTTTTTCTCTCTGTTTTAAATCATAGCTTGCGCTGACATCAGAATGTGATATTGACATAAGCTTACAGCTGGCCAACGCCATAAAAAAAACACACGGTCATACACGTAAAAAGGTTACATTTGTGTATGTATGTATGTATGTATGTATGTATGTATGTATGTATATATATATATATATATATATATATATATATATGTACATGTGTGTGTGTGTGTGTGTGTGTGTGTGTGTGTGTGTGTGTGTGTGTGTGTGTGTGTATTCTTCATAAGGATTGTTGGCGTTCTTGGCCCCAGTGCTAAGGAGACAGAGCGCATCATTGTAGGCCACCCGTCCTTCTTCTGCTACTACTTCTGATCATCAAATGAATGATGTCATCTACAGATTACATCAGCAGATTGATGGATGTCACTTTGATCACTGCTGCTAAGATACGCAAACACGCAATGTAAGGATTATCTGCAATGCATGCTTAAGCAAACCACACCACGGTTAACGCCTTCTACTGTTGAAGGAACTGTTCTCTTTGACGAACACCTTTGGTGGCTGCAGTTTGGACAATCTAAGATATAGCTGACTGGTGAACAGAACATCGTGCCTGCATCAGTGGTAGGCGAATAACACTTCTTTTGGCGTCATATACTGCACCATGACAAACTGGGCACATGCGGTTTGCAAGGCATAGTTTACACCAGTTCGATGCGGTACAGGCCCTGCAGACCACTTGGCTTTGTCTGCACGTTTCATATGGTAAAAATACTGATCAAACAGGGAGTACAATACTACCCCCCAATTTGGTGTCATGTGCTGTTCATGTTAAGAATAATTATGCCTTGCAAACCGATAGGTCTTGTATACTCAAATTTGATGCGGTAAGATTATCTAACGAAACAGGGAGTACAATATAAACTCCCCCATTTTGATGTCATGTACTGTACATGTCAAAAAAGGCTTTGCAAACTGACAGGCCTTGTATACTCAAATTTGATGTGGTAAGAACATCGTGCCTGCATCAGTGGTAGGCGAATAACTCTTCTTTTGGTGTCATATACTGCACCATGACAAACTGGGCACATGCGGTTTGCAGGGCATAGTTTACACCAGTTCGACGTGGTACAATGTTAAAACAATGCCTTACAAACCGATCGATTTTGTCTGCACGTCTCATATGGTAAAATATTGATGAAATAGGGAGTACGATACAACCTCTCCCCCACCATTTTGGTGTCATGTGCTGTACATGTTAAGAATATGCCTTGCAAACCGACAGGCCTTGTTTACTCAAATTTGATGCGGTAAGATTATCTAACGAAACAGGGAGTACAATATAAACTCTCCCATTTTGATGTCATGTACCGTAAACTTGCAAACCGTTAGGTCTTCTTCACACAAGTTCGACGCGGTACAGAACATTGAACCAAACAGCGAGTATGACACAAACTCCTAATTGTAGTTCTGAACAAAGAACCGTTTTATTAGGCCAATGGAACCAGCTGCGTGTTACTGAAACAATATCGATTTGTTTGGTCGTTTTCTGTTGTCGTCGTCGTCATCGTTGTTTGTTTGCTTGTTTTATTTTTGTAACCTGCAGTCGATTCTTATTTGCGTTTGGTGGTGGCTGTTCTAAGTACCAGAGATATCTTTGTAGATGAACAATATGCGTGTGTGATTTTTATGCCTTTTGATTAGTGGTAAAGGATCACTGTATACAATTGAGTCGTTTTTGAAATATTTAGTTTTATGCCTCCACCCCTCTCTTCCCCACCCCATTCCCGCTTTCAGTGTGGGTAACAGCTTTCATCAGAATGAGAATGTTTAATAATAATTGTGAATATCGAAGAGAAAAAAAAAGCGATCCACGCCAGGGCAAGATTTCAAGTGTTTGCAAATCGATTTTTTCTCTACGATCGTCCAACTGATTTAAACAACCCAACCCAAACCTCATCTTGAACACACTCTTTCCAGAACATATACTCATCCTTTTCTTTTGTGGAAGAAGATTTCAGAAAGCCGTCAAAGCGCATGTGGTCCCTAACAGCTGAATGATCTGTAGCCAGGACTGAATAGTTTGCATGTGGCTTTCCGCGTTTTTCATAGAGACTGTACCAGCTCAGACACACATCCTCACCTCACCCTCACCTCACCCTCACCTCACCTCAGGTCCATAACTACAAAGTAGTCGTTGAGGGAAGCCTGAGGACCGCAGACGCAACCTCCCTTCTCCATCTGTCTCTGTCGGCAGCCGCCGTCAGCAGCTCACGTGTGTGGAGTCCGGTCCATTGTTTGATGTTCTCATGCCAGTTCTTCTGCTGTCTTCCTCTTCTTCTCCCGCCCTCGATGGTGCCTTGCATGATTGTTTTGGACAGACTGGTGTGTCGAGTGATGTGCCCAAACCATATCAGCTTGCGTCTCTTCACAGTTGAAAGGAGAGGTTCCTGAGGTCCAGCAAGGTCCACAAACTGAATTCCCGATGAATGTCATGTTAGTCTCAATGTTGTCCGGCTGACGTTGATAGATCTGAACCCCCCACCCCCCTTTTTTTTTGTCATGCAAGTATCATTTATCACAGTGTAACGTTTCTTCTTTTCTTAGAATCCACGTTCATTACAGTTCGAATGATTTCTATTTTGGAATCTATTTCTAGCCGATGGATCCCTTTGTTAGGAATGTTGGGGTCCACTCTGACACACTTGTACAAGGCTCTCGCGCGCGGCAACAGCCGAGTGGTTAAAGCGTTGGACATTTCATCTGAGAGGCCTGGGTTTGATTCAGACAGCTATTTTTTCCGTCTTTTTAAAATTCAGTGTTACAGATCTCTCTGTCTGTTTGTCTGTCTATCTCTCTGTCTGTCTATTTATCTGATGTGGGTTTTTTCCAACTGTTCATTATGTTCCTCAGTAACCTTTAATCTTTTTTGCACTCCTCCGGGGTGTGTGCGTGCGTGAATCAAAATAAGAATGAGTTTTAATTAACAGCTAAACCTCTACAAGGTTTGTGAGATACACAAGTATAAAACCCCCACCACCACAAACGCACTTAAAACGAAAACAAAAACAAAACAAAACAAAGAAAGTTAAACTTTTTATTTCACTGGCCGATGAAGTGTGTGTGCATGTGTGTGTGTGTGTGTGTGTGTGTGTGTGTGTGTGTGTGTGTGTCTGTGTGTGTCTGTGTCTGTGTCTGTGTGTGTGTGTGACGCAAATAAATCACGCGTCCTTTTTTTTGGTCTTTTTTTGTCTTCATCATGACCACCACCACTACTACCACCACTGTCATCATCATTTCTCCTTCTCCCTCTGTATTTTTTTCTTTATTTCTTTCTCCTTCTTCGTCTACTACTACTGCTACTACTACTATTGCTACTGCTTGCTGCTTGCTTGTTCCTTGTCTTATGGAACATTGCGGTTTTGCAATAAACAGGACTGTATCGAAAACGAAAGAAAGAAAGAAAGAAAGAAAAAATCCAGTGGAATACAGCAAACGGTTTCCCAGCATCCTTTCAGTGGCACTGTTGACAGCTCAAGACACACGGAAGCACACAGACACACAAAGACACAGACACAGACAGACAGACAGACAGACAGACACACACACACACACACAGACACACACACACACACACACACACACACACACACACACACACACACACACACACACACACACACACACTCAGAGACACATGCCCGAACGTCCATTGCAGCGAAGAAGAACCATTGATCATACAACTCTCGCTTGGCTGTTTGACCACTTGGACGGTGCAAGCTGTTTGACTCAAGAAAGTGTTCCTCGCCGAAAGCTGCAAGTAATCCCACCTCATGGTCTAACCCAATTGTATCTGATGTAATGCTGCAATGACGACTCAGAATCGATACAGACTACAGTCGAAGGGACATTTATATCGTGTACATTAACGTATCCGAACAGCAAGAACAACTCAAAAATTGTTAACCTCAGGAAAGAACTGGATTCACAGTCAGTTGTGTCAGTGTGTTGATAAAGTCTGCTCCAAAAACATGTGACCTAGACCCCCTTCCTACACCACTACTGTATGAGTGTTTGGACGTTGTTTTGCCTGCACTTACAAAAATTATAAATGATTCTTTAATTTCTGGTGTCTTCCCTGATGAATACAAACTGCACTTGTTAAGCCCCTGCTAAAGAAAGCCACTCTGGATCACAATGACCTAAACAGTTTTCGCCCTGTATCCATCTTTGCTTTTGTGTCGAAAATTATTGAAAAATTTGTTCTCTCCCAACTTTCAGACCATTTAGCATTAAACAACCTGTTCTCTTCTTTTCAGTCAGCATACAGATCTGCCCATAGCACTGAAATTGCTTTGTTGAAAGTAGTTAATGACCTGTTACTGTCTGTTGATGAGGGTAAATTATCTGTGTTAACTTTGCTCGATCTGTCGGCTGCGTTTGATACATTAGACCACAGTGTATTCCTTTCCAGACTTGAACATGTTTTTGGGATTCACTCAACAGTTCTGAGTTGGTTTTCTTCATACCTATCCAACCGCTTCCAGATTGTCTCTGTTAGTAACTTTAAGTCTGATCCAACCCTGATCTCCTATGGTGTGCCACAAGGCTCTGTCCTGGGCCCTGTTCTGTTTCTTCTGTACAATGCTCCTCTTTCTGATGTCATTTCTGGCCATTGTGTTCTTCACCACTCTTTTGCTGATGATACTCAGCTACAAAAGTCTGCAGAACCAAACCAAGTACACAGTCTGATTCTGTCGATGCAGGATTGTATTCTCGAAATTAAATCCTGGATGACTTTCAACAAACTAAAGTTGAATGATGACAAAACTGAAGCTATGGTTATTTCCTCTACAAGAATGTCCACTTCTACTTCTTTTTCTGCCTTTGTTGTGGTTGGCGATGCCACAGTTCAGTTTTCTAAATCAGCAAGGAACCTTGGAGTCATTCTTGACTTAAACCTCAGCATGCATACTCAGATAGTAAATCTGATATGCATAATCAGTTGTGAACTTCGTCGCATCAACTCTATCCGTCAGTACCTTTCTGTTGAAACTATTGTGGTTGGTGATGCCACAGTTCAGTTTTCTAAATCAACAAGGAAACTTGGAGTCATTCTTGACTTAAACCTCAGCATGCATGCTCAGATAGTCAATCTGATACGCATAATCAATTGTGAACTTCGTCGCATCAACTCTGTTGAAACTACTAAAATTCTTATTTCTGCTTTTGTGCTGTCACGAATTGACTACTGTAATTCTCTTCTCATAGGCTGTCCACATAATATTCTTCAACGAATTCAAAAACTTCAAAACCAAGCTGTCCGTCTGACTCTCAGAGTCCCACGTACTAATATTTCTCCTCGCCTCCGCACTCTACATTGGCTCCCCATTGAAGCTAGAATTAAATACAAAGTTGCGTGTCTCTGCTATTCTGCATTCCACTCCGCAGGACCTACATATCTTTCTGACCTTATCAGTGTTTACACTCCCACAAGAAATCTCCGCTCTTCCTCTGACTGTTACCTTTTCAAACTTCCTCGTGTCAATACAAGAACCTATGGTGAATGTTCTTTCTTCCTTGCTGCTCCTCTCACATCTGGAACAACCTTCCTCATCATATCCGTGCATCTGATTCTATATCTACGTTTTGCTCATCACTAAAAACTAATCTTTTTAAGACCTATCTATAAGCACTCTCAGCCTCCTTGTTCTCCAACACCACCCATGTTATCTGACTTTGGATGTATGAGGAGTGGGAAAGGGAGAGTGTGAGTGTGTGGGGAGGGGGGGGGGGGGGGGCAGGGGGAGGGTTTTATTGAGAAAGAGTGGTCATGAATGTTTTATGTAACTTGTGATATTTTTCTTTCATGTAAAGCGCCCTGAGCTCTTAGAGAGAAAGGGCGCTATATTAATGTACATTATTATTATTATAAACCGACAAAAAACCAAACAGGAAGTGAACAAAAATAAACGAGACATTAAGAGTTGGCAATGAAATTGAAATTGCGTCATGCTGTGTGAGTACTTTACACTGCCAGTCGGAAGGAATCGCTCAATGACATCAAAGGATTTTCTTTTTTTTCTTTTTCTTTTAAATTTCAGATACAGTGAGGCGTTTTATGATACAAAACGAGTAGAGAAAACAACAACAACAACAAGCAAAAGATGAAGCAAAAGGAAATGACAAAGAATATAAACACATTCCTGAAAGAAAACATCACATGACTAAAGGAAGAATTAGTTCATAGATGAATTGCAGGAAAAAAAAAAAAAAAAAAATCAAGAGACGATAAACCGAGGTGCCGTGTGCAGCATGCACTTAGCGCGCATAAAAGAATCCACAGGCAACAAAAGGGTTGTCCTTGGCAAGACTCTGTAGAAAAAAACCCACTTCAATAGGAAAAAACAAATAAAACTGCACGCAGAAAAAAAAAAAGAAAAAAAAGAAAAAAAAGGTGGCGCTCTCAGTGTAGCGACGCACTCTCCCTGGGGAGAGCAGCCCGAATTTCACACAGAGAAATCTGTTGTGACAAAAAAAATACAAATACGAATGCAAATACAAAAGTTTTCTTCAAACCCGAAGGACAGCCATCAGTTTGTATGCTGTAACAATGGAAATAACACCCCCAAAACAATGCTTTGCTAACTAGAGACCAGTGAACTGTCTTGAGTAACTGGCTGATCTCATTTCAGGTTTCTGTCTTAATCAGAAACGTGGAAACACAGTCTTCAATTATTATTATTATTATTATTTTATTTATTAAAAAAAAAACAATTTTCTTATAGCCTCGCCGACCATCAGGGTTAAATACCCGTCAGTTCCTAAAAATCTATGGTTTCAGTTTTCAGTTTCAGTAGCTCAAGGAGGCGTCACTGCGTCCGGACAAATCCATATACGCTACACCACATCTGCCAAGCAGATGCCTGACCAGCAGCGTAACCCAAAGCGCTAAGTCAGGTCTTGAGAAAAAAAGAAAAAAGAAAAAAAAAAGAAAGAAAAAAAGGGTGAATAAATAATACATAAATACATAAACTACTACTACTTATAATAATATGTATAAGGCGCACAAACCTGATGAAGTCAACTATAAGCGTACATGAATAAATAAATAAATAAATAAATAATAATTTTATTTAAAAAAAAATCTATGGAAGAGAATATACCTCTTCTCTTCTTCGTTCGTGGGCGACAATTCCCACGTTCACTCGTATGTACACGAGTGGGCTTTTACGTGTATGACCGTTTTTACCCCGCCATGTAGACAGCCATACTCCCTTTTACGGGTGTCTGCCTACTGGGTATGTTCTTATTTCCATAACTCACCGAACACTGAAATGGATTACAGGATATTTAACGTGCGCACACGAAGGGGGTTCAGGTACAAACAGGTCTGCACATATGTTGACCTGAGAGATCGGAAAATCTCCACCTTTTACCCACCAGGCGCCGTTACCGAGATTCAAACCCGGGACCCCCAGATTGAAAGTCCAACGGTTTAACCACTCGGCTTTTGCACCCGTCGAACATAAACTAACGTTAACAGATTAACGGAAACATCTTTGCAAAGTTCAGTTCATCCATTCTTCGATTTCCTCCTTAAGTCTGGTATCTCATCTCACCTCATCTCAGGCCCATAACAACAAAGTAGTCGTTGAGGGAAGCCTGAGAACCGCAGACGCAACCTCCCTTCTCCATCTGTCTCTGTGGGCAGCCGCCGTCAGCAGCTCACGTGTGTGGAGTCCGGTCCATTGTTTGATGTTCTCATGCCAGTTCTTCCGCTGTCTTCCTCTTCTTCTCCCGCCCTCGATGGTGCCTTGCATGATTGTTTTGGACAAGCTGGTGTGTCGAGTGTTGTGTCCAAACCATATCAGCTTGCGTCTCTTCACAGTTGAAAGGAGAGGTTCCTGAGGTCCAGCAAGGTTCTCAGTTCTGCTCCGTACATGTTCATTGGTCCTGTGCTCGATCCAGGGAATTTGAAGGAGCTTCCTCAGGCATTTGTTCTCGAAGGCCTGGATCTCCCTTTCAGTTTCGGCCGTCAGTGTCCATGCCTCGCAACCATACAGTACAATGGAGACTACCAGGGCTTTGTAGAGTTTGAATTTTGTGGAGAATCGGGTGTTACTTTTCCACACTCTGTTCAGTTTGGTCATGGCTGCAGTGGCTGTGCCAATGCGAATTCTTATTTCTGCTTTGCTGCTTCCATCTTTTGTCAGAGTTGCTCCTAGATATTTGAAGTTCCCGACATCTTCCAGTTGTTCTCCGTTCATGAAAATAGTGGCATGGGCCATGTTCACGCTGTTTACCATGGATTTGGATTTATCTGTGCTGACCTCCATTCCGTAAGCACCTGCTCTATCAACAAGTCTGTTGGTAAGTTCCTGCAGTTCTTTGTTCGTTCCCCCCATCAGATCTATATCATCAGCAAAACGGAGGTTGCATATTCGTCTGCCACCAATGGAGATAGAAGTCTCATGGTTTTCCAGTGCCTCCTGCATTATCCTTTCCAAGAAGAGATTAAACAACACAGGAGAATGGATACAGCCTTGTCTGACACCAACGGTCGTTTTGAAAAACTCCCCTAGTTGGTATGAAAATTGGTAAATATATTTTTCTGAAATAATTGATTTTTTTTAAATTATTGATATGGATACTTATACAGCGCCTATCCTGGGTGGGAGACCAAGCTCTAAGCGCTTTACAAACACGGGGTCATTCACACAACAGGCTGCCTACCTGGGTAGAGCCGACTGACGGCTGCCATTGGGCGCTCATCATTCGTTTCCTGTGTCGTTCAATCATATTTCAGGCACGCACACATACACACTCAGGCAAAGATGTAATATTTAACATTTTGACTTTGATAACTTGAGCAGTACTTAATGAAACTGAATAACAAGTAGTTTTTTCCATTTTGTTTTGCTTCCCCGTCTCTCCCGAGAAGTTTCAGTTTCAGTTGCTCAAGGAGGCGTCACTGCGTTCGGAAACTGTGTGTGCGTCGAATGTATGTATGTATGTATTGATGGATGGATTCATGTATGCATGCATTGATATATGGATGTATGTGTGTTTTGTATGTACGAGGTTGTATGCGCATATATTATGTTTATTGTTCATGATTGTGAGTTGAGGACTGAGTGTGTTTCGTATGCGCGCGTGTGTGTGGAATGTAAAGCGGTTTGTGCAATGAGGAAAGCGCTGATAAATGTCCAGATATTGATATTATTATTTTTTAAAATTATATTATTATTATTATTTTTATTATGAATTGCCCACCTCTTCTAAAGTTCATTTTCCACGCTTCCTGAAGCCGCAGAACATTGCCAGCACAGTCGCGCGGTACTTGGAGCCGAAGAAGTAATAGATGAGAAAGTTGAGCGAGGAACTGAAAATGCCAGAAATCTCCGTGATGACCACAGGAAGAAGAACAGGTTGGCCCAGTCCCCAGTGGTGCTGAGAGCAGGTAGGAAGACGAGGGATATTCGGAGGATAATGCTGGGGGTGTTGAAAACGATGTACTGCAGGGACAGGTAGATGAGCATCCTGGTCACAGCCGCGTTGCGGGCTGACAGGGGGGTGGTGGCAGAGGAGGAGGAGGAGGAGGAGGAGAAGGAGGAGGAGTTTTTCTGGAACTTTGTACTCCTTTCAAGGTGGACGGCAGTGATGACTGTTGTGATGGTGACGAAGATGAGCAGGATGGTGTTGATACCCAGACTGAACACCAGCCCGTCCAGGACGTTGACCAGCTGTTGGTTGGCCCTGTAGAACTCACTGCTGATAACGTAGAGATAGGTCTGTCCGGTCATGATATCCGCCACACATATCACGTGGTATTTCATCGCCACTACAAACCGGCACGCGAAGATAAGAAGAACACCAAGCAGCAGAATGATGCTGAAAGTTTTCATTTTCAGCATGTGACTGAATCGTAAAGGAAAGACCACACACAGACACCTCTCCCCAGCAATAACGGCGGACACGAACTGTGAAGAGAACCCAAAACTACTGTACAGACCAAACATTCGATTGTTGACGACTTTCTCCGTTATTCGACTGACAGTCCTGTAAGAAGTGGTGGCGAACTCTGTTTTGTCTCCGAGTTTCTCCGCGTATACCAAGAACACGACAATGACGTAGAACAAGTCCAGTGCAGACAGACAGAAGAGACACAGGTTGATCCGTTGCTTCAGGCCGTGCCTGAAGAACACCACCATGTTGACAATGTTGCTGGGAAAGCCGATGAAGAAGAGAGTAGGGATAACGACACCACGGATCAAGTTAGCGAAGAAGTTGCTCACTTGGGCGCTCATCACGTCTTTGCTTTCGTCGTGAAACTGGAAATTGGAGAGGTTCACCACCAGACACTTTGATTCGTTCATTGGGTCTTTTCCAGTTTTATTCTGAGGATCCCAGATAAAGGCGTACGGAAATCTTCTGGTTGTGGACATCACGTCATAAAATGATGTGCTGTTTGTATCCATCTATTATTTTTGTGTGTGTTCGAATGCGTGATTGGAGATTCTCGTCAGACGAAATGAGCTTTCTCCTTTGAAGTCACGATAGCTTAGCGTATCAAAGATTTTGTGATGTATGTGCTAATTTAACAATGCAATATAGCAAGTTAGTCAGAAGTTCATTTTATTAAATGATTCTTTTGTCTACACTATACCAGACTAATTATACTGTTATACAACGGAAAAAAAAGAGTTTGTAATCTGCAATGAAATCAAAGAAATAATGCTTTTCGGAAGTTTATATGGTTCACAG
>NC_134881.1:39934868-39952368 GCF_041734735.1 Babylonia areolata | reverse complement strand
CTAAAACCCTCTTGGCCATTATAATCAAATTCCAGCCCAGATGGGACAGCAGTTACCTTCTCTTCTGTTCTGATGGTCATAGTCGAAAAAGACCAACTGTCATACATAGGCCTTGTCCTAATATTCCCGGCTTTGATTCCAGCACAATTAATTTCTCTGCGAGGTATTTTCTCTCATTATTTTATTTCATGTCTCTTGATTTTACCCCACTTCCATGCCTGTGTTGGGCAGGCCTTCTCGTCATTTTAATACAGTTGAATGAATGTATGCTGTCCTTAAAGAGGGATACAAATATGACTTTGGATTGTTTCACTCAGTTTCAAATCCGCGCGGCTGAACAATTACCCACAAGAAAAGCAATAACCAAATCAGGGAGATCTGCATCTTAGTTTGTTGTGTCGTGCTTATGAAATAGATACACAATACTGAAGTGAGGAGGAGGAGGAATTTTGTTTATTATCGGTGATTGAAAACATTTTGTTAAAGTATTTATGTGTACATTTGAGTATTATCGGTTAGAAGGGGTGGGAGATGTGAATGAATGGAGAGTTGGGGGAAACTGGGCAAATGAGGGTGAAATGAGGGTGAAAATTGAAACAAAATATCGAAATACAATTACAGGAAGTTACTTAAAGGACTTCGTAAAAGAGAAGTCGTTAAACTGACGAGCGAAACAATTGATAATTAATGCAAAAAGTAAAAAAAAAATCAACGTTCTCAGTCACTTGTGAAGACACACTTTGGTGTATATAAGGCTTCATCAAGCTACAGTAAAAAATTATACGTTTAATTGTCAGGTTACTAAAGCACACTGAAGTGAGTCAAACCAGGTGGAGGGTATCCCGGAGATGGTGGTCTGATGGCCTCGTTACGATGATAGCTCCACAAAGGGTACTGACGTTGAGATGGTGACAGTCTGATAGACAGACTCTGTGTGGAACTGTCAATGATACCACTGAAAGGATGTGGTGGGAAACCGTTCGCTATGTTCCAACAGATTTGTTTCTTTTTTTTTTCAATACGGTTATGTTCATTACAAAACCGTAATGTTCAAAAAGCAAACAACAAGGAGGCAGCAGCAGCAGCAGCAGTAGTAGTTGTTGTTGTTGTAGACGAAGAAGGAGAAAGAAATACAGAAAGAAAGAAAGAAATGATGAATGAAGTTGGAAGGAGGAGGAGGAGAAATGATGATGATGATAATGGTCCTGGTCGTGGTGGTGGGCGTGGTGTCCTAAACTGTGTTCTTTCCCATTGAACTTGTGTTGTATATGTTCTGTGTGTGTGCGCCGTCCACACTAACCATTCTCTAGCCTTTTGTCCATACACGTCCGTTCTTTCTGCTTTGAACCCCGTCTCACACCTTTTAACCTTCTGTGGGCATGCTTTGCATGACGGTGGAGGAAGAAGAAGATATCTTCACCCAGTTTAGCCAGCCGCTCTGCACTCAGGATTCAGGACCACCAATTCCAACACAGGCACAGCTGGTTTTTGGCAACACGCTCGTTTGTAAGTAACTTATCTGTCTGTGTGTCTGTCTCCCTCTTTCTATATAGTACGTACAACCATCATACTTTTTACCCCACCAAATTGAATAAAAGCTAATTTGTGTTTGCACATTTCTTCTGTCTTTGCTGCTGTGTGCACATGTCAAATGATCGGTATAAGGACAGGCCCGGCGCTTCCGTTTTTTTGAGGAAGTGTCTGGGTTTGTTCCAATCTACCTTTTATTTACCTGTGTGCTAGCTGAATCGGTAGCGAAAGCAGCACTGACTTGAAGTTGTGTACCATGTGAATGGAGAGAGTGACCACACTTTATTGTTTGTTAAAAATACTTATGTTGCAGTTGATGATGATGAGTGAAGACGGGGTAATAACCGAAGTGACCGCTGACACAGCCGACACCCCCAACACCAATACTATGGTGACCAACGTCACCTGTGTGTGTTTGTGCGTGTTTGTGTGTATGTATGTATCTGTGTATTTCTATCTGTATATATGTCAGTTTGTCTATCTGTCCATGTGCTTTTTCTTTCACATGGACAGATAGACAGGGGCATAGCCCTTGCTACTGGTACCATGTAACCCAGTACTACCTGCCACATGTGAAGTCTCCCAACGACGGACCAGGCGGAGAAGGAAACCTTTCCCAACGGCTGTGAAAGCGGAAGAGGACGACCAAAGGGCATGGGGAGCTCTTATCCTTGGCTGGAAGTCCCCCTAGGAGATGGAGCTCTGAAGAAAAAACCTGCACCTGCCGAGGCCGTCCTACACGTGGCAGTATCTGCACCTGTTGGACTGTGAGCGTCGGTAGGCGAGAGAGTGGGGAAGGGACTGCACAACTCCTCCTCATTAAAAAAAAAAGTCACCTGTGCTGGTCAGGCAACCAGGCTCGTTTGAAAACAAGAGAACGCTGGCCATTAAGGAGAAGCGTGAGCGAAGGAAGCAGGCCTCAACTTCTGGGGACGTTTTCCCTTTCAACACCTGTGGGAAGTGATGCGCATCAAGAATCGGCCTCTTCTCCCATATGAGGACACACACCGACAGATAAGCTTGCCTGCCTACGAGTACTCATCTGTCGGTCCGACGGGAGACTCCATCATCACATGCTACAAAAAATGAAAGAGAGAATAAAGGGCAAAAACCCCAAATGACGTATCGATCAGTGAGTGTCGTTTATTTTTAATGGTCTCTTGTTCTGATACGTCACTTGGTTGCACACCAAGGAAGCTCTGGAGCTCAACAGGCTATGTTCAGACGTCGTTCATCAATCTACAGTTGTCACCGTGCAAGGCAAGATATGACAAGGATTTTATTCTTCAGAAATATCATGTTAAATTTTGATAGTATCTTTTGTATGAATGAACGACTGTGCCCTCAACGCTGCCTCAGAAGCTGACATGCAACACAGCTTTGACAAGTTCTCTGATGCCGGTGACAACTTCGGTCTCACCATCAGTACCAAGAAGACCCAAGTAATACATCAGCCAGCTTCAGGAAGGCCCTACGTTGAACTCAACATCACCATCAAGGGTCAACGACTGAGAGCTGTTGACATGTTCACTCATCTTGGCAGCACACTGTTCAGAAACGCAACCATCGATGAAGAGGTGAACCCGTGGATCGTGTAAGCCAGCGCCACTTTCGGCCGACAACACAACAATGTGTGGAATAGAAGAGGCATCAGCCCCGAAACTAAGCTGAAAGTGTACAGGGCTGTTGTACTTCCTACCCTGCTGTACGCCCGTGAATCCTGGACAGTTTACCAGCGACATGCCAAGAAACTGAACCACTTCCACACAACCTGCCTCAGGAAGCTCCTTGGGATCAAATGGTGAGACAAGGTCCCAGACACCAAGGTCCTCTCACGTGCTGGTCTGCCCAGCATTCACGCCAGTCACATCTTCGCTGGGCAGACATGTAGCTCGCATGCCAGACCATGGGCTGGCAAGGAAACTCTTTTATGATGAGCTACAACAGGGCAAGCGCTCCAGCATAGGCCAGAAAAAGCGCTTCAAAGACACGCTGAAATCATCCCTGAAGGCCTTCAACATCAACACAGACACATGGGAGCATGCAACTGTGGACAGGTCCACATGGCGCTCTGCCATTTTCAAAGGTGCTTTGACCTGTGAAGCCACCAGGACTGCTGTTGCTGAGCAGCGGAGACAGGCGCGGAAAGCCCGAGTCTTGGAACCCCCAACTGCCGCCACCATCCCCTGTCCACACTGCCAGAGAACCTTCAGGGCACCATCCCCTGTCCACACTGCCAGAGAACCTTCAGGGCGCCATCCCCTGTCCACACTGCCAGAGAACCTTCAGGGCGCCATCCCCTGTCCACACTGCCAGAGAACCTTCAGGGCGCAGATTGGACTAGCCAGCCATCTGCACACACACCAACCCCAACAACCCGAGACCCAGGATGACTAAGGTGGTCCTCGTCGAGCTGACGGACGAACAACAGTGTGTGTGTGTGTGTGTGTGTGTGTGTGTGTGTGTGTCAAGGAGGACACCCCAAGGGAAACTGTAGTAACATTTCTGGTGAATTCTAGCAAAATGAAAAAAATGACCGACTGTTAAGATATTTTCATGTGTGCGAATTCAAACCTCTTTTTTGTCTTAAACCCAGCTGCATTCCCGTCTTATAACGGTTCAAACGCAAGTTCATTAACATAATCTTTGCCCCATGGTATGGGGCAAAATGCCTCGACTGTTGGGACAAACGCCATTGAAGCGTTTTACCCCACATACAACGGGCAATTTACCCCTTGCATGAACTCTCTCCAAATGGTGGCAGCAAAATAATAAACAACCAGGATCAGTTGAAACGAAACCCAATCAAATGCATCAAAGAATCTTGTGTAATTACTTTAAAAAGTGCAAGGAATGTATCATAATGAATTTGGTTAAGTTTCATATGGTTTTGAACACGTGTTTACCGAAGAATAGTTAACACCAGCTGATGAAACGTCAACGACACAGACGGATTAAATTTGTGAGTGTGATGTGGAAACTGCGTGAATGCCAACTCCGTTGTGCCCGAAGAACGCACATATAGCAGAGACAATGATTTGATTGTCGCAGTTTTTGAAATCTATGAATGTGATGGTCCTGCAGTTTGAATCACATAACATCCATTGTTTCGCACAGTTGCCCTAAACAGAGCAGTCCTAAACGTTGGCTTTAAGCACAGCCATTTTTGCGTCATAATTGACCTCTTACTGTTTCCTTTCTAGAGATCCAAGCCCAATATGGCGGCGCCATAAGTTTCGCCAAGCTGATAGTTTCAATCAATATACGTGCTTAAATGAGTAGATATGTTGTTTCTGTAATTATCTACCCATTTACCAGGGCAGAGCATGATGCTGTTTCACTTTGTGTCCCCTTTAACGAATCAGTACACTCTGATTGTGATGTCTGCATTGTGATCAGTCATGTCAAACTACTCTGATTCACAGTTCGGACAGAATTCTGTGCAGATGGTCAGACCAGGGGTGCAGATCCCCTTCGCCCTTTTCTTGTAGATCACTCAGTACTGGTGAAGCCAACTGTTTGGGGTGGCATGGCCTTCATAAGACTCTGACTCATTCTTTTGCGAGGACAGATGATGGTAGAAGTTCCCCTCCCTGTCCCCTGCATCATTCATGACACAAATAACAGTGACGTGTTCTTTCCTTTCGGAGTTCACAACCTTGCCGATAAGGCAAGAAGGTTTTTTTATGTTAGAATCTTCCCATGCTTCTGTACAGTGGTCAACTCCGTTTCGTCCACGTTCCAGAGTCCGTATGGTGATATACTTTCGTTGATTTGTGGCTCTGTGTAGATTTGAAAGAAGTGATCTTTCTTCTTCTTCTTCTTCCTTCATGGGCTGCACCTCCCACGTTCACTCGTATGTACACGAGTGGGCTTTTACGTGTATGACCGTTTTTACCCCGACATGTAGGCAGCCATACTCCGTTTTCGGGGGGGTGCATGCTGGGTATGTTCTTGTTTCCATAAACCACCAAACGCTGACATGGATTACACGATCTTTAACGTGCGTATTTGATCTTCTGATTGCATATACACACGAAGGGGGTTCAGGCACTAGCAGGTCTGCACATATGCTGACCTGGGAGATCGGAAAAATCTCCACCCTTTACCCACAAGGCGCCGTTACCGAGACAACACTTCCTTTTATACTCATTATAAAGTAGGTGTTGAGCTCTTTCTTTTGCAACTTATCCAACGTAAATTGGTTCAGGAATCATTTAGAAATCTGTCACTGAACACCTTGTAAAAACACAGTTCTCATCGGATTTGGGCTGATTAGTGCCGATCTGCTTTGCAACACACGTGACTGTCTTTGTAGTCCGCTTAACCTGCATAAATTGGCACAGTGAGTGATGAGTGGTCATTTCATACCTGGTCAGTCATCTGATCAGAGCTTCTCTCTCTCTCTCTCTCTCTTGCTGCGTCGCGGGAAGTGTGAGTGTGTGTCGTTTGTGTTCTCACAATGGCTGACACCTCGCTAGGTATTGCTGTAAGTACTAGTGTGTAGAATGTGTTGATTTGTAAATTGTATTGTTCGACACAGTACTTGTGTTCATATGAGTATGTTCAGTTATTGCTTTGTTCAGTTATTGCTTTGACATGTTAGTCACAGCTCGGCTATGATTGACCTAGAAAATTGCCATGTCGTCATATGCTCGTAGCAGTATTCCATTTGATTCTTTTTAACGACAGTCAGTGACGTCTCTGGAAACTAATAGTTTGTTCCAGAATGTTCAAGTGAGTGCATAAAGTTCATTCACCACTTAATGGTTAAGCCATGATGGTTCTTCACTTACTATCTGGTCTATCAGTTTGCCAGTATAATATCAAAGCCACTGATTCTATTATCTTGTTTATTATTCATGTATTATTTTACATGCTGATATCAGTTGTATTGCTACAGTGTGCTCAGTACTCTAAGATGTGTGTAGTATTCTGCTGTTGTGATTACAAGATAGTGTTGGATTAATATCAGTTATTGGTTAAAACCACCTGATATGTATCAGTCTGTTAATTGTAATTTAGTTATCATGCTCTCTCCTATACGGCATACTCCAGTATAGTGCTACATGATAAACTGATTCATTTGAGTGACTTTGACACAGTATAAGCTTTACCTAATCTATACTGTCAGTGTACTTTCACCAAGTCAGCATCGCTTCAGTCACTTTAACTGCACTATTTAAATGTATTAGAAATGTCATTTGATTTCAGTGTTTGGTCTCCACAAATATGCAATACCAAATGGTAATCTTTCCATGTAATATGTATACATGTGCTTTATTATTCACTTGTGCCGACATGTTGTACTTCTGACATTTGTTTGTGTCATTCCAGGCACTGTCTTCTCTTAGTTCTTCTCTTCTATTCTCTTCTCTTAGGTTTTCTTCTCATCTAATTATTGTCAATAAAACAATAGAAAAACCCATTTGTGACTGGCCTCTATATGATCCTGGCCTGTGTGCGGGATCTTGTCTGTCCTTTAATACATTCAGTCATCATTTAGTTTAGTTCTTTTGTACCGTCCGTACCCTTGAATAACCCCCCGGTACGCGGCTACAAATATATATATATATATATAAGCTGTATGATCAGTGGTTTCTCCGCTGCAAAGGGAATGTATGTACAGCTATAACTCTAAAACAATGAGGTGTGATTGTACTGGCACTTTGTGCTGCAGACTTTGGGGCTAGTTGGCCTTTGGGGTCCATCCCAACTCTGACTGTCCTGAAACCTTCTTTGCCAACACAGTGGTGATGTAACCTGGGCAAGACATTCCCCACTATATTGACATTATAGCTCAGATAATGCTGCAGCCTTGGGGGCTGGTTGGTCTTTGAGAATCATCCATACACTGACTGTCCTGAAACCTTCTTGGCCGAGAGAGTGAGGATGTGACTTGTGCAAGACACTCTCCACTACAATCCATTTCTAGCCCAGATAGTCGGGACAGCAGTTGCGTCCTGTGCCGTTCTGAAAGTCATAGTCGGACACGACCGATTATCATATCAGCCCAGACAGTCAGGACAGCAGCTGCCTACTCTGCTGTACTGATGGTCATTGTCGGACATGACTATCACACATGTGGCACCCCTGTGTTGTGGTCAATATTTTGTCAAAAAGAAAATCTCTGTACCAAAGTATAGACAATAAAGTTTGTGTATACTGTGTATATTGTAATCCTTGCAACTATAAAAAAAAAAAGAAGATTGTTGGCGTTCTTGGCCCCAGTGCTAAGGAGGCAGAGCGCATCATTGTAGGCCACCCGTCCTTCTACAGATTACACCAGCAGATTGATGGATGTCACTTTGATCACTGCTGCTAAGATACGCAAACACGCAATGTAAGGATTATCTGCAATGCATGCTTTAGCAAACCACACCACGGTTAACGCCTTCTACTGTTGAAGGAACTGTTCTCTTTGACGAACACCTTTGGTGGCTGCAGTTTGGACAATCTAAGATACAGCTGACTGGTGAACAGAACATCGTGCCTGCATCAGTGGTAGGCGAATAACACTTCTTTTGGCGTCATATACTGCACCATGACAAACTGGGAACATGCGGTTTGCAAGGCATAGTTTACACTGGTTCGGTGTGGTACAGGCCCTGCAAACCACTTGGCTTTGTCTGCACGTTTCATATGGTAAAAATATTGATCAAACAGGGAGTACAATACTACCCCCCAATTTGGTGTCATGTGCTGTTCATGTTAAGAATATGCCTTGCAAACCAATAGGCCTTGTATACTCAAATTTGATGCGGTAAGATTATCTAAACTCCCCCATTTTGATGTCATATACTGTACATGTCAAAAAAGGCTTTGGAAACTGACAGGCCTTGTATACTCAAATTTGATGCGGTAAGATTATCTAACGAAACAGGGAGTACAATATAAACTCCCCCATTTTGATGTCATGTACTCTACATGTCAAAAAAGGCTTTGCAAACTGACAGGTCTTGTATACTCAAATTTGATGTGGTAAGAACATCGTGCCTGCATCAGTGGTAGGCGAATAACTCTTCTTTTGGTGTCATATACTGCACCGTGCCAAACTGGACACATGTGGTTTGCAGGGCATAGTTTACACCAGTTCGACGTGGTACAATGTTAAAACTATGTCATGCAAACCAATCGATTTTGTCTGCACGTCTCATATGGTAAAATATTGATCAAATAGGGAGTTCGATACAACCCCTCCCCCCACCATTTTGGTGTCATGTGCCGTACATGTTAAGAATATGCCTTGCAAACCGACAGGCCTTGTTTACTCAAATTTGATGCAGTAAGATTATCTAACGAAACAGGGAGTACAATATAAACTCTCCCATTTTGATGTCATGTACCGTAAACTTGCAAACTGTTAGGTCTTCTTTAAACAAGTTCGTCGCGGTACAGAACATTGAACCAAACAGCGAGTATGACACAAACTCCTAACTGTAGCTCTGAACAAAGAACCGTATTATTAGGCCAATGGAACCAGCTGTGTGTTACTGAAACAATATCTGTTGTTGTCGTCGTCATCGTTGTTTGTTTGCTTGTTTTATTTTTGTAACCTGCAGTCGATTCCTATTTGCGTTTGGTTGTGGCTGTTCTAAGTACCAGAGATATCTTTGCAGATGAACAATATGCGTGTGTGATTTTTATGCCTTTTGATTAGTGGTAAAGGATCACTGTATACAATTGAGTTGCTTTTGAAATATTTAGTTTTATGCCCCCACCCCTCTCTTCCCCACCCCATTCCCGCTTTCAGTGTGGGTAACAGCTTTCATCAGAATGAGAATGTTTAATAATAATTGTGAATATCGAAGAGAAAAAAAAGCGATCCACGCCAGGGCAAGATTTCAAGTGTTTGCAAAACGAATTTTTCTCTACGATCGTCCAACTGATTTAAACAACCCAACCCAAACCTCATCTTGAACACACTCTACATATATTCATCCTTTTCTTTTGTGGAAGAAGATTTCAGAAAGCCGTCAAAGCGCATGTGGTCCCAAACAGCTGAATGATCTGTAGCCAGGACTGAAAAGTTTGCATGTGGCTTTCCGCGTTTTTCATAGAGACTGTACCAGCTCAGACACACATCCTCACCTCACCCTCACCTCACCTCAGGTCCATAACTACAAAGTAGTCATTGGGGGAAACCTGAGGACCGCAAACGCAACCTCCCTTCTCCATCTGTCTCTGTCAGCAGGCGCCGGCAGCAGCTCACGTGTATGGAGTCCGGTCCATTGTTTGATGTTCTCATGCCAGTTCTTCCGCTGTCTTCTTCTCCCGCCCTCGATGGTGCCTTGCATGATTGTTTTGGACAGACTGGTATGTCAAGTGTTGTGCCCAAACCATATCAGCTTGCGTCTCTTCACAGTTGAAAGGAGAGGTTCCTGAGGTCCAGCAAGGTTCTCAATTCTGCTCCGTACATGTTCCTCCCAGTGGGTGCAACCTTGCCGTGGTTGGGGGGCTTGCGTGTCTCAATAACCCTGAGAGCTATGCTGGCGGGAGATTCGTCTCCTGGTAGGGCCACCCAAGTCAGACAGGTCAAGGGTAGAGACCAGACGAATAGTACCCACTGGTCCTCCAGGTTTGGGGTTTGAATTAGGCTAACAACCCGGTTCTGTAAAAAGAAGACTGTTACAGAAACTGCAACAACAAACCCTGAGAACTGCTTGGTCCAGGAGGGGTACTCTCTGGTAGAGCCCATGACGCGAGCTGGTGAAAGCCCTTGGGAAGCCAGTGCGCCGACAACTCTTCTGACGACCAAGGCCAAAACCAGGATAGGGACCTGGAACATCAGAACCCTATATGAGACAGGCAAAACAGCTCAAGTCTGTCGTGAGATGCAAAGGTACAACTTGAAGATTCTAGGCCTATGTGAGACAAGATGGACAGGATCAGGAAGAACGCAACTAGTGAGTGGAGACACCATCATCCACTCTGGACAGGAAGAAGGCCAACCCCACACCCATGGAGTAGCGTTGCTGATGACACCCGAAGCAACACGAGCACTGCTGTCCTGGGAGCCTATGTCACCAAGGATCCTCACGGCACGCTTCAATTCAAAGGGCAGGAAGGTTACCATCATTCAGTGCTACGCTCCTACCAACGTGGCAGTCATCGAAGAGAAGGATGATTTTTACCAACAAGTCCAAGCAGTCATAGACAAGACACCCAAAAGAGATATGAAGATCCTCATGGGAGACCTGAATGCCAAGGTAGGCGCCGACAACACAAACAGAGAGCTCATCATGGGCAGACACGGCACTGGAGTACAGAATGAGAATGGAGAACTTTTCATGGAGTTCTGCACCTTCAATGACCTGGTCATTGGAGGCACCTTGTTTCCCCACAAGACCATCCATAAGACCACCTGGGTTTCCCCTGACGGCAAGACCGAGAACCAGATCGACCACATCACCATCGGTCGTAAGTGGAGACGAAGCCTGCACGACGTCAGGGTAAAGCGCGGCGCAGACGCAGCATCGGATCACCACCTGGTTGTGGCAGCACTCAAAACCAAGCTGAAGGCCTACAACGACCAGGCTGCAAGACCATCGCACAAGTACAACGTGCACAGCTTGAAGGAGAAACTCAAAGCAGAAGAGTTCAAGATTGAATTGAGGAACAAGTTCAGTGTGCTTTCCCAACTCCCAGAGGACTCAATAGAAGAACATTGGCACAGCCTTCGAGAGACCTGGACAACAACTTGCAAGACAGTCCTGGGCAAGAAAACGAGGAAGCACAAAGAGTGGCTATCAACAGACACCTGGACACTCATCACTGAGAGGAAGCATTTGAAAGACCAGATCAACTGCACGCAAGATCAAGCCGAGAGACATGAGCTACAAGCACAGTACTGGGAGACGAACCGACAAGTAAAGCGAAGTGCGAGAAAAGATAAAAGAACCTACATCGAGGAACTGACAGCAGAAGCTGAGAGTGCAGCAGGTCAGCGGAACATGAAGCGCCTGTATGAGATTACCAGGACACTCTCCGGGAAAAACAGCAACCCAAGCCGGCCCGTCAAGGACAAAGACGGAAACACCATCCTTGGTGAAGAACAGCAGAGAACAAGATGGGCGGAGCATTTCAAAGAAACGCTCAACCGACCAGCACCACCCGCCCCACCAGACATCCCGCCACCTACCAAGCTCCTCGACATCAACACCAACCCTCCCAGCAAGACCAAGATCGTCAAGGCCATCAAGTCCCTCAAGTCAGGAAAGGCAGCCGGCCCAGATGGAATTCCACCTGAAGCTCTGAAGGCCGACATCCAGACTTCAACTGAGATGCTGCACCCTCTCCTTTGCAAGATCTGGGAACAGGAGCGAGTGCCAAAAGACTGGAAAAGAGGACATCTTGTAAAGCTGCCAAAGAAAGGGGACCTTTCATCCTGCAACAGCTGGCGGGGAATCATGCTGTTGTCTATTCCGGGCAAGGTACTGAGCAGAATCATTCTTGAGAGACTGAAGAACGCTTTGGACAAGACACTTCGGGACGAACAAGCAGGCTTCCGACAAGATCGCTCGTGCACCGATCACATCGCAACCATGCGCATCATCATCGAGCAGTCCCTGGAGTGGCAGACCCCCCTGTACACAGTCTTTGTCGACTTTCAAAAAGCTTTTGACAGTGTCGACCGAGATGTCATCTGGAGACTGATGTACCACTATGGATTTCCACCAAAGTTTGTAACCATCATCCAGCAAATGTACGAAGACGCCACCTGTCAAGTGATCCACGACGGGAAACTGACGGAACCTTTCAGTGTGCAAACCGGCGTCCGTCAGGGTTGTTTGCTCTCACCGACCATTTTCCTGATGGTGGTTGACTGGGTCATGAGGCAGTCTACAGCAGATCGGAGGACAGGCATCCAGTGGACTTTCACAAAACAGCTGGAGGACCTAGACTTCACAGATGACATAAGTCTTCTCTCCCACAGGCAGCAAGATGCGCAGGAGAAACTATGTCGTGTGGCTGAAGAAGCTGAGAAGACTGGACTCCAAATCAACATTGGGAAAACAGAGGTCATGAGGGTCAACAACAAGAAGCAAGATCCAGTGCAACTACACCAAGAGAACATCAAGGAGGTTGACAAGTTTGTCTACTTAGGCAGTGATGTCAGCAAAGACGGGGGGACGGACGAAGACATCAAGAGCCGTATCAACAAAGCAAGACACGCCTTCAACACCCTTCGACCAATCTGGAGATCGACAGCCCTCTCAATCCGCAACAAGATCCGGATTTTTAACACCAACGTGAAGTCGGTTCTACTCTATGGCTCAGAGACGTGGAGAGTGACAAAGACCAGCACCCACAAGCTTCAGACATTCACCAACAGATGTCTAAGAAACATCCTGAACATCAGATGGCCAGAGGTTGTCTCCAATGAAGAACTTTGGAACATGACAAAACAGGCCCCACTGGAGACGGAAATCAAGAAACGGAAATGGGGATGGATAGGCCATACACTATGCAAGCCTGCAACAAACATCACAAGACAGGCTCTTGATTGGAACCCGCAGGGGAAGAGGAAGGTTGACCGTCCGAAGCAGACCTGGCGGAGAAGCATTGAGGCAGAGACAAGGGCAGCCGGAATGACGTGGGCCGAACTGAAGAGGACCAGCCAGAGCCGGGTGCGTTGGAGGAGTGTTGTTGCGGCCCTTTGTTCCCCACGGAATCAAGAGGAATAAGTCAAGTAAGTCAAGTCACATGTTCATTGGTCCTGTGCTCGATCCAGGGAATTTGAAGGAGCTTCCTCAGGCATTTATTCTCGAAGGCCTGGATCTCCCTTACTTTTTTGGCCGTCAGTGTCCATGCCTTGCAACCATACAGTACATTGGAGACTACCAGGGCTTTGTAGAGTTTGAATTTTGTGGAGAATCGGGTGTTACTTTTCCACACTCTGTTCAGTTTGGTCATGGCTGAAGTGGCTGTGCCAATGCGAATTCTTATTTCTGCTTTGCTGCTTCCATCTTTTGTCAGGGTTGCTCCTAGCATGGGCCATGTTCACGCTGTTTACCATGGATTTGGATTTATCTGTGCTGACCTCCATTCCGTAAGCACCTGCTCTATCAACAAGTCTGTTGGTAAGTTCCTGCAGTTCTTCGTTCATTCCCCCCATCAGATCTATATCATCAGCAAAACGGAGGTTGCATATTCGTCTGCCACCAATGGAGATAGAAGTCTCATGGTTTTCCAGTGCCTCCTGCATTATCCTTCCCAAGAAGAGATTAAACAATACAGGAGAATGGATACAGTCTTGTCTGACACCAACGGTCGTTTTGAAAAACTTCCCTAGTTGGTATGAAAATTGGTAAATATATTTTTCTGAAATAATTGATTTTTTAATTGATATGGATACTTATATAGCGCCTATCCTCGGTGGGAGACCAAGTTCTAAGCGCTTTACAAACACGGGGTCATTTACACAACAGGCTGCCTACCTGGGTAGAGCCGACTGACGGCTGCCATTGGGCGCTCATCATTCGCTTCCTGTGTCGTTCAATCATATTTCAGGAAGGCACACATACACACTAAGGCAAAGATGTATTATTTACCTTTTTTTTTTCTTTTTTGCTGCCCCATCAACTGCACCGTTTCAGTGGCATTACTCCCACGCCGCTCATTTAGATTCCCCCATACACGGCCACACGCGGGTTCGTCCGTCGCAGTTCTAGCGTCGGCAGTCCACAGGGAACCATCGATGTTAGGTCGCCAGGAGGCCAAACACCAGAGGAGACCCTGCACTGCTGCTGAGTCACTTCGGTGGTGTTCAGTGGTGCCTGTTCTGTTTTAACGTACTTAGGACACCACCTACTAAGCCCCCTACTAACGACAATAATGGCTTAGTCGCGGAGCCAGACTGAGTGAGCGTCCCTCCCAGAGTGGAGACCGCCACCACGTCCTTCAAACAATAGCCCCTCATGAATCTGCCGACACTGACGACATTGATAGGACTCACCCCAAGCACGGAAGTGGAGGGGTATCGAAACTGAGGTCACCATGAGAGCAGGGCATGAAAGGCCACAGACTTTGAGACTATTTTGTTTATATTGATGACGATGAAGGAATATTTAACATTTTGACTTTGATAACTTGAGCAGTCCGTAATGAAACTAAACAGCAAGTGGTTGTTTCCGTTTTGTTTTGCTTCCCCTCTCTTATGCGCAACTTGTGTCACGAGTTTATCCTATCTATTTCAGTTTTCTATTGAGAGTAGAGTTGCTGATGAAGGTACTAAGCTTGCTTCTTTCTTTCTTGCTTCCTTCCTTCCTTTCTTCTTTCTTTCCTCTTTTCCTTTCCTTCCTTCCTTCTTTCTTTCCTCTTTTCCTTTCCTTCCTTCCTTCCTTCCTTTCTTCTTTCTTTCCTCTTTTCCTTTCCTTCCTTCCTTCCTTCCTTTCTTCTTTCTTTCCTCTTTTCCTTTCCTTCCTTCTTTCCTCTTTTCCTTTCCTTCCTTCCTTCTAGCTTTCTTGTTCTACTTCTTCTTCTATTTACCATGGTGACGATGACTGATTGTTCTTATCTGTGGCACGCAGATTACAATTATGTTCCTTTTTACATGTATGTATGTATTTTAAGTGAAAATTGCTGTCATCTCAGCCGTTTAACTCTCTCCATACGAACGGCGAAAGAGACGACGCTAACAGCGTTTCACCCCAATTACCATCATCAAAATATTGCAAGCGGAAGGCTCTTATACTGAAGAGGTGAATGTTGACAAAGAATACCACAATTCTGACGACGGAAGCTAAAAGTTGGGTCATTCAGACACCCACTGGACATCCGAGGGGTCTGTGTAGAGGAGAAGAGAGGACTGGCCCTACTGAGTGAGTTAATCATGTGTGTGTCTGTGCGTGGGTGTTAGTGTGTGTTAGAGTGTAACAGTTGTAGTATTGATAGTATGCTACTTTGTGAGTTTTATGCATTGTGTTTTTAAAATTTAAAAAAAAAAAATAATGATTTTGCTTTATGTTTCTACTACGTTTTATATGCTTTCTTGTTTCGCTTTAGGTACTGGATTGTAAAGCATTTAGAGCTTGCTTATGCTTGCATTATAGCGCTATATAAAAATTAATTATTATTATTTTTACTATTGTTGTTGTTGCTCTTTCAGTCGTTGTTCTTGATTCTAAAATAGCATCTATATCCGAATCAACACATGCAGCATGGGTGGGGGTGAGGTTCATCCTGCGAACAGCAGTGTGACAACAACACATACATTACTGCTTCATGTTGTTCCATTTCCTGACACAGTCCTGTTTGCTTTCCCTAGCAACCCCCCCCCCAACCCCTCCACCCTCCCACAGCAAGTGGTAACAACTTGAAAGAAGCTCCCGTGTCCCAAACTACAAAAGAGAAAAGCACGGTAGTCGAGCCCTTTCATCATCTGCTGTTCAAATATGGAACTCTTTGCCTCACCACGTCCATCGCAGCCCCTCACTGCCTTCCTGTAAATCTAATCTCAAGACTTTTCTCTTCCAGCAGCATTTCCTCTAGACCCCCTCTCATACATGAAAGTAGTTAGTTGATTGTATTGGTATATTTGTAACGCTGTATTGTGTGTGCGTTGAATGTATGTGTGTATGTATGGATGGATGGACGGATTTATGTATGTATGCATGGATGTATTGATGTATGTGTGTTTTGTATGTACGAGGTTGTATGCGCATATATTATGTTTATTGTTCATGATTGTGAGTTGAGGACTGAGTGTGTTTCGTATGTGCGCGTGTGTGTGGAATGTAAAGCGGTTTGTGCAATGAGGAAAGTGCTGATAAATGTCCAGTTATTGTTATTATTATTATTATTATTATTATTTTTATTGTTATTTTTATTATGAATTGCCCACCTCTTCTAACGTTCATTTTCCACGCTTCCTGAAGCCGCAGAACATTGCCAGCACAGTCGCGCGGTACTTGGAGCCAAAGAAGTAATAGATGAGAAAGTTGAGCGAGGAACTGAAAATGCCACAAACCTCCGTGATGACCAGGAGGAAGAAGAACAGGTTGGCCCAGTCCCCAGTGGTGCTGAGAGCAGGTAGGAAGACGAGAGATATTCGGAGGATAATGCTGGGGGTGGTGAAAACGATGTACTGCAGGGACAGGTAGATGAGCATCCTGGTCACAGCCACGTTGCGGGCTGACAGGGGGGTGGTGGCAGAGGAGGAGGAGGAGGAGGAGTTTTTCTGGAACTTTGTACTCCTTTCAAGGTGGACGGCAGTGATGACTGTTGTGATGGTGACGAAGATGAGCAGGATGGTGTTGATACCCAGACTGAACACCAGCCCGTCCAGGACGTTGACCAGCTGTTGGTTGGCCTTGTAGAACTCACTGCTGATGACGTAGAGATAGGTCTGTCCGGTCATGATATCCGCCACACATACCGCGTGGTATTTCATCGCCACTACAAACCGGCACGCGAAGATAAGAAGAACACCAAGCAGCAGAATGATGCTGAAAGTTTTCATTTTCAGCATGTGACTGAATCGTAAAGGAAAGACCACACACAGACACCTCTCCCCAGCAATAACGGCGGAAACGAACTGTGAAGAGAACCCAAAACTACTGTACAGACCAAACATTCGATTGTTGACGACTTTCTCCGTTATTCGACTGACAGTCCTGTAAGAAGTGGTGGCGAACTCTGTTTTGTCTCCGAGTTTCTCCGCGTATACCAAGAACACGACAATGACGTAGAACAAGTCCAGTGCAGACAGACAGAAGAGACACAGGTTGATCCGTTGCTTCAGGCCGTGCCTGAAGAACACCACCATGTTGACCATGTTGCTGGGAAAGCCGATGAAGAAGAGAGTAGGGATAACGACACCACGGATCAAGTTAGCGAAGAAGTTGCTCACTTGGGCGCTCATCACGTCTTTGCTTTCGTCGTGAAACTGGAAATTGGAGAGGTTCACCACCAGACACTTTGATTCGTTCATTGGGTCTTTTCCAGTTTTATTCTGAGGATCCCAGAT